>NC_091282.1:76273992-76582492 GCF_032444005.1 Ranitomeya imitator | reverse complement strand
CTAGCTCAGATATGTCGGGATCACACTCAGTCGGAGCAGCCTTTGGAAGTGGGGAATCACCAGAAATAATACACAAGACACGTCTTGTATAGTGTATCACTGGGAAGTCTCTGAAGCACGCCTGCCTTCAAGGTGCTATCCCTTCTTTATATAGTTGTTTCAGTAGGTTTAGTGGTTATACAAGTTTTGCATGTTTAAACAAAGAGACAAAACAGGAAAGAAAGAAAAGAAAAGAAAAGAAAACAGTTTCGTGGGCGGCAGTTTCACAACAAACAGTACAAAGGCAATTCCACAGACAAGAAAAACAGGATTTCATACTATAGCTAAAATGTCCTTGAATGGACAGGTCAATATTTATCACAAATTCTTTTTTTTTTATTTTTGTTCATTGAGGTAATCATTTTTGTTCTGCTCTTCACAATCCCCCCTTTGACATATTCCATTCAAAACCTTGTCGATCATTTTAGTCATTCTTTTTGTGATATTACAAAAAAAAACTTTATATTCTCGCATCCATTACACAAAATTTATTTGTGCATACCGAGATACCCTTGAGTACAACCTTGAATAATACATATATAATTACAATAACCATAACTGTATGTATTAGGCTTTGCATAATCCCGGTAACCCACCCACCGATCCCTCTGAACCAATTGGCCGGGTTAAGAAAAGAAAAGGTATCTGACCACCAGCTATCCTTATTTTGGTCATTGTCTTTGTCATACTGATCCCTGAGTCGTTGTACGTCTTTTAATTTAAATCTCATACTCATAGTACTATTCGGGTCTATATAATGACAGCAGGTGGGTCCGATGATTTGACACATACCCCCTTGTGAGGCAGTTAGGTAATCCAATACCAGGGTATGTTGGTTAGTGACTATTATAAGCTGATTCTGTACAGCTATACTAGTATTTAATATGTCCAATATATCCCAAATCTGATCATCTAGATAATCCGTGGCTCTAACTAATTTATCCCACATTTGTGTTAACATAGGATAAATAAAAATGGTACTAGCAATTTTGTTGGGAATTCCCATTTGTACTATATGCGGCTTCCCCGAGGGACGTGGTGAGTTATCTGCAGCTCTTTTATACAGTGTGTGCTTGGGCACGGCTTGCATGTATCCATGATGCCTTTCCTTCAAGCTTGACTGCTGTTGGAGTTGTTAACAGGACTTGGAAAGGTCCGTCAAATCTCGGTTCCAGAGTCTTTCTGGTGTGTCTTTTCACGTAGACTTGATCACCAGGTTCCAACTTGTGGCCTCCTTCGAGATTTTCTGGATCTGGAAGGGAAGCAAAAACTTGCGAATGCACTTTAGTTAAACGTTTTTGTAATTCTTGTACATAAGCAGTTAAAGTCTCAGTATTCAACATCAGTTGTTGTGGAAAATAACAACCCAAATTTGCTGCTCTACCAAAAAGAATCTCATGTGGTGACAGCTTAGCCTTCCCCCTTGGGGTGTTTCGGATGGAATACAGGGCAAGTGGTAGACACTCGGTCCAAGGCTTTCCTGTTTCTGCCATGGCCTTCTGGATTTTTAATTTTATTGTCCCTTTTAATCTTTCCACTTTACCTGAACTCTGTGGATGATATGGAGTGTGAAACTGGTTTTCTACTCCCAACATTTTCATAACATTCTGGAATATTTCCCCAGTAAAATGGGTACCCCTATCTGACTCGATCACCTCAGGCATGCCGTAACGGGGTATCAGTTCATGTGCTATTTTAATGGCAGTAGTTTTTGCTGAGGCTTTACGAACTGGATAAGCCTCTGGCCACCCTGAGAACATGTCCACACACACAAGCACATATTCGTATCCATTGTACCTAGGAAGTTGGATGTAGTCGATCTGGAGTCTTTGAAAGGGATACAGTGGTCTTACATGATGCTTGGTTGGGGTTTTAATGGCCTGACCTGGATTGTGTGCCAGGCATATAGCGCATGCAGCACACATGTTCCGAGCAAAATTACCAAAGCCTGGCGCCAACCACCTTTCTTTTACCTTGAGCGTCATACCATTTGCCGACACATGCGTGGGTAGGTGGAGGTCACTTGCCACTGCGGGGTACCAGGCTCTGGGTAAACACAACAAAGTTCCTTTTTTTCCATAATCCTTGCTGATCTTCTGCCCCTTTTTTCTGCCACTGCCCTCGTTCTTCGTCGTCTACCTGTTTCTGAGCTTCCTTCAATCTTTCCTCATCATCTTCAGAGCTATCTAGTGTGTGGGCATGATGTAAGGGTTTACGTGCTGCCTGTTTTGCTGCCTTATCGGCTTTATCGTTACCCCTGGCTTCCTCGGTGTCGAGTCTCACATGTGCAGCTACCTTTATCACCGCTATTTCTTTAGTTTCTTGTGCTGCCTCCAGAATCTGTCTAATGAGGGAGGCATGTTTAACAGGTTGGCCTGAAGCAGTCATATAACCTCTGGCTCTCCATATTACGCCAAAATCGAAAATAATGCCATGTGCATATCTAGAATCAGTGTATATGTTTGCTGTCTGATCTTTGGCTATTTTTAGAGCTTCAACTAATGCCGTAAGTTCTGCTTCTTGTGCAGACTGATTAGCAGGGAGAGGTTCTGCTTTTAGCACTTCATGCTGAGTTACTACCGCATAACCTGTATGAAATTGTCCATTCATATCTGCATATCTACTGCCATCTATGAAAAGTTCAAATGTAGCATTACAGAGTGACTTGTCACGTACATTACATAAGCCCTGAGTCTCTTGTTCCATTAATTGTACACAATCATGCATTGACTTTGATGGGTCAAAGG
This sequence comes from Ranitomeya imitator, assembly GCF_032444005.1. Taxonomy (NCBI): domain Eukaryota; kingdom Metazoa; phylum Chordata; class Amphibia; order Anura; family Dendrobatidae; genus Ranitomeya; species Ranitomeya imitator. The sequence continues at coordinate 76,579,706 of NC_091282.1, read as the reverse complement.
AGTTGGAGAGTGCAGTTTCCTCAGGTATGGTACCCCCCTCAGACTCTAAAGGGAGCAAAGACGCGAGATTAAGAGTCTGAATCCTGGCAAAGGAAATGTTGGGCGGCAGTAGTAGGGAACATTGGAGACGGAGGTGTCTGGCCATTGAAATATGTTTAGGTTGGACCTGGTTAAGAATGCCATGTACATCATGAGTGGTCTGAACTAGAAGTGGGTGATCAAGAACAATCTCAGAAGCTTTATCTAATAACAGTGAAATTGCGGCTACTACTCTTAAGGTACCGTCACACATAGCGACGCTGCAGCGATACCGACAACGATCCGGATCGCTGCAGCGTCGCTGTTTGGTCGCTGGAGAGCTGTCACACAGACAGCTCTCCAGCGACCAACGATCCCGAGGTCCCCGGTAACCAGGGTAAACATCGGGTAACTAAGCGCAGGGCCGCGCTTAGTAACCCGATGTTTACCCTGGTTACCATCCTAAAAAGTAAAAAAACAAACGCTACATACTTACCTACCGCTGTCTGTCCTCGGCGCTCTGCTTCTCTGGTCTGGCTGTGAGCGCCGGGCAGCCAGAAAGCAGAGCGGTGACGTCACCGCTCTGCTTTCCGGCTGACCGACGCTCACAGCCAGTACAGGAGGAGTGCAGAGCACAGCGCTGGAGGACAGACGGCTGTAGGTAAGTATGTACTGTTTGTTTTTTTACTTTTAGGATGGTAACCAGGGTAAACATCGGGTTACTAAGCGCGGCCCTGCGCTTAGTTACCCGATGTTTACCCTGGTTACCAGCAAAGACATCGCTGAATCGGTGTCACACACGCCGATTCAGCGATGTCTACGGGGAGTCCAGCGACGAAATAAAGTTCTGGACTTTCTTCCCCGACCAGCGATCTCCCAGCAGGGGCCTGATCGCTGCTACCTGTCACACTGGACGATATCGCTAGCGAGGACGCTGCAACGTCACGGATCGCTAGCGATATCGTCTAGTGTGACAGTACCTTTACACAAGAAGGTGCGGCTCTAGCTACAGGGTCCAGATGAGCTGATATGTATGCCACAGGTCTCTGTTTGTTTCCATGTTTTTGTGTGAGCACCCCTGTAGCATGTGAGGATATCTCAGCTGCCATCAATTGAAAAGGTTTAGTGTAGTCTGGGAGTCCCAAAGCCGGAGCTGATACCAGTGCTGTTTTCAAAGAGGAAAATGACTGTTTAGCCTCTTCACTGAGTGAATATGGTGTGTTGGCAATACAGTCATATAAAGGCTGCATGAGTTGACTTGCATGTATGATCCACTGTCTACAGTGTGAAACAATACCTAGGAAAGCACGCAGCTGTTTGTGATTCCTGGGTTCAAGCATGTTACGTATGGCTTCCGTACGTTGAGGTGTGAGGTGTCTGATGCCCTGTGATATGCAGTGACCTAAAAACACGACTGTTTGTTGACAAGCCTGGAGTTTCTGTCTATTTACTTTACAGCCTTCTTGCGCTAGGAAAATTAAGAAATTAACAGTTGAGGTAACTGCCGTCTGCTCATCAGGGCAACAAATAAGTAAGTCATCTACATACTGTAGAATGACTACTCCTGGTTCTGGGATGAAATTTTTTAGCACGGTCTGCATTGCTTCAGAGTACAAAGTTGGTGAGTGTACCATACCTTGTGGCAATCTTGTCCATGCTAATTGTTTACCCTTGAATGTAAAGGCAAACAAATGCCAACAGTTCTTATGTAGTGGCACAGAAAAAAATGCGTTTGATAAGTCAATTACCGTAAAATATGCAGCAGTGCTGGGAATTTGAGACAGTAAGGTATGAGGATTCGGTACCACAGGGGTGACCGGTGCCAAAACCTTATTGATTTCCCGTAAGTCGTGCACCATGCGATATTTCACCATAGTTTCTTTGGAGGACACTTTCTTTTTAACAGGATATAAGGGTGTATTGGCGGGTGACCTGATTTCTACCAAAACACCTTGTAACACATAATCCTGAATTTGTTGAGAAATCGCCTGTTCTTGCTGGGCGCTGATGGGGTATTGCCTAAGCTGAGGTAATATGGTTCCCGGGGCAGTTTCTAACAGTATAGGAGCTACTGATAAAAATCCTACATCAGTGTCTCCTTTTGCCCATAGGCTGTCAGGAACCCGAGACAAGTCAATTTTTGCTTGTTGAGTGTAAATTTCGGGAAAATCCTCCATAGCCTGTATTCTAACATATGGTTCCAGAGTTTCTGCATCTTCAGGGATGGTCAGCATAACTGTGCCATCTTCTCTAAAATGGATGTTTGCATGCATTTTACTTAAGACATCAGTACCCAACAAGCAGGTAGGTGCACCTTTAGCAAATAAAAATTTGGATACAAAAGTTTTAGGGCCAAAGCTCACATTTAAAGGTTTTGTAAAGGGCAACGCCTGAATTTTACCATCATACCCTTCTGCATATGTAACCTTTGAGGATATATTGTCAGGATATGGTAAAAAGTCCTGATTTAAAATGGAGGATGTTGCTCCCGTATCTATCAGAAAAGGTACATTTTTACCCTCAACTTCAACTTGTATTATTGGTCTTCTAGAAGGAAGAGAGACCTGCATAACTTTCAGTCATTCTGAGCTGTCTGTTTGATCAGGCACTGGGTTATTTATCCTATTTTTGGGTACAAAGGTTCCTGAATCTATATCTGTTTTTCTCTTCCTACATTCCCTTTGGAAATGTCCTGGCTTCTTACAGTAATGACAAGTAAACTTTTGATTAGCAGAGCCAGTATTAGCCTGTGCAATTCTTACTGGCTTAGAATTTTCTCTTAAGTCCATTTCTATCCCTACAGCTTTCTGTCTAGCCAGGTGTGGGTCTTCCAAGGTTCTCCAATCAGGGGTTGCGGCCTTAAGCTTTTCCTTCACTTTTGGAGACAATCCATCTATAAAGGTTTTTGTAACTAACCTCATCATTCCTGGAGCGGTTAGATCCATGCCTTCATCTCTGAAATTATTTTCTACACTTAGATAATATTCGTCTACTGATTGTCCAGATTTCTGAGCCACCACTCCCGTTGTTCCTCCCTGCCTCTGTCTCTCCCTCATGAAAACCATTAAGTGATCTACAAATTGTGTACCTGATTCTATCGTTTGTAAGGCACCATCTCCTGCTTGGGGCCTATGTACCTGTAGATTTGCTAATAGCTCCTGGAAGAGTCCAGGAGTCATTTTCATTCTACATAATTCTTCTCCATCTGCCCAAACTCCAGCGTGAGTCTGCATAATTTGCTGTATATATTGTGCAAATCTAACTGGACACTGGGTGGGATCTGGTGCGTTGTGCAAGAGAGACATGCCTTCAGCGGGGGACCAAGGGAAATATTGTCGAGTTTGGTGATATCTAGTTCCCATTACTCCGTCAACACCAGGTTCCCTAAAGGGTCTTGGTACTACCCTATCAGGGGCAAGTACAGCGCCATGTCTAGGTGTACCACAGGCTAGGCAATCATTTCTCCAGTCTGGATTTTGTTGTCCACAGTGCGGACATACCCATCCTCCTGGTCCGGCTAAACTTTGAGGTGGTGTTTGGAGAAAAGATGGGGCATGTGGGTTAAGGTGTGGGGGTGGGGTATTTTTAGATTCCACATTTTGTTTTTCTCCACAGCCTGTGGGTCTAATACACCACTTTTTACTCTGTTGATTATATGTCCATCCCTCATTTTCTGCTACCCTAGAGACCTCAATCAATGCTTGGATCTGATCTATCCATTTCTTGTCTCTGATTATGCCTTTTTTCCTTTCCTGAATTCCTTCCCATAGTTTTCTACTAAAAGCTTCTGCCCTAGTAACTCCAAACTTACTAAAAATCTTTTTCAGCCCCTTAGTGGCATCTTCACCACTTCTCTCCTTTATGATAGTATAGATATCTAATTCTTCTGGTTCCGACTTTGTTTGCTTATTCCCCATTTTTCTTATCCTGAGCTTTCTTGCCCTAGGTGGCGTTTGGGTATGAGAATACCTCGTTACCTTCTTCCTAAGGAGCTAGGATGTCTTTTTCTTGCCCTAGGTGGCGTTTGGGTATGAGAATACCTCGTTACCTTCTTCCTAAGGAGCTAGGATGTTTAAACTGTGTTGATGTAAGAAAATCCTGATTCCTACACCTATAGCAAACAACACAAATGCAACCAGACAGAAAAAGAAAAAGAACATACAACGTATCTTGTCCCAGGCTAATTTATCTGTCCTGGGCTTATACTATCACATACAACGTATTCTTGTCCCAGGCTAATTTATCTGTCCTGGGCTCATACTATCATACACTTATCCGTCACCAGGTTTTTGTCAAAGACAGGATCAGAGATTGAACATAGGCGCGGAGGTCTCCCCGAAAGGACGCAACCACGTTGCCCAGTGGGACAGTCACTTCTTCTGTTTCAACCCCCTGGGCGGCTTATAGGGCTATTCCCAACTTCCACACACCTTCTATTCACATTCACTCTCATTCAATGCCGTACTCCGTGAGGTGATCAATTCCTAAATAGTTCAAGAACCCGAGCTATAGGTATCCTCCTCTACTAGAACTACCCGCTAAAGAACATGACACAGAAAATCTTACGGACAGTGCAGGGCAGATATAAGAGATCTAACAGTGTCTCTTACCTGGCCAGGTTTTTGTTCATCTGCCGTCCATTATCCCAGATTCTCTTTTCGTTCGTATTCTGCCGGTGTTCTTGAAGGAATACACAGACCTCGGGTCCCTGTTCGGGCGCCAGGAAATGTCGGGATCACACTCAGTCGGAGCAGCCTTTGGAAGTGGGGAATCACCAGAAATAATACACAAGACACGTCTTGTATAGTGTATCACTGGGAAGTCTCTGAAGCACGCCTGCCTTCAAGGTGCTATCCCTTCTTTATATAGTTGTTTCAGTAGGTTTAGTGGTTATACAAGTTTTGCATGTTTAAACAAAGAGACAAAACAGGAAAGAAAGAAAAGAAAAGAAAACAGTTTCGTGGGCGGCAGTTTCACAACAAACAGTACAAAGGCAATTCCACAGACAAGAAAAACAGGATTTCATACTATAGCTAAAATGTCCTTGAATGGACAGGTCAATATTTATCACAAATTCTTTTTTTTTATTTTTGTTCATTGAGGTAATCATTTTTGTTCTGCTCTTCACAGATATAACTCAAAATCTAGAGAGTGCCCACAGTTGGGAAAACTTATGAGAACGCAAGATATAATGGCAAGAAGTAGTGTTATTCGTCATGTACACATTGTAATGAACACGCACCTCGCCACCCCGCCTGAGGTCACTATTATGTCGGAGGGATCACACAGTATGGTCTCCTCACTGGCACCAACACGTCGTTCTGTACACCCTAGGGACACACAAGGTCAGCTTGGAACGGTTTTACACAGACACCCCATGTCCACACGGACCCAGGGAGGAACGGGCGGGGGGGGGGGGGGGGTGAGAGAAGAGGGCCCCTGCAGCCGTTTACGTGGTACCACACATAGGCTGAGAGACCCCTTTCACTTTTACCAGTGGCAGAGAGCTGCCAGCCCAGTAGGACTGCCACAGTTTCTCATTAGATATAAGCCATGTCCGTTAATGGGATTATATCAGGTCAAAAACCAGTCCCGGTAGAATATAAAGTTAAAACCGAGAATACAGACATGTAGATTCGTGCATTGAGATAAAAGTGCAGCACAAGGTTAAATTATTTATTTAATCGCCTTAAGGGTACTCTAGACAATACACTATATACACAATGGTTATACATATACTGTATAACGATCAGATATGCAAATACAGGTGAAGTACAAAATGGATAAGCAGATGAATCATGTCAATTACCAGTTTGATGTTCGACCATGTGTGCTGGGAGGCATTTGGTCCCAGTTCGTTTCCATTCCTTCCAGCATGTTGTTCGACATGGCCTCCTCCTTTAGAAGTGAGCAGCAAGTATGACGAGAGAGCACATGGACTTACGGAAGCATTTATTTCCTTGGTTGGTCACTCCTTTCCGCCCCCGAGATAGGTTTTGGGAGTTTCAGCTACATACACCCAGGATAGAGGCATAAAACCCATCAAGGAGCATAACTTCCCAACTGAAATTCATGGGGCAGCAGTTCTGGCACCATGTTATCCTGCCATTCCACCGTTACCCTTGGACCCCAAACACTGCTTTGCTACTTGGCTTTTACTAGCCGTTCTGCGTATCTCCCCACCCAGGAGTGTTGGAACAGATAGAGACCCTGGAAGGCTTTCTGCCCATTCCAAAGATCTCGAAAATTATAACCGATGTGTGGCTGGGATGTACAATAACGCCACATTTTCCTTAAATCTCCTTTATGAAATCCTATCTGACTGGAGAAAGTTTGAATGAAGCAGTCACACAGCATGGTCTCCACAGGTGGTCATCCTGTATGAGCCTGAATACTAGCTGGTTGGGATAGACCACCAGCTGAGCCAGGTGTCCTGTTACATTCCTTCTTCAGCATGTGTAGCTGTAAGTTGCTATTAAATCCCCCCCGTAATCTTCACATACACACAGGACAGTTTATTTTGAAAAGATTAATTGAAAGGTACACTTTAAATGGAACCTGTCATGTAAAAAAACAATATTAACCTGCCAATATGGGGTTCACCTGCAGGTTATTAGCATTCTAAATTTGTGCAACAGCCTCTGACAGCCCGGCTACTGGGAGGAAATGAGCTTTGGTTTTCCTCCCACAGCCTCCAACTTTCAGTCAGAGGTGTACAGTCATGGCCAAAATTTTTGAGAATGACACCAAAATTATATTTTCACATGATCTGCTGCCCTCTGGTTTTTATTAGTGTTTGTCTGATGTTTATATCACATACAGAAATATAATTGCAATCATATTATGAGTACCAATAGGTTATATTGACAGTTAGAATGAGTTAATGCAGCAAGTCAATATTTGCAGTGTTGACCCTTCTTCTTCAAGACCTCTGCAATTCTCCCTGGCATGCTCTCAATCAACTTCTGGACCAAATCCTGACTGATAGCAGTCCATTCTTGCATAATCAATGCTTGCATTTTGCCAGAATTTGTTGATTTTTGTTTGTCCACCCGTCTCTTGATGATTGACCACAAGTTCTCAATGGGATTAAGATCTGGGGAGTTTCCAGGCCATGGACCCAAAATCTCTGTTTTGTTCCATGAGCCATTTAATTATCACCTTTGCTTTATGGCAAGGTTCTCCATCATGCTGGAAAAGGCATTGTTGGGCGCCAAACTGCTCTTGGACGGTTGGGAGAAGTTGCTCTTGGAGGACATTCTGGTACCATTCTTTATTCATGGCTGTGTTTTTAGGCAAGACTGTGAGTGAGCCGATTCCCTTGGCTGAGAAGCAACCCCTCACACGAATGGTTTCAGGATGCTTTACAGTTGGCATGAGACAAGACTGGTGGTAGCGCTCACCTCTTCTTCTCCGAATAAGCTGTTTTCCAGATGTCCCAAACAATCGAAAAGGGGATTCATCAGAGAAAATGACTTTGCCCCAGTCCTCAGCAGGCCACTCCCTGTACCTTTTGCAGAATATCAGTCGGTCCCTGATGTTTTTTCTGGAGAGAAGTGGCTTCTTTGCTGCCCTCCTTGAAACCAGGCCTTGCTCAGAGAGTCTCCACCTCACAGTGCGTGCAGAAGCACTCGCACCAGCCTGCTGCCATTCCTGAGCAAGCTCGGCACTGCTGGTAGTCCGATCCCGCAGCTGAAACAGTTTTAAGTTTCGGTCCTGGCCCTTGCTGGTCTTTCTTGGGCGCCCTGGAGCCTTTTTGACAACAATGGAAGCTCTCTCCTTGAAGTTCTTGATGATGCTATAGATTGTTGACTGAGGTGCAATCTTTGTAGCTGCGATACTCTTCCCTGTTAGGCCATTTTTGTGCAGTGCAATGATGGCTGCACGTGTTTCTTTAGAGATAACCATGGTTAACTGAAGAGAAACAATGATACCAAGCACCAGCCTCCTTTAATAGTGTCCAGTGATGTCATTCTTACTTAATCATGACTGATTGATCACCAGCCCTGTCCTCATCAACACCCACAGCTGTGTTAATGGATCAATCACTAAAACGATGTTAGCTGCTCCTTTTAAGGCAGGACTGCAATGATGTTGAAATGTGTTTTGGGGGTTAAAGTTCATTTTCTGGGCAAATATTGACTTTGCAAGTACAGTAATTGCTGTTAAGCTGATCACTCTTGAAAACCAGGGATTCAAGCTTCAGGAGGCTAATTTGCATATTCCAGGTGCCTTCTGGGAGAAGCGAAGTCTCCCTAAGCTAGAAGATCGTTGGGTACAGCCGGGACCAGCTGCTTCGAAAGCATCACCAAACCAGGGATTCAAGCTTCAGGAGGCTAATTTGCATATTCCAGGTGCCTTCTGGGAGAAGCGAAGTCTCCCTAAGCTAGAAGATCGTTGGGTACAGCCGGGACCAGCTGCTTCGAAAGCATCACCAAACCAGGGATTCAAGCTTCAGGAGGCTAATTTGCATATTCCAGGTGCCTTCTGGGAGAAGCGAAGTCTCCCTAAGCTAGAAGATCGTTGGGTACAGCCGGGACCAGCTGCTTCGAAAGCATCACCAAACCAGGGATTCAAGCTTCAGGAGGCTAATTTGCATATTCCAGGTGCCTTCTGGGAGAAGCGAAGTCTCCCTAAGCTAGAAGATCGTTGGGTACAGCCGGGACCAGCTGCTTCGAAAGCATCACCAAACCAGGGATTCAAGCTTCAGGAGGCTAATTTGCATATTCCAGGTGCCTTCTGGGAGAAGCGAAGTCTCCCTAAGCTAGAAGATCGTTGGGTACAGCCGGGACCAGCTGCTTCGAAAGCATCACCAAACCGCGCGCCGTAAGAATTTTTGCCTGTAGGACATTATTGCAAGAGAGCTTGGCTGAGTAGATTACACAAGAAGGAAAACACACAGCAAGTCAGCAGGATCTAGGAGCAACATGGCAGATGTGACAACCTACATGGTGAGCTGCAGCATGTGCTACATGTTCACAGATCGACCAGAAGAAGAATCCAATTTCACCTGTCAGAAGTGTAGACTAGTGGCCCTTTTAGAAGAAAAGGTGCGGGGTCTGGAAGAAAGAATAGCAACTTTGAAACTCATCAAAGAGAATGAAGACTTTCTAGACAGAACAGAAGCATCTCTACTGGTCACAGAAGGTGCAAAAAGTGTCAGAGAACCTCCAAAAGCAGATGAGTGGAAGCATGTGACCAAAAGAAGCAAGAAGACCATGGAGAAATCACCAACCACACAACTGAAGAACCGATATCAAATCTTTGTAGAGGATGAAGATGGCACACCTAAGAATGAAGCAATACCAGCAAGCAAAAAAGAAAAGGGCACACAGCAACAAGTGACAGCAAAAAGTACAGCCAAGAAGCAACGAAGAGTGGTGGTGGTGGGAGACTCACTACTGAGAGGCACCGAAGCAGCCATCTGCAGACCGGACATAACTGCAAGAGAAGTATGCTGCCTTCCAGGTGCGATGATCAAGGATGTGACCGATAGGATACCAAAGCTCTTCAGCTCCAAGGACGTCCACCCATTTCTTCTGATACATGTTGGCACCAATGACACGGCAAGGAAGGACCTACCGACAATCTGCAAGGACTTTGAAGAGTTGGGGAAGAAAGTAAAGGAACTGGATGCACAGGTAGTTTTTTCTTCTATCCTTCCAGTAGACGGGCATGGCACCAGGAGATGGAACAGGATCCTTGATGCAAACAACTGGCTAAGACGATGGTGCAGACAACAAGGATTTGGATTCCTGGACCACGGTGTGAATTACTGGTATGATGGACTCCTCGCCAGAGACGGACTACACCTCAACAAACCTGGGAAACACACATTCGCCAGAAGACTCGCTACACTCATCAGGAGGGCGTTAAACTAGAAGAAGAGGGGACGGGAAGAAAAACATTAGACTCGAACAAAGACGACCCAGGAAAACATACTCGGAAGGGAGGTAAGAACATTTCTAAAACAATCCACAGTGAGGAGATTGGAACAAAACAAAATCCTCTAAACTGCATGCTCGCAAACGCCAGAAGCCTGACAAACAAGATGGAAGAACTAGAAGCAGAAATAGCTACAGGTAACTTTGACATAGTGGGAATAACCGAGACATGGTTAGATGAAAGCTATGACTGGGCAGTTAACTTACAGGGTTACAGTCTGTTTAGAAAGGATCGTAAAAATCGGAGAGGAGGAGGGGTTTGTCTCTATGTAAAGTCTTGTCTAAAGTCCACTTTAAGGGAGGATATTAGCGAAGGGAATGAGGATGTCGAGTCCATATGGGTTGAAATTCATGGAGGGAAAAATGGTAACAAAATTCTCATTGGGGTCTGTTACAAACCCCCAAATATAACAGAAACCATGGAAAGTCTACTTCTAAAGCAGATAGATGAAGCTGCAACCCATAATGAGGTCCTGGTTATGGGGGACTTTAACTACCCGGATATTAACTGGGAAACAGAAACCTGTGAAACCCATAAAGGCAACAGGTTTCTGCTAATAACCAAGAAAAATTATCTTTCACAATTGGTGCAGAATCCAACCAGAGGAGCAGCACTTTTAGACCTAATACTATCTAATAGACCTGACAGAATAACAAATCTGCAGGTGGTTGGGCATTTAGGAAATAGCGACCACAATATTGTGCAGTTTCACCTGTCTTTCACTAGGGGGACTTGTCAGGGAGTCACAAAAACATTGAACTTTAGGAAGGCAAAGTTTGAACAGCTTAGAGATGCCCTTAATCTGGTAGACTGGGACAATATCCTCAGAAATGAGAATACAGATAATAAATGGGAAATGTTTAAGAACATCCTAAATAGGCAGTGTAAGCGGTTTATACCTTGTGGGAATAAAAGGACTAGAAATAGGAAAAACCCAATGTGGCTAAACAAAGAAGTAAGACAGGCAATTAACAGTAAAAAGAAAGCATTTGCACTACTAAAGCAGGATGGCACCATTGAAGCTCTAAAAAACTATAGGGAGAAAAATACTTTATCTAAAAAACTAATTAAAGCTGCCAAAAAGGAAACAGAGAAGCACATTGCTAAGGAGAGTAAAAACTAATCCCAAACTGTTCTTCAACTATATCAATAGTAAAAGAATAAAAACTGAAAATGTAGGCCCCTTAAAATATAGTGAGGAAAGAATGGTTGTAGATGACGAGGAAAAAGCTAACATATTAAACACCTTCTTCTCCACGGTATTCACGGTGGAAAATGAAATGCTAGGTGAAATCCCAAGAAACAATGAAAACCCTATATTAAGGGTCACCAATCTAACCCAAGAAGAGGTGCGAAACCGGCTAAATAAGATTAAAATAGATAAATCTCCGGGTCCGGATGGCATACACCCACGAGTACTAAGAGAACTAAGTAATGTAATAGATAAACCATTATTTCTTATTTTTAGTGACTCTATAGTGACAGGGTCTGTTCCGCAGGACTGGCGCATAGCAAATGTGGTGCCAATATTCAAAAAGGGCTCTAAAAGTGAACCTGGAAATTATAGGCCAGTAAGTCTAACCTCTATTGTTGGTAAAATATTTGAAGGGTTTCTGAGGGATGTTATTCTGGATTATCTCAATGAGAATAACTGTTTAACTCCATATCAGCATGGGTTTATGAGAAATCGCTCCTGTCAAACCAATCTAATCAGTTTTTATGAAGAGGTAAGCTATAGACTGGACCACGGTGAGTCATTGGACGTGGTATATCTCGATTTTTCCAAAGCGTTTGATACCGTGCCGCACAAGAGGTTGGTACACAAAATGAGAATGCTTGGTCTGGGGGAAAATGTGTGTAAATGGGTTAGTAACTGGCTTAGTGATAGAAAGCAGAGGGTGGTTATAAATGGTATAGTCTCTAACTGGGTCGCTGTGACCAGTGGGGTACCGCAGGGGTCAGTATTGGGACCTGTTCTCTTCAACATATTCATTAATGATCTGGTAGAAGGTTTACACAGTAAAATATCGATATTTGCAGATGATACAAAACTATGTAAAGCAGTTAATACAAGAGAAGATAGTATTCTGCTACAGATGGATCTGGATAAGTTGGAAACTTGGGCTGAAAGGTGGCAGATGAGGTTTAACAATGATAAATGTAAGGTTATACACATGGGAAGAGGGAATCAATATCACCATTTTTTTTTAATTTAAATAGATTTTTATTAACAATATAAAAAAAGGAGAACAACAGAATGCCATTTACATTGCATTATATCAGATACACATTTTCTTACTTTAATAAACCCCAACATTACCCCAACTACCCCCCTCCCCCATAAGACAGCTCAGTCTCAATCTCCACCCCACCGAGGCATTATCTGCCTCTTGTAATTTATCCTCTTCCAGGTCTTAGGAAACACGACGCCTATACTCCTCAATCCAAATCAAGCCAAGGAGACCATATTTTATTAAAGAGTTCTATTTTCCCCCTTTTACTGTACACCCCCTTTTCCAATTTTAGACCATGTTGAACATATTGGAGAAATTCCCTTCTCACAGGTGGTTCCGCGTTTATCCAGTTTCGTGCTATTACTTTCCTGGCCATGTAGAGTAGCCTAGCAATTGCAATCTTCCAAGTATTGTCAACTCCAATTTCTTCCACATATCCCAGCACACATACTATCGGGTCTCTAACAACTCTGCACTTATACGCTGCTTCAACTCGGCTCAAAACCACCACCCAAAAGGCAGCCAGTCTCGGACACGTCCACATCATGTGATATATTCCTGCCTTCTCATTCGCACACCTCGGACACCCAGAATTGGCACGCAATCCCGCTTTGTATAACACTTCCGGAGATTTATATACCCTATGCAAAATGTATAGCTGCGAGAGCCTATATGGTTCACTCAAGGATAGTCGCGGAACCCACTCCATCACCGATTCCCAGGTTTCATTTTCCATCGGCCCCACTTCTCTCTCCCACTTAGCTCTCGCCTTTATAGGGAAATCTAGCAGAAATGTGTGCATAAGGTCCTTATACAGAGTGGAAATAACTCCCCTTGTAGTACCCTCACCACACACATACTCCAACACTATATCATCTTGAACCCTGATATCAGCCTTCTTATTCTGAGCTCTAAAGGCATGTCTCATCTGCGCATACTGATATTCCCCTGTGGATCGCAAACCAAATTCTTCCTGCAATTGGGAAAAGGACTTCAGCTCCTGCTGCTGGATTATCTGGTGAACAAAGCAAATTCCCTTATTCTGCCATTCCATCAATCCTCCCAGGGCCTCAAAATCCTTTAAGTTGTGGTTAGACCATATCGGTGTGAATTTAGTCAACCCTGTAACCCCACGAATCTGCCTTAATCTATTCCATAATTTACGAATCAGGAACAGGGTTGGGTATATTTTCCCCAGCGCGCCCAATGAGCCATCCTCCAAACACCTGGCCATCGGTCGTCGGTCCGTCACCTCTTCCAATAGCTGTTGTACTGCACTGGATGACGCCCCTCGCGCCCAGCCCTTCAAATGCTGGCTCTGGGCCGCAAGGAAGTATATTTCCGGGTTGGGCAAAGCCAAACCACCATCTTCCTTGGGTCGTTGAAGCGTCTCCAAGCTAATACGTGGATATTGTCTACCCCATATCAAACTTCTAAAGAGGGCATTAATCTGCCTGAACTTCCCCCGAGGGATCCAAATTGGTGCGTTATGCAGAACATAAAGAATTTTGGGCATAAGGACCATTTTAATAAGGTTTACCCTACCGACGACCGATAGATGTAGCTTATTCCAGACGTCTACCTTTGCCTTGAGTACCCCCATAACAGGAGTCAAATTTCTTTGCAGAAACTCCGCCACCGGCACCGAAATCCATATTCCAAGATATTTAAATTGGGAAACCACCTTCAGCCTCTCATCCCCAACATCCTCACTCACATTCTCTCCTACGTCATCCACTCTAAAAAGAACCGTCTTATCCCAATTAATTGTTAGTCCCGACACAGTACCAAATCTCTCAACAATTTCAACGGCCCCTCTTAGTGACTTGTCTGGATCCTCCAGGAACAGCAAAACATCATCCGCATATAACGCTATTTTTTCCTCTACTTTGCCATACCTAAACCCAGGGACCCCATCCGACTGCCGAATCTTAGCAGCAAGAGGTTCTACAGCCAACGCGAACAGGAGGGGTGAAAGCGGGCATCCCTGCCTAGTACCCCTAGCCAGCCCTATAGGACGAGATAGCTCCCCATTTACTCTAATTCTGGCGGATGGTAATGAGTACAACAGCTGTATCCAGGCCACAAACTGCGGGCCAAACCCCATACATTCCAGCACCTGCCAGAGGTACCCCCATTCGACGCTGTCAAACGCCTTGTGTGCATCTAGCGATACAATCACTCTTCGACCACAGTTATCAGACTCTACCTGCAAATTTACATATAACCTCCGCAAATTGATCGCCGTTGATCTATCCGGCATAAAGCCAGATTGGTCCTAATGCACCAGACTCGCAATAACACTAGAGAGGCGGAGAGCCAACACCTTGGCCAGAAGCTTGACATCAATTGTTAGTAAAGAAATTGGGCGGTACGACTCCGGTTTCCCCAAGTCCTTATCCTCCTTTGGAATGACCACTATTATGGCCTCTCTCATAGAGGCTGGCAAGCGCCCACAAGACCTAGCTTCCTCCAATACCATTTTTAATCTAGGAATCAACACTTCTGCCAACCCTTTATAGATCTCAGCGGGTAACCCATCGACCCCAGGCGCCTTCCCATTGGCCATAGACATCAATGCCCGACTCAATTCCTCCTCAGTGATAGGGGCCTCAAGGCTCTCCCTATCTGCCTCACTCAGTCTCGGCAAATCCAGACCTTCCAAGAAAGTCAGTGCATCCTCGACCGATTCACCAATCCGAGAGGAATACAAATCTGCATAGAAGTCCGCAAAGGCTCTCATAATTTCAGGTGTTTCCGTTATTTTACCTCCACTAGCAGAATCCAAAGAGTGTATATATGAAGAACCTCTCTGAGCAGCAGCCACTACCGACAGCATATGTCCCACTGTTTCTCCCTCCTGATAGAACAATACCCTTTGGAAATCTCGTTTCCTCTCAGCTTTGCCTAGCAGAATTTTTTCCAAATGATTTTGTGCGTTTTTCATTCTTCTCTCTGCCTCAGGGGTTCCCAGTGTGGCCATCCCATCCTCTGCTTCCTTCAACTCCTCAACTGCCGCTTTTTCTACCTCTCTCGTCCTCCGCTTACACCTACTAATGTCCCTAAACAGTAGTCCCCTCAGGTACGCCTTCATTGCATCCCAAATTGTAAGAGCGTCGGCGCTTCCATCATTTAAGAGAGAGAATTCCGCCACCTCCCGTCCTATACTTTCCAACTCAATACTCTGTAACCAATTAGGATGAATCTTCCATTCTCTCCCACTTAGCGAGCGAGCCCCCTCCAATCTAACCTCTACTTCAATTGGACTATGGTCCGACAAGGCCCTTGGCAGATATCTCACCTCCCCAACCAATGTGTCCAAAATCCTGTTACCCAGAGCCATATCAATCCTAGAGAGTGTGGCATGTGCCGGTGAATAACATGAGTACCCTCTCTCCCCCACATGTCTAACCCTCCACAGATCAATCAAACCTATCTCCTGTATATAGGTGCCAAATGTTGTTATGTGTCCCTCCGACCTATTCTGAGTATTTTTATTTTTATCTCAATATTCATCACAGATGTTATTTAGATCTCCGATAATTATTAACGGTGTCGGTCCCCATTTTTCCACTCGCTCCATTACTTCTCTAATCTTCCTGCTAGAGTAGGGAGGCGGAATATACATCGCGGCAACACACAGCATCACTCCATACAGTATACACCGTAATAGTACATACTGTCCCTCCACGTCCACATATACCTTCACCTCCTCATACTGAACTCCCGCTGGAACCAAGATTGAGACTCCTCTTGCATACGTGGAGAAGGTAGAATGATATCCCCTCTGGATCCATCGTCTATTCAAAACATCCACTTTTTCCCTTACCAAATGCGTCTCCAGCAAGCATATCATTGAGGCCCTTTGGTCTCTTGCATATTGCAAACACGCAGCACGTCTAGATTTCTCCCCTAGGCCTCTCACATTCCAGCACAAAATCTTAAAACGGGTCCCCATCACTTGGCTCATCTTCACTATAAGTATCATCAATTTTGAGCTCAGGCTGTCTAACTACCCTCCCACCCTTCCCCCCTCACATCTAACCATTCCACCTCTTTCCAAGAGTGGGGCATCATCGCCCATAGCGAACACTCCGTTTGGCATTACCTTCCCAACCCTCCTCCCACCACTGTACATAACAGGATTTCAGACATTTTGAAAAATAACGTTCTCAAAACATTTTAACTTAGAATTATTTGCACACACAAGAAGTCTGCATAAACTTAAAATATGTCGCAAACCCTTCCTCCCCCTTTCCCAGCAGCCATTACACCATCCCTTTAACTTTAACTGGATATAATCCAGCTCCCTTCTTCCCCCCCCATACCCCTTGGCTTGTCAATCACATGACTCTTTTCCAACTGACAGATAAGTAAACAACTTCAGACTCTTCCCACAGTTTCAGTCTCCTTTTCCTTTAAGCTTTTTAGCATTAATATCGATCCACTGGGTAGCGTCCTCCGGCTTCTGGAAAAAATGAATTTTATCAAACGCCACCACCCTCAGTCTTGCTGGGAACATCATGGAATACTGCACACCCAATTCCCTCAGCCGTCTCTTGATACCCGTGAACATCATCCGTTGTTTCTGCACCAGAGTAGAATAGTCTGGGTATATAGCAATCTTTTGACCTTCAACTGTCAGATCCGTCATGTCTCTGGCCTTCCTCAGGATAATGTCTCTGTCTCTATAGTTTAGAATTTTGGCGAGCATGGTACGGGGATTCGCTCCAGGGACAGGTGGTTTCGGCGGGACCCTATGCGCTCTTTCTACCGCGAACACTTTTGTTAGCGCCATATCTCCAAATGTCTCTAACAGCCATTTTTCAATATATTCCGTTGGATTCCTCCCTTCAGCTTTTTCAGGGATGCCCACTATGCGAATATTATTTCTTCTGGACCTGTTCTCAAGGTCCTCATTTTTCGCAGCCAATTCAGCTATTGCTTGAGTGAACTTTTTCTCTGCTTTTTGCAGCTGCACTATATGGTCTTCTGCAGTGCTCACTCTCTCCTCTACCTCCCCCACACGTTTGTCAATCTTCTGCATGGCTGCGTTTATCTGGGCTGTGTCCCCCTTAACCTCCTGTATCTGTATGGTCAGAGATTGTTTACATGAAGAGACTAGCGCAAAAACGTCTCTTAGGGTAGGCTCAGCTTCTGGCGCCATTTCCTCGGGTCCCCCTTCTGCCACCGCCATTTTACTCTCCTTTCTCCCCTGTTGTACCTCATGTTCTCCTGCTGGGCTCTCCTCCTCCTCCTCCTCTTCGGTATCAGCTCCGGCTCCCTCCTCTGCGGCCTCCGCTCTCGCAAACTGCTGGAGCTTTGCCGCTACCTCCATGCGCTTTCTGCATGCGGCGTTCTCCTTGTCTGCCTTTTCCCTCAAGTCGGCGCCATCTTGGATTGCGCCTGCATCCCCGGCTCCCGCGTCCTTCTGCCGTCTCCTGGTCATGTTCGTCGGTTCCAGCGCTACCGAACAGCACCGCCGGCCTCTCCAAGTCTCCCCGCAGCCAGTAAGCCCCCGCAGGGACCAAACAGCAGCGGCTCTGCAGGATTTTACAATATACAGCGGCGGGAGCTCACAGCCGCACGTCCGCTCACATGGACTCTCAGGCCACGCCCCAATCAATATCACCATTACACACTGAACGGGAAACCACTGGGTAAATCTGACAGGGAGAAGGACTTGGGGATCCTAGTTAATGATAAACTTACCTGGAGCAGCCAGTGCCAGGCAGCAGCTGCCAAGGCAAACAGGATCATGGGGTGCATTAAAAGAGGTCTGGATACACATGATGAGAGCATTATACTGCCTCTGTACAAATCCCTAGTTAGACCGCACATGGAGTACTGTGTCCAGTTTTGGGCACCGGTGCTCAGGAAGGATATAATGGAACTAGAGAGAGTACAAAGGAGGGCAACAAAATTAATAAAGGGGATGGGAGAACTACAATACCCAGATAGATTAGCGAAATTAGGATTATTTAGTCTAGAAAAAAGACGACTGAGGGACGATCTAATAACCATGTATAAGTATATAAGGGGACAATACAAATATCTCGCTGAGGATCTGTTTATACCAAGGAAGGTGACGGGCACAAGGGGGCATTCTTTGCGTCTGGAGGAGAGAAGGTTTTTCCACCAACATAGAAGAGGATTCTTTACTGTTAGGGCAGTGAGAATCTGGAATTGCTTGCCTGAGGAGGTGGTGATGGCGAACTCAGTCGAGGGGTTCAAGAGAGGCCTGGATGTCTTCCTGGAGCAGAACAATATTGTATCATACAATTATTAGGTTCTGTAGAAGGACGTAGATCTGGGTATTTATTATGATGGAATATAGGCTGAACTGGATGGACAAATGTCTTTTTTCGGCCTTACTAACTATGTTACTATGTTACTCTGACATTCAGGAGTATATGCAAATTGCCGTTAGTAAAAATGAAGCAGTAGACTTTGGAAAAATTAATATTTGTCTCATTCTCAAAATTTTTGTCTGACTGTAGCTGCCACAACTAGATGTGCAAGGTCACGTACTGTCTAAATGTACGCTGCCTCGCTCATTGCAAGGGATTTGAGCGAGGCCTGGTATGTATAGTCGGAATGTGACGGAAGTGTGCAAACTGCCTACTTGCGTTCATGTAACCATCCACTGTTGGCACCGACACCAGATAATCCTGACAGCGCACATTGCGCGCCGTGTGCATTCACAAGCCTGCAGTCACTTGAGTCGTTGTTTCTGTACAGCCTAGTTCTCACCGCTATGGCTGTCAATATTATGGCTATGACACAGGCTTTCCCTTTTTCTGCTAAATGCAAATGTATCTGCCCATGGTGCAAGGCCTGCGGTGCAGGTTCCTTGCAATGATCATTAGTTAGCCAAGGGGTCTGTTCTGTAAGGCTGTGTGCACACGTTCCAGATTTTTCGCGTTTATTTTCAACAGTTTTCCGCTGCAAAGCACTGGTCACTACTGAGCATGCGCATAAAGTGCAGCACAGATTTATCTCCACTACAACCCCACAGCACTGGTCACCACTGAGCATGTGCATAAAGTGCAGCACAGATTCATCTCAACTAAAGGCTGAGATCCTTAGATCAGGAGCAGAACAGATATTTATAAGACATTTCATAACTTTCACAAATTCTTATGAAAACTTTTACACCACATCCTGCATTGTACTACTAAATCAAATTTATTATATATTTTCGTACATGTTATACCCAACTGCAACTCCAACTTCACCTAAATGGACTCCAACTCCACAACCCTTGTATCCGTACGGGATCCAATTTATTTTTTATTTCTATGTTTTTTGCACATCCATAGCCTTGGATATGCGAGAAACATCAAAAATACGGATAATGGTGAATGCTGTAATATGTTTTTTTTACATGCAGACATTTTGTTGAAAAAAAAAAAAAATCTGAACAGCCCCAATGAGTAAGAATTGGCTTGAGTGCCATTGTTTTGGTTTTTTTTCCACGTAGAGCTCATGGTCCAAAAATACTGTTATATAAACGTAGCCTTAGGTTACTGAGCGGGGGCATAACTGATGACACCCAGCTTTCCCAGGAACAGATGTAGCGAGGACTTTGTGCTATAGTGCTCTAATGGAGGTAGTTAGTCACTGACTAGTCTGTGGAGAACGCCAGCTGGATGGAAGGCACTTGTTTGTGGAGTGGAGAAACATTGGCAGATGCTCAGTAAATAAACGTGAGAGTTAGTATAGCCCGTGCCACCCATGTCTCCAGGGAGCGGTCCTCCCCTCGCAGCATAGACATGTGTGGTATGTCGTCCTGTTTGCCAAAGGCAAATAAAGATCCCTATTAAAGATCCTCAAGTAAAACGTAACTTTAATCAAATTCAAAGGGGACCCACGTTTAAAAATACAGGACTTGTGTATGAGTAGTAATTATGCCGCTCGAGTAACCTCTTGGAGACAAAAAAGTTCTAGTGCGTATGCAGCCTGTTGATTATTGCACTGCCCTTATATTCACTGGCTTTAATAGGATGTATTAGCATTTGCGAACTAGTGACACCAGCCTGCCCACCTTAGTTGTCTATCATAGTCGGTTCAACCTCATCCTTGTGAATTAGTTCCCTGCCCAGAGCTATAAGGATCATACAGTTAGATCCACGTGATGGCTCTTTGGGTCCCAGAGGGTATTAGTGCATAGTAAGCTCTATTAATACCGATCGCTCCAACTTTCCATTACTTCATTGATTTTGCAATTAGTAAGAGTGATGTGAGCACTTAATCGATGGTATTCCATAGATATATCGTCCAATTGCTTATCATAGCAGGTTCTAACCTATAGGATCATACAGTCAGATCCATTAGGGTTATTCATAGGATACCGCTATATTTCTTATCTATGTAGAGCTTTAACCTATCGGTTATGTCTTCATAGCTTGCTAGGCTTCACTCATCACACAATGTCATGCTATTTAAAATTAAGCAGCCATTAGCCTCCCTAACATGTTTCACCTTGCTGCGTCATCAGGGGTTGAGACTATACAATATCATTATTTATATCATTATCTATATCATATCATTATCAGCCATAAGGTCCCGAATATACTCTTAAAGGTGCATTTACACCTGTCAACTATAAGATTTACCACCTCTGATTGCCAATATACAAGATGATCAATGGTTGTTGGGTGCTGTCCAGAATTCTGCATGTACAGACTGATCATTATGTTCGTTCTCTGCACATAGCATATCATCTCTTGTTGAAACAGTTTAATGTACTGCCGATAACAATGATTTTAATGCATATATGAATGATCGCATCACTCGATGATCGAGCGTCGTGCTCGTTTATATGGTGATTGCCGACATGTTTACACAAGGAGATAATTGGTGATTATGGGTTCCACTGACTGAGCCGTTACATTTTTTTCACACTTTTTCCTAAGCCTAAGATTATAAACGTGCTATACCTGTCTCCAGAATGCTCATTCTGCCTTTCCCCAAGCGTGCATGTATTTTGAATGAGAAGATGGGACCCCGCCGCCCCCAGACATCCCATGCGATGACGTTTCCTGTGAAACAAAGGATCAGCTGCCCATAGTCTAATGTGGATAACCACTTTTAGTGACTTTTGCCGCTTTTGTAATTTGAGGGTACTATTGAACACTTCTTTTCTCGCTGACGAGACTGCAATTTGAGTTACTTTTAATTGACTGCGGCAAGCTCTATTTGCTATGCAGCATACTGCCTCTCTGTGCCTCCCAGACTTGTTTTAGACTCCTCCCTCTCAGGAAGGCATGGAGAACATGGGAGGTAATGTGTCGGAGACCTACATTATTTTAAGTTTTGAAAGATAAGGCAGTTTGTGTCATCGATGGAGCCGATACGGGTAAAGACTGCGTTCCCATAACTCTCTCCTTCTCATCTATTTCCAGGAGGTGCAGAAACGCTTTCCGGATGGCGTGCCGCTTCTGGATCCCATTGATGATATGGGCATTAAGGATCCAGGCCTTAAAAAAGTCATTCAGAAAACCGAAGCCTTTGAACACCGGATGTATTCTCACCCTCTGAACAACGACCCCAATCTGGAGTCCGCGTACAAGCTGTGTGAGAAGAAAGCCCAGGTACGACGATGAATCTTTCCATTTGCCACATTTGGGTTGGACGCCTACACTGATTTTTGTAGATGTGTGTAATTGTTGGTCTTCACTTGCAGATTGCAGTGGACATCCGAACAGCGCGGCGCGAGCTGAAGAAAGCGCGCACGGTGTTACAGATGGATGAGCTGAAGTGCAGGAAGCGCGTGCTGAGACGCATGGGCTTCGCCTCCTCCTCTGATGTTATTGAGATGAAGGGACGAGTGGCCTGCGAAATTAGCAGGTGACACTTTTTATTTTCATAACCCAGTTCTCCCAGTTTTTGGCTATGGCAAAAGAGACGTCCTAAGAATGGCCACTAGGACAAAAAGTGATGCTCTGGTACCAGGAAGCCGCTATTCTTGCCACAGCCACTCGGGCACTTTCCCTGTAGTAGTATGACCTCTGGATGTTAGCGGAGGGCTCCAAGGGAGGGACATCCATCTATCTCTATATGACTTGAAGGGATATAATCTGTTCTGCTGTTATCTTCGCAGACAACGCCTTTAAAACTGGATTATACACAATTGCCTAGCCTTATAATGCGCCCCCATAGTATGTCAGATGATTGAGGGGATGTCAGACACTTGCCGATCATCGGAACTAGAGGTGAGACAGTGTCTGGTACTGGAGCTCAGGCCATCATGGGAAGGTGAAAGCTCTGCCGGACATGGACTCTACTCCAGACTTCAGCATTACCGGCCTTCATTCTGCTGAGTCGTGAGGGTCCTTGTGGCGGGACTCCCCATAAGTGTAACCTCCCAGAAAACACCTTAATGAACGAAACAAGTGCAGTAATTATAAAGCTAGCATGAGGGTCACCAGAAGATAGAATGTGTTGCAGGCGCCATACAGAGACATGTGTCCATTTCTCCCCATATCTCGCCCCCGCCGGCCCATGATTAATGAACATTTATGCCACTCTCCTGATCTGTGTGAGCTCCACATGCCGCTACAAGCAGCAGCCTTACCTCTGCATGATCAGAAGGGCAGTTGGACAGAAGCCGCACACATATCATGGGATAATGCGTTGGTCCTGCAATCACTGCCAACCTCCGGGCAGTGCTTACAAGCTTACTATGAGAAGTGCTTGTAAACACTGCTCTTGCGAGACTGCAGCAGTGGCCGGTCTCCCAGACAACAAGCAGTAAACTATTACCTAGAGATTTGGAGAGAACAGGGCAAAATATTTAAAGATGGCAAAGTTGCTTGTGTTCTGCAGACACATGGTAAATGTACCCTAAAAAGATGGCATTAACCCTTTATTGTATACTATAACTTGGTGTAGAAGATGAGTGATTTCAGAACGTGCCGTTGAGGTTTCGCAGATGAGGGCAGTGTATAATTCGGTGATCTTTTGTGTCCTCCCAGTGCTGACGAGCTGCTCCTTACCGAGATGATGTTTAATGGCCTTTTTAATGACCTGACGGCAGAACAAGCGACCGCCCTGCTCAGCTGCTTCGTGTTCCAGGAGAATGTAAGTTAGGTTCCCAGGCTGTACGGCTCAGGGCTGAGGAGTCCCATTTGTTTGCTCTTGTCATTGTTTATTTCAGTTATGTAAATGATACATTTGCAGTGGATTCTGTGTTCCGTCTCACTAAGCTACGAGGAATAAGGAGAGGTTGCTGTGTAAAACCTCCTTTTTTGGTGTCTTTGAGTGGAGTGGAGAGGAGACCATGTACACAGCCATCTCCCAACTGATGTGCAATAGTCTAGACATCAGCGTGCGTTTCAGTTTCTTGACCGTCCTTCAGAGAACTTACCATAAAACCCCTTTAAATTGAATATTTCAGTGTATTAAGGGGATATGGGGGGACTCGGTCTTGGAGGAGGCCCAGGATGGCTCACCTGTGTTCTACTGGGCTGCCAGCTGATATGAAACCTCTCTGGTGCACCCAAGGATTGTGTAATGTTTCTTGTTCCCCTGTGAGGGCACTGCCGGGGATTTGAGCGCCTTCTTCTGGATTACCACACGGTGTATACCTAGTTTACAGCTCATTTTATAGGCACAGGACGGTTTTAAAAGAGTTGCTCCAAAGTGGTCTACAACTTTACACTCAAGTGACTGAAGTTAAGCTGCAGACAACGACCATGGACACGGGTGGTGCCTAGGGGCTAACGTAGAAATCTGGGGGCTTTGTAACCAAGGTCTAAATTGGGTCCCCTGCTTTCATTAACCCATTGGGTTGCCTCGATGACATTGCAGAGGTCTAGTGGTGTCACCCACACCCTCATTTAACCATTTACTGCTCACCAGGGATTACATTTCTGCAATCAGAGCTAGGTCCAACAGCCGGCACTTGCGGGGTTAGCGGTGAGTTCTGCTCATGCGATTGATCCTTTTGCTGTACATATTCAGCAAATATCAGGAGAACTTGGTGGTGCTGGGCAGAGGGCAAGGCTTTTTGGCACCGCAGCTCGTGACCCATAGCAGTCACTTAGCCTGTCGATGATAGTGGTGCCGTTTTTTTTTGTTTTTTTTTATAGCAAAATGGAAAAAAGTTTGTTTTCTTTTTATTGCGAAACTGCAGTTTAATCGAAGGAAGCTGTGGCATCTCACTTATCTCTTGGCCTTTTAAAAACAGATGTAACAGCTGACGATTTACCTTTTTGTGGTTTACACGACCCCCGGTCTCATTAGTTTTGGGATCTGTGCAGTCACTGTGACTAATAATGAAAACCGGGCCCCTGGTGGAAATGTGAGCTCCCGAGAGGTGGGTGGGCACTCAGAGAACAAACATTTCATCTTCCCTGCTGAGGACACATCACACACAGTCCAGCTGGAGTCCGGGGGCATTTTCTCATTAAGTGCCGTGTTTGGACAGCTGGTTTTCCAGAGGAAGTTGCTGCTCCATGGAAGTATACGGGAGCAGAGGGGCGCCCGGACTGACGTACTGCACTGTACGAGGGGACGCAATTAGGGCTATGGTATGTGTCAGAGATTACAGACTATGGATATCAGATAGTTATGTCCAGTAAGTGGGATCGGAGCACAGATGGCCACTGAAGGTGTCAGGCAGCTGCTTCATTCCTCCATAGACGTATCCCGAAAGGAGTATGAGACCATGGATTACTAAGCTTGGTCCTCTCATGCCCATGTGAGCCGCGCTGTCACCTGGCACCATAGTGATGTGCCCACGACAGCCGATCTGCTCATCACTGCTGGAGTGTATGGTTACAGCCATAGAGTGTAGAGCAGACTACATACATACAGTCATTCAACCTCCATTGCAGATTAGATTTCTTTGCCAAATTTACTTTCTGCTGTTGACCATAAACCAATGAGACCGGAACAATGTAAATCACTCAACACAAGTAATAGAACAAGAGGTTTCTCTAAATTCACCACAAAATGCCATTCCTAATGACTACCGCAGTCTCGGGATTATTCATCCCCTTCATAATACTTATTAGAGCACCTTTGGCTGTTATGACCTGCTGCAAATGTTATACATAGCCGGACCTCAACTCCTGGTGGTGTTCCCGAGGAATCATTCGTCAAGACTCGTATACAATGGCCTCCTGTTCATTAACAGTCTTGGGTTAACATGATGCGACTGCCATCTTCAAATCTCACCAAAAATGTTATATTTGGTTCAAGTTCTTCTTTCAGGATGTTTTCCTAAACAAAGCCTTAGGGGACTCTGAGGTTTGCTTGGCATCATAGACCTTTTATAAAGTCCAATGACGCCCAAGCTTTGGAAATCCTTGAAGAAAACATCATGTTTTCATTGAAGAATCCGAATACTTGACTGACTCCATCTCGCTCTCCACAAACTGTAGGTTTCCAGTGCCAAAAGAAACAAATCATCCCCAGAGCATTATGGAGGCACGGCCATGCTTTGCTTCAGGCGTCACGGAGCCACAGCCATGCTTTGCTTCAGGCGTCACGGAGGCACGGCCATGCTTTGCTTCAGGCGTCACGGAGGCATGGCCATGCTTTGCTTCAGGTGTCACCGGAGCCACCGCCATGCTTTGCTTCAGGCGTCACGGAGCCACCGCCATGCTTTGCTTCAGGCGTCACGGAGCCACAGCCATGCTTTGCTTCAGGCGTCACGGAGGCACGGCCATGCTTTGCTTCAGGCGTCACGGAGGCATGGCCATGCTTTGCTTCAGGTGTCACCGGAGCCACCGCCATGCTTTGCTTCAGGCGTCACGGAGCCACCGCCATGCTTTGCTTCAGGCGTCACGGAGCCACCGCCATGCTTTGCTTCAGGCGTCACGGAGCCACCGCCATGCTTTGCTTCAGGCATCACGGAGCCACCGCCATGCTTTGCTTCAGGCGTCACAGAGCCACCGCCATGCTTTGCTTCAAGCGTCACGGAGCCACCGCCATGCTTTGCTTCAGGCGTCACGGAGCCACCGCCATGCTTTGCTTCAGGCGTCACGGAGCCACCGCCATGCTTTGCTTCAGGCGTCACGGAGCCACCGCCATGCTTAGCTTCAGGCGTCACGGAGCCACCGCCATGCTTCGCTTCAGGCGTCACGGAGCCACCGCCATGCTTCGCTTCAGGCGTCACGGAGCCACCGCCAAAGCTTCACTGTAGACATAGTACTGGATAGATCCATAGGCACAAAAAGTTCCACTTTTGTTTAATCGCTCCAGAGAACAGAATCCTAAAACTTCTGTATACTGTTGAGTATGTTGGATCCTTTTTTTCTTGTGCCTTTGGATCAGTAAAGGGGTCATCTTCAGGCATGGAGACTTTCAGCATTTAGTAAGCGCCTTACACTACAAGCTGGAACCTTTGCTGCCACCAAATCTCACTGCAGGACTTGATTCAGTCCAGGGTTTTTGATCTCTTGACCTGGTAATCACTTCCTGTCTCTGCCATGTCTTAGTATAATCAGTGTTCCTTTATCTGTGAACTCTTCTTTTACATGTATCTGTGGGCTTCCTTTTCCTGATTTATGCAAGGTAACAGTGATCTCTTCACTTTTTGGACCACTCTCTTGACAACCCAAGAATATCAGTGAACTGGAGGCCATTACCCATTAGGAATCTGCTATGATTCCTCATACTGCCAGAATCTGGTGTCCATCTATATATCACATTTGCAGCAAGTCATAACAGCTAGAGGTGCTCTACTTAGTACTAAAGATGCTTGTCATGAAAGAGGTGTATATTCCTGATACTCTGTGAGCAGGAAAAGTGGCATTTTGTGGTGAAGTTGGAAAACCCACTTGTTATATTGGTTGTGTTGAAGTACATACATTGTCCATGTTTCATTGGTTTATCGCCAGAAGTTCGTAAATTTTACTAATGAACCAAATTTGGAATGGGAGGGGAGGTGAATAATTTGATTGCAATTTTATATCCAATACTGTAACTGTATCCATAAAGAAGTCTATATTCCGTTTCTCAATGTAATGAGTCTGATATCTTACCCAGCTGTATGGTCTGTTACGTTCATGGCCATAAAGCTTCAAGCTCGAAAGTTAGAAATGGACAAACACATTTCTTGCACCTGGTATATGAACAGGTTGTACAAGATGTCTGTTATTCTTGGCCTGGGCACATGGCCATTGTGCTTCGTGGGCACACCATGTTGTCATTCTGCAGAGATACTAGATATAGGGACTTTCTCACCCTCGCAAAGGTTTTTTTTCATTCGTGCTCCTATTGTTTTGTGCCAACAGCTCCCATCCGTCTCCTACTTATTGCATACGTTTCCATACATGGACAGATGGAAGGGGTTATGACTGCAGGATCAGACTACATGTGGTTTGTTTGTAGTCTGTTACCATGGAGACACAGAAGCCTGCATAGTAGCTGTGATACCTGCCTCATTTTTCTATGCTTTGGAATAATAAAAAGTTAATGTATTTGCAAGTGTCTAGCTTTTCATCCAAAACTAGAAATATTGTTTGATTGTGTTTTTATTTTGTTTTTTCTTTGTTTTAGTCAAGTGAAATGCCCAAACTGACGGAACAACTGGCTGGACCTCTCCGACAAATGCAGGTAAACGATAAGTTCTAGAAGCTCTATAACCAAAGAAATTGCATAATTTCAGAAAATAGAAGAATTGTTTAGGTAAGATGTAGCGTCTTGTCTGCAGCTTGTGCATGAGCTCAGATCCTCTGCGTCCTCACTGCGGTGTCTACTCCGCGTCTGACTGGTGACATTATTTTATCCTGCGCTGAGTACATGGTATAGTTAGTAAGGCATGGAACGGTGATTAATGGATTTAACCGTCTGGACAGGAAACAGCCCGGAGGATTGCAAAAGTCTCAGCAGAAGCGAAGTTAGAAATCGATGAAGAGACGTATCTTGGTACTTTCCGCCCTAATCTCATGGATGTTGTCTACACATGGGCCAATGGGGCAACCTTTGCTCAGATTTGTAAAATGACAGATGTTTTTGAAGGTAAGATGACATTCATAGAATGGACGACTACAGGATATAAATTCCGGAAACTGTCTTTAACATATGTAACATATTGTAATACGGCTGCAAAACTGAAATCCTCTGCTTTACCAGTGACAGGGGTATCAGTGTTTCACGTATGAGGGTCTTTAGACATTAAGCATCTTTAAACTTCACACAAGATCTACTAAATGTATGAAAGTAGCAAAGGAGTACCCCGGTCTGAATGATCACATCCACTGGATCATGGAATATTGTTAGGTTAGTGAGGGTCCTGGGTCTCACCTCCTTCGTTTTGATTTTGCTGCAAGACCCCAATAAAGTAAAATAAAATGAGGCAATAGAATGGCGTGCACATCGGCAATTCCATTGAAAGTTAGTTGTACAGTGTTACTGCCACCCTAGTCCCCTGGGGGCCACGCCAACTCAACAACTATCCAATGGATATGTGATCATTTGTATTTACCGGAATGTACTTTTAGATGTTAGAGAATCTTTCAGAAGATATAGAGACCCTGATTCCAGAGATGTATCACTTACTGAGCTGCTTGCTGCCATTTTGATGAAATCGCTTTTGTCTTGCAGATCTACCAGTTCCTATGAATGCTGAGTGCTGTCTAACCCCACCCACACCACTGATTGGCAGCTTTCTGTGTACACTGTGCATAGGCAGAAAACTGCCGATCAGCAATGGGAGCTGGGTTATACAGTGCTCATGAATATGGACAACTCCATGGCATCAGGTTTTAGTCCTTTAGTGATTATCTCCTCCTCCTATAACAGTGATTTTATTAAAACAGTGGCAAGCAGCCCAGTAAGTGACACATCGCTGGAGTCCGATATCTTTCTTTACATTATGCGGCTCTCAGATTAGGTGGCAAAAATCAGTTGATCTATTCACTCTTAAGATTTCTGTATTGTGGTTGATATTGGACAATATTTCATATTTGTTAGTAAAACCAGCCACGTTGCGGATTCCGCAGTCAAGTACAGTCCAATATGAATAAATTAGTTTATCAATTCCCCATTCACGTCACGAATTTTCAATCCACCGCACGTCCATTATCTTACTGTCAAAATATCGATTTTTAGCAAACGGTGGTATCGCAATACCTGGCATACAGAGACCAGTGATTTCATTTGCAGGGGTCCGCACTGGTCTCTGCACACTGGGTGTTCAGAGAATGCGCTCTGTTGCTGGCTCGTTACTACTGATCTAAGCCGGCAACAGAGCGCTCTGTTGTAATTGTGCACATGGCACAGTGACAGCGCAGGAACTGACTCAGCCCATGAATCTACCTTCACTGATGACTCTTAGATTAAGGGCAGGGGCTACAGCAGTGACCACAGCCTGTGCCCCCTCATGATGACTTGGGTATCCCAGCATGCACTGGGATTCTCAAACGAAGAGTCATCAAAAAGGAAGTAAGGGGAAAAAAAATAGAAAAGCAGTTAATGGGTAAGAGGAGATGGTAGAGAATTATTAATGCAGGTATATTAGAAAATAGTTTAAATTATGGCACTGAATAACTATTTAGATTGAAAATTACTTAGTCTTCACATTGCCCCTTTAAAAAAAAAAAAAAAAAAAAAAAGGCGCAAATAGAATAATGAAGGCAATGATTAATCCGGGCCATAATATTTTAATACAAGCACATTTGCTAAAACTTTTAAATACGCTTAATTTTTCTCCTGGTCATTAGTGACTCCCACGGCTCTGGGGAGTTTCTTGCCCTCTGTGGATACACATTACCGTCTGCTTCTGTCCTGACCTTGATCTATAAGAATAAAGGCTCCTTCCCGCTTATTCTCAGCGTGACCTCTGTGCTCTAATGACTTGGGCTGTAGGAATCCGAGCGACCGACGCGTCCCCCACATGGTGCAGACAGTTGTGTTTTGCTGCCATAGAAACTGACATCGTTCTTCACAACATCGATGTATCTGATGAGAAGCCGAACCTTGTGCCCTATAGACAGAATGGGGGGAGGGGGTTTCCCTATAGACAGAATGGGGGGAGGGGGTTTCCCTATAGACAGAATGGGGGAGGGGGTTTCCCTATAGACAGAATGGAGGGAGGGGGGTTTTTCCTTAGAAACATTTTCTAGGACTGAATAATTAATTTATTTAAAGCGATACTGGAGTAGGTTGGTGGATCTTCCTAATTTTCGGGGCCACGTGCTGATATTTGGGGCTTGTCTTCTAGGTAGCATTATTCGTTGTATGAGGCGTCTGGAAGAATTACTGCGTCAGATGTGTCAGGCTGCCAAAGCCATCGGAAATACAGAACTGGAGAACAAGTTTGCAGAAGGTACGCGCCCATGCTGAAATACGGCCATGAAAGCCTGGTTCTGGTGCTGCAGCTTTGGGACTTTAAAAGGGTTATTGTTGGGTAGTGCTCGTAAATATCAGCACCACGCAATTTGCTATTTATTCAAATTTACAGGCATTCTTAAGATATTAACGCTTTTCTTTACAGCTTGTTGCTTAGGAGACCGACCACCGCTGCAGTCAAGCTTGTAAACACAGCACTGAAGCTGGTCGGGATTAGGCTGGGTTCACATAGCGTTCCTGACGTCCGTTAGACGGACTACATTACACCGCGGAATAATGCGGTGTAACGCAGTCCGTTAACGCTGCCATTGAATGCAATGTCGGAAGCATCGCTAGCGCACGCCCACAATGGGCGTGCGCTAGCGATGTGCCGTCATTGAGTCACGGATCCCGAGACGCGGGCTGCAGCGTTTCCGGGTCTGTCACCGCTAGCGCAGATAGAGCTAGCAGATGCTCTTTCTGCACTAGTGCGCTGCCATACCAGCACTTGCGTTAACAGCAGCCCGTTAACGTATGTGTTTAACGGGCTGCTGTTAAAGCAATGTAAACCGAGTAGGTTACACCGCGCTGCAACAGTGCAAACATGTTCAACAGAAAAGACCTTGTGAACACTATTAAGCCTGTCCTGCTGTCTTAACAGCGGTGGTCGGTCTCCAAGGAAACCCGTCTGTTAACAAACGAAAAGTGTTAGTATCTCAAGAACAGCTTCAAATTTTAATGAGCAGTAAATTGCAAAAGTTTGTTTTTACAAGCACCATCCAAAAATCCCCATTTGTGAAGATGGGAATAAGCCTTTAGTTAGGCGTCGTTACTATTGAACTTGTGTGCCGAAAGGCTTTTTCACTGGGAAAGATTGTCTGACCTCGCGGTTTCTGTGTGCTCCTTTATGTGAGACGCAGATGCACAATGTGAGCATCTCTTTAGAAATGGAAGAACAAAGCAGGACCTGTGACCCCTCTGAATGGGAGACACATCACAGTCCAGGACTTCACTGATGTACTAGAATAACAGAGCTGGCGTCCTGCGGGGAGCACTGCCGGCTCAGGACATTACTCCATCCAGTATTTGGGGCTTTATGTTCCCATCAGAAACATTTCCTTGTAGTGTAATTATCATCCACCTTATGTTATCCTAGCCGGATGTGAATGGTAAAGACATCAGTGTACTACCCCATTACATGGCTAGATAAAGGGTGAGGGGCTCCACGTCCTTGTTCACTGTAATATTTCAGCTTTGTGTTTTGTGGTATTCATTGCTATTTTGGGGGGCCAATTCTTTAAAATGGCACTTGTGGGCTGATTAATTTTGCGTAAAATCAAAGATGCTCTTTTGTCTCTTCCCCTTTTAGATGGATTTTTGACAGCCATTGATTTTGAAGCAGGATAAGATTAGTCACTATTTGTGCTTTTTGTTAGAGTGAAAATAGTTCACTCATGTTTGTGCCTTATTACTGAATGTGCTTTTTTTTTTGTTAAGGGAAACTCCCAAAGTTCCCTCTCAAGTAGCTCTGAGCTCTACAGTCTCCTTCCATCCTGGTACCTTGGGATGCTCCTCGTTCTGCATATCACCATTACACATTAATGGTCTGTCAGTGTTTCTTCAGAGTTTCCAGTGTCATCACTATATTTATAGAAATAGCAGGGACTTTGAACAAGCACGCAGCTCCTGACAGTGAGAGCCCTTATTAGGAGAACTACCCTTGAAGCTGTCGATGGCGGGTGCATGTGTTGTGAATGTCACTCAGCCGCAACATGTGGAGCTGCAGCGCAGAACAGCTGATTGTCGGGAGCGCTCCAGGTATCCAGGTTCCCAATGCAGCTATTCGGTAAGCGATATAGCTATTCGGATAAGGAGTTATCGGAAGCTAATCGCTCATCCCTACTCATAAACTAACAGCGATGGAGATGAGAAGGTAACTTCTGTATAGAAATAAATGTAATAATGGGCTGAAGAGAGCTGACTCCTCTCCTGGAATCTAACTATGGTGCACACTTGGCTCTGGTAGGCAAGCTCCTTGAAAACCAGCTGTACACTATGCAAGACAAAAACTCACAACAGGGAAATGAAAGGAAAATAAGCCAGATCGCAATTGACTTGCTTTCTCTAACCTCTACTAAAGCAATTTAATAACCTGAAAACACCCCTTTAAGTTAACTTTACTTGTTTGTTTTTTTCACTAAACCACCTGGATAACCAAAACCACGGCCACATTGTCATTTCTCATATGCAAATTCTTTAAATGAAGCTATATTTTTTGTGCAGTTGTACTCCACTATCCTACTAGTGTACAAAATGTGTGTTTTTTATTATTGTGCCGATAGACTAATGTGCAGCATTTTAAATGTGACTTTTTGCTCTAAAAAGGTGCAAAAAAAGGTAAGAGACAAAGAGCATCTTTGATTTTGCACAAAATTAATCACCCCATAATAGCTTTCATACCCTGAACTGAGAGCCTCCCTCATTTATGTCTGTGTGCAATTTGACAGTCAGGAGCAGTGGGATGGATTGGATGTTGTAGTTTTGGGTTTTCATCTCATCCTTTCCTCCACACAAACAGATGCTGACTTGTGTTTTTGGTATACAGACAATTGGATATAATTTTGCACATAATATGCACTGAAATGGCATCAAACGGCGAGGCTTGGCCGTCTGGGCGAAAGTCAGAGCAGATAATTGTTGGCTGAAAGACCCATGTCTGCCTCGCAGACCAGACCGTTCTGGAGAATGAGCGATCTACCGTCCGTGCCGACAGAATACAATGCAGATTGTATCATTGCTAAAGTTACAAGAGCTGAAACAGTGGAGACAATTTCCATTATGGCTGAAAACCCCCGACCAACTTAAAAATGTGTTGTAATTGCTGGGTGTAGCCATCAGACCTCACATCTCGTGTACTCTGAAAAGTTATTTCCAAAATATAATTACCAGACTCTTCTCACGACTCCACCTTCTCAGTGCGGGGTGAGAACATGGATTCCTTTGACAGTTGTAAGAATATTGTGTCAATTTAGAGCTTTCCGGTGAAGACTTTGCCTGTTCCTTTTTAGACTGCAGTTTACGAGGCGACGGCCATTAATGCTATTATTCTTCTTCTCTTTTAGGAATTACAAAGATCAAAAGGGACATAGTGTTTGCTGCCAGTCTGTACCTATAGTGGACCGGATCCGAAGACGACTGTGTAAGGACACTGTTCCCATCTGGAGCGCAAGCTCCTTGGACAAGAGTTCAGAGGCCAGATGTTTGCTATAAACTTTTATTTTTTAATGTTTCGGTGTTATACGTTTGCAGAACAAGCAACGTTCGAGCAAAGCGATATAATACAAGTTTGTACATACTGTTTCCACACTATTTTAATTAAAAAAAAAATGTACAATTTCAATTTTACATTCTCATTTGTTTAGGTGATAAGATTCGGTGCAGACTAGGGTCTTCATATCTGAGCCACTGCGGACTCTAATAACTTATATAGGGGTCTGCTATTTTAGAAATATTGGAACCCCCTAAGGGAAAACCACCAGTCTGAACCGAGCCTTTATAAAGATTTGGGTTCTAGAGTTAAAAAAACAGAGCTGCTTTCTCGCAGAAACGACACCATACCCGGTCTTACACCAAGTGAAGAGCTGCAGTACCACACACAACCTCTAGGGCACTTTTCTTTTTTTTTTTTGGGGGGGGGGGCAGCTATGTTTTTCTAATCTTGTAAAACCCCCATTAAAACAATGTTTTATTTAAAGCTATAACATATACATAAAAGGTGTTCTTTATATCTATATACAAAGTGGGCATCCAACAGGAATAGCAGCAGCTGTCCATTGCACATGTTGCTTATAGAAGGGTTCGGCAGCCTCTTTGTGATCCTTGTTCAGACACGAGGATGCAGCATTTTCCCGGCGATCCCAGATGCTGCTGCGTTCTCTCATATCGGTTTAGGCCTCCAAGTTGGCTGCTTGAGTGGTACATACGAGACGGGTGCAATTTAAAGGCTTAAGTGCTAGAGTGCCATGCAGGATTAGCCTCTCCAGCATTAACAGGGTTAAAGGCTAATTAACAGGGATTAAGAGATTAAACTCTTAATACTGTGAGGAGGAAAAAAAAAAAGCAATATATAATTTTCATTGTGGACAAGAGTGGCTTTCATGGCTGGTGACTGTTGCCGTAGTGGTTCCCGTTGGTCGAAGTCTCATGCAGGGTTGTGTGCGAATCTTCTTCTTTCTGATTGAAGCCACTTTTTTTTATTTTGAAAAAATCTGAGACGTAAACGACCTGAAAAGTTAAAAAGAAAAAAGTATATAAGTGCGGAGGAAGCCACCCTATTATAGGCTGTAAGGAAACCAGCAGATGCCGTAACTACCAGTAAGGAATTCTCTGCAATTATCCCTCCATTGTCTGCCTCACTTTGATCAATGAACCATTAAGCCCCCACATAGGACCCTCGTCATCTCCAGCCGGCGTTGACCATATGTAGCTGCATCGGGCCTTAATAAAACCTCACTACCAGATATGTTTCATGAAAAAGGAGAAAACTCCAGATCTTATTTAATTTAGTAACCATAAACTAAGGAAAGGGCAGGGCCATCACATATACAGGAAGGTCCTGATTCTTCATTTATGGGGTATTTAAAGGGATCCCATCATGTAATTATTCACTATTAAACTGGCCCCAATGTGGTGTTGGTGATGTGCATTGCGCCATTAACACGTTGTTTTCAAGCAAAATAGAGCAGTATTCATTAAAAAAAAAAACACTTTGTATAGTTATGTTCTACCCTTGTCTTTTAGTCATAGGGGTGAGCTTACATTGGGTTCAGGCACAGTCTCGTCATCTTATCCACACACTGATTGATCTGCAGTACGGGCCTGACGTCACAGGAATCTTCTTTGTAATCCCTCGCTTGTGCAGTGACACGCAGCGTCCCGGGCATGTGCACTGAATCTGGGTGTACGGCCCCGGCTTCACTTACTGTGTGAACATACTCTATGTTCCAGTCACTGTGGCTGCATGTGTTGCATCTGTCGAACAGCCTTAAGACATGCAGCTATAGCGACTCGTACATATTATTCGAGCACGCTTGAAGATAGTCTAGCACACGAGCACGCTCTGATAGCACCTTATCCGAGCATGCTCGCTCATCACTAGCTTTACACGTCACCGCTGTGCTTTCCGGCCACTGCGCTTACACAGTGCAGAGAAGCACAGCGCCGGAGAGGACAGACGCCGGAATGTAAGTATGTAGTGTTTGTTTTTTTTACATTTACACTGGTAACCAGGGTAAACATCGGGTTACTAAGCGCGGCCCTGCGCTTAGTAACTCGATGTTTACCCTGGTTACCAGTGAAGACATCGCTGAATCGGCATCACACATGCCGATTCAGCGATGTCTGCGGGAGATCCAGCGACAAAATAAAGTTCTGGACTTTCTGCTCCGACCAACGATGTCACAGCAGGATCCAGATCGCTGATGCGTGTCAAACTGTACGATATCGCTAGCCAGGACGCTGCAACGTCACGGATCGCTAGCGATATCGTTCAGTGTGACTGTACCTTAAGGAATAGACATCCATGCAGGCTAAAGGTACCGTCACACTCAGCGACGCTGCAGCGATACCGACAACGATCCGGATCGCTGCAGCGTCGCTGTTTGGTCGCTGGAGAGCTGTCACACAGACCGCTCTCCAGCGACCAACGACGCCGGTAACCAGGGTAAACATCGGGTTACTAAGCGCACGGCTGCGCTTAGTAACCCGATGTTTACCCTGGATACCATCGTTAAAGTAAAAAAAACAAACACTACATACTTACCTACCGCTGTCTGTCCCCGGCGCTGTGCTCCTCTGCTCTGGCTGTGAGCACCGGGCAGCCGGAAAGCAGAGCGGTGACGTCACCGCTCTGCTTTCCGGCCACTGTGCTCACAGTGAGTGCAGGAGGAGTGCAGAGAAGCAGAGTGCCGGGGACAGACAGCGGTTGGTAAGTATGTAGTGGTTGTTTTTTTTACTTTAACGATGGTAACCAGGGTAAACATCGGGTTGCTAAGCGCGGCCCTGCGCTTAGTAACCCGATGTTTACCCTGGTTACCAGCGAAGACATCGCTGAATCGGCGTCACACACGCCGATTCAGCGATGTCAGCGGGAGATCCAGCGACGAAACAAAGTTCTGGACTTTCTTCCCCGACCAGCGATATCACAGCAGGGGCCTGATCGCTGCTGCCTGTCACACTGGACGATATCGCTAGCCAGGACGCTGCAACGTCACAGATCGCTAGCGATATCGTCTAGTGTGACGGTACCTTTAGCTTCTCCAGCACTAATAACAGGACAAAAGACTCTGGCTTGGCTCACTAATTAGATTATCGTAATTATATTTGGTGAATAAACAAAAGTTTCTGGTGGTTTTACTTACAATAAGAACAGCAACAATGGCTCCTTGGATGAGTCCGGTCAGCACGTCGCTCCAGTGATGCTTATAGTCAGAAACCCTGGACAGGCCGACGTAGATGGACACAGCAACCAGAGCAAACTGAATGGTGGGACGTAATAGCCGGGCCCAGTGTCCTTTCATCCTGGCCTGAAGATACAGCTGCAAGAGGAAGGGAAGAAAAATCTCCTTGAACTAATTGGCATGTGAGTGATTATGGTAAAAGGTGCTGGGGACAGATTTGTTCAAATGCCATCATCTATTCCGTCCTGTGTGTACATGCACGCCTGGTGTGATCGAGCGTGAACGGAAGAAATGAGAGTGTGACTGCCAGACATGTCTGGATAAAATGGATTAGGCAAGTACATGCCTGATCCTGCTTTCCCCTGACATCAACTGTTGGGAGAATCATGATGTGTCTGGGCAGCTTTACCTATTTGTGCACACTTAGAGAAAACGGCTCTCCCCAACCCTTAGAAATGGTTTTACTCTCACCTTGTGTTCTCAGTACTATTACGCTTAGGCCACATGAACACATTGAGTATTTTGTGAGTTTTTTACCTCAGTATTTGTAAGCCAAAACCAGGAGTGGAACAATCGGAGGAAAAGTATAATAGAAACATGTCACCACTACTACATTTTTCACCCACTCCTGGTTTTGGCTTACAAATACTGAGGTTAAAAACTCACCAAATACTCAATGTGTACATGTGGCCTTACTGTGAAAGGAGAGCGGGCGTTCGGTGGGATAATTCCTGGTCAATGCGGTTTTGGCTAGCTGACCCCCTGTTTCTCCACAGTCCTTTATTCCAATTTACTGGGACATATGTGCGGTAAGCAGGGGGTGCAGGAAGAGCCATTAGACAACTCCTCGTGCACCCCCCATTACTGCACGCATGTCCCAGTAAATTGGAATAACAGATTTTCTACTTTTCTAAGGAATGGTGAGCGCTGCTTTTTCCTTGTTTTTCTAAGTATCTGTACCGCACACAGTTTAGCTGAGCTCCACAGAAAAAGTGTATAGTTACCGCTAATGCTCATAGAAGGTAAGGGAATGACCATGTGCATGGGATGAATGGTGCCGCAGTCGCTTGCATTGGACTACACTCATCTACGACAGGCTGTTCTTCTCCGGTCAGAATATAGAAGAGCTTATAGAGGCATTATAATTTTACCAGTTTGGTTATGATTAGTGAAGAGAGAACGTGCTGTGATAAGGTGTTATCTGAGCATGCTCAATTGCTAACAGAGTCTTCGCCGTGCTCGAAAAATATGTTCACATCCCTGCGGCTGCACGTCTCACAGTTGTTTAACAGGCGCAACCCATGCTGCGATTTCCTGTTTGTTAAGCATATTGTGGCTCATATTTTTCAAGCACACCAAAGACACTATTAGCACACGAGCATGCTCACTCATCACTAGTTAGGATTTAGGAACCGCACCGTCACACAGGATGTTGTGTTCATGGGGCATTATGGTGGGCTCATCTATCTCATACTGCCTGTAGGTCTCAAACCCAAACTTCAGTCATATATCCTTATGAGACTGTCACGTTTGGTTCCGGAAATCCCGCAACTGTCCGCCAATCACTGTCTACTTGAATAGTGACATGCGGATGCATACAAGAGTCGTTCTAGAATAATAGTTGGCAAATACTATAGTTTCATGGTTCAGTGTCAAGCAAAAATATTGGTGCAGCAGATGCTGACTACAGGGATAGACTGAGACCTAAGGAGATGGACGAGAACTGGATTTTTTGTGGGGTGTGTATGGAGGGGTTATGGGTTCCTTGTGTGATCATCCACTGCCTATATGGATCTTAATACAAGTAGTAATTTAAATAATGCCACAAAAAAAACTCACAGCACATGAAAATTACATTTGTAGTATAAGTCAGCAGAATACCCTGTGCCAGCGCACAATCTCTGGGTAATATGCAAAGATGGGGATTGACTTGAATTTCAATCTCACCACAAGGAAAGTGATATTGTGGTGTGTGGTTGCATCCTACAGACGCTGCAAAGTCAAAGCCTAACATTTAATAAGTGCTGACAGTAATATTGGAAACAAATGCAATAATAAAAAAAAAAAAAATCTAATGATTTGCCAGATCCCATTATGTAATTGAACAACCCCAAAATGTAGATGTGGCTGGTGAATGTCCCGCTCTACACATTATCTGACAATTGTCGGGAGACCACCAGTCACTCCTACCGGAGAAGGCAACTAGGAGTAGGGGTCCTCGCTAGTGATAAGCGAGTGTACTCGTTGCTCGGGTTTTCTCGAGCACGCTCGGGTGACCTCCGAGTATTTATGACTAAATTTCCGAGCAGTTTTCATCATGGCAGCTGAATGATTTACAGCTATTAGCCAGGCTGAGTACATGTGGGGGTTGCCTGGTTGCTAGGGAATCCCCATATGTAGACAGACTGGCTAATAACTGTAAATCATTCAGCTGCCGCGATGAAAACTAAATCTCCGAGCGGTCAAATACTCGGAGGTAACCCTAGCATGCTCGGGAAAAACCTGAGTACACTCGCTCATCACTAGTCCTCGCCCTGTAGAGCTGCTTTATCTGTCCTAGTATGTAACATGAAGGCAAAAATGGGGTTCATTTCTCTAAATATCAGGACTGCAGAAACAACATTTTGTAAGTCTTCAAATGTTGTAGAATTTTTGTGTAACATGAAGTGGCACAAAAATTTCATTTTGGTCAGCTCTGCCAAAATGAGCGGAGATGCAGATGGGCTGTAGGATGGTAACCCACCCAACATGTTTAGTAGTATTCCCTGACTGGAGTAACCTTTCGGGGCGGCACACACCACTGATAATTAGGTGCATGTTAAGTGGAGTGTCTTTTAATGAACAGCCTGCATGAATAATACGCACCAAATTAATGAAGACTGGTGTATGACACTCAGGTCTTAACTGAATATATAGATCCCAATTCATTATTTGGGTGGTGTAACTGCATCAATGTGGGCATGGTCTGGTGCTGTTATTTGGATACTGAATGTCACTTTGTCCGGGGGGGGGGGCCTTAACAGTTCCTTGATCTGAGACTAGCCTACATTTGCAGCAGGGATCTTGGCAGGACGGGCATCCTGCCAGCACTACTAGTAGTGATACCGATGAGCTCAGACTCCACCTGCAGGTACGAGTGTAGGGACCAGGGCTGTGGAGTCGGTGTCATGGGAGTCTGAGGTTTGGTTTAGGCTATGTTCACACTCTGCAGATTCCACTGCGGATTTTTCCGCAGCAGAATTGCAAAATCCGCAGTGAAAACCCATCGCAGTTTTTACTGCGGATTTATCGCGGTTTTCACTGCGTTTTCTTCTGCGGATTTTCATCTGCAGTTTTCTATTGGAGCAGGTGAAAATCCGCAGAAAAGAAGTGACATGCTGCGGAATGTAATCCGCAGCGTTTCCGCGCGGATTTTTCTGCAGCATGTGCACAGCGTTTTTTGTTTCCCATAGGTTTACATTGAAATGTAAACTCATGGGAAACTGCTGCGGATCCGCAGCGGTCAAATCCGCTGCGGATCCGCAGCAAAATCCGCAAAGTGTGAATATAGCCTAACAGACTCCACAACCTTGGTAGAGACAGATGGAGCGGTCGTGGTGTTACTCGACAAACTGCTTCTCATGCAAAATATGGCTTTCACCACCCACTCCCTCTGGCCCATAACCTTATAGTGGGTCATTGGCTTTAATGTGCCCCATATTGTAACAGATGTGTATAAAACTGCAAGGTGATAAGTACGGTAACCCCCAAATATACTTACTGCGAGGAAGAGCATGCAGTACATGGAGAAAGAGGAATGGCCGGAATAAAAGGACAATCTGAAAGACACAATCAATACAGATCCATTAATAAACAATGAGGGGGTGTGCGGGGGAGGGGAGCATTTTATATATATTTTTTTCTGATTGCATATGGTCTAGTCCTTATTTGTTTTTGAGGTAACACAAAAATATGGAAACTGCGGTTTAGAAATTCTGGGAAAGCGAGGAGGGGAGGGTGACTCTTAAGAAGACATTGTAGGTGGGCATAAAGCTTCTCTAACTAGGTTTCACTGAGAAGTGTCTGAATGGAATTTTATCCAGTTGACTGGATAGAAATTTACAGGTGAGTAAAAAAAATTTCCCTACCCCACTTAGCATGGCATGATCATTTTCCATGTTTTACATAGTAACTGAGAACCTTAAAAAAAAATATTCCATACTGGCAGGATTCATGGTGATGCACCAAGCACAATTGCATCTGAAAAACCTCCAGATGAATCGGGGTTCACGTCTATGGGCAGAGATGAGATGAATGAGCCTGATCGATCGTGTCACTAATCGCTGATTAAATGCATGTAACAAGTCATATTTCTTTTCCGTTGAACAGGAATGCCCTATATATCGGTGGCAATCCGAATCCTGAGACCCCCCCACAGATCATGCAACAAACCCTGGAGAAGTGCACAGTTCAGCAGACAGGAGCACACAGCAGGGAGTTGCTATTGAATCCGTGCTCCTATCTGAGCAGAGAGGGACTGAAGTATGGATTCAATAGAAAGCATAGGAATAGCCCTGAATCTGTACACCTCTGTATGCGCTCAGACTGTGGAAAACACTGGAAATCCAGAACTGTGACAGCAGATGCTGTGCCAAAGGGAGGACGCAGCTCTGATACATCCGTATATACAACATGAACATGGCCTTCAATGGCACAGAGTAACATCTCCGCTCCAGGGCTTCTGATCGGTCAGTATGGTTTCCCCCAGTCAGAACATAACTCATAACATTGCTTTAAGGCTACGTTCACACTAGCGTTGTGCGCCGCTGCGTCGGCAACGCACGCAAAAACGCTGCGTTTTGACGCGTGCGTCGTTTTTTGACGAAAATCGGACGCAAGAAAAATGCAACTTGTTGCGTTTTCTTGGTCCGACGCTAGCGTCAAAAAAGACGCACATGTCGGAAAACGCAACAAGCAAAAACGCATGCGTCCCCCATGTTAAACATAGGGGCGCATGACGCGTGCGTCGCCCGACGCTAGAGCGACGCACACTAGCCGAACGCTAGTGTGAACGTAGCCTTAGTCTGACATGTTCCAGCAGCTGCGGACTGATCTCCCGCTGCCATTATGTCACTGCAAAGAGTTTACGCTTTCACATAGAGATATGCTGTATTTTTTTCCCCTTAGGCCAATACGGCATGAAAAAAATGTACAGATCTGCACTGCCCCATAGTATAACATTGGCCCGAGTGCTATTCGATTGATAATCGGCTTACACTCATCTGCTCCTATGAGTCCTTACAACGAGAAAGAAAAACGCCAACATCGTAAGAAAAAAAACACGCTAAAAAATTCTCACTTTGGCAAATACAAGTATTAATGAAAGAATTGTTCATGTAATTAATGTGCTCTGATAAATGTAGCCTTGAAAACAATTTTTTACCAATGCCTCGCCAGCTAATATATGGGTCATGGCCAGTGGTAGAAGTCCATTATTACATGTTGGTCAGTTTATGTAATCTGTGTCCTGCCCTCTGTACACTTAGAATAAGCACAGTCACCCTACAGGGTCCACCCTATCTACTATATAATTGTCTAAGGGTCACTTCCGTCTGTCTGTCTTTCTGTCACGGTTATTCATTCGCTGATTGGTTTCGCCAGCTGTCTGTCATGGCTGCCGCGAACAATCAGCGACGGGCACAGTCCGGAAGAAAATGGCCGCTCCTTACTCCCCGCAGTCAGTGCCTGTTGCCCGCATACTCCCCTCCGGTCACCGCTAACACAGGGTTAATGCCGGCGGTAATGGACCGTGTTATGCCACGGGTAATGCACTCCATTACCGCCGCTATTAACCCTGTGTGTCCCCCACTTTTTACTATTGACGCTGCCTATGCGGTATCAATAGTAAAACATGTAATGTGAAAAATAATAATAATAATTTAAAAAAAACTGCTATACTCACCCTCCGTAGTCGCTCGTGCCGGCCGCCATCTTCCGTTGCAGGTTCCGGTGGCAAAGATGGTATGGGAGAAGGACCTGCCATGACGTCACGGTCATGTGACCGCGATGTCATCACAGGCCCTGTGCTAGAAAGACCTGCCATGACATCACAGTCATGTGACCGTGATGTCATCCCAGGTCCTGCACTCATACCAACCCTGGGACCAGAAGCTGCCGCTGAC
This sequence comes from Ranitomeya imitator, assembly GCF_032444005.1. Classification (NCBI taxonomy): domain Eukaryota; kingdom Metazoa; phylum Chordata; class Amphibia; order Anura; family Dendrobatidae; genus Ranitomeya; species Ranitomeya imitator. The sequence goes on along the minus strand of NC_091282.1, from coordinate 76,536,605 downwards.
TACAAGGGGCCCTTGGAAAGGTGAGTATATGTTTTATGTTTTAAACTGTGACAAACCTGGCTGGGCAATATACTACGTGGCTCTGTGCTGTATACTACGTCACTGGGCAATATACTACGTGGCTGCGCAATATACTACGTAACTGGGCAATATACTGCGTGGACATGCATATTCAAGAATACCCGATGCGTTAGAATCGGGCCACCATCTACTTGAAAATATAACTCTTGAGTTTTACACCTTCTTCCTCCTCTGCAGTTTTGGTTTCTGCTCTTCCTGTGGCAGCTTCATCAATGTGTCCAAGACACAACGTCTTGCACTGCGCAAAACAAAAGCCTTGTTCAGACTGTCACAAATCTTGGTCTAATTACCACCAGAAACGACCACGATGTATGGTAATCATTTCAGCTCATTAAACCCCCCAGTAAGGCCAGGATTTTCAGCTGCAATATGGCAGTGTGAATGTACAGTATTACATAAGGGAAGCAGAGATGGCGCTGCTTATTTTAACCTTTGCTTTGTAGTATGTGGCATGTTCGTTCAGGATGCTCATCCAGAGTAGGTGATCACTGTGCATGCAGGAATGTGGGCAAAGAGTTATTTTGCTACACAACATCTCCATTACAATTGTCCGTAAAGTAATATCTAAACTGTGAGGTAGAGAGAGATACAAAATGGCTACAAGTTGCGATCTGACCCATCTTTATCGCATTTGACACGTTGATCTTCATCGTCCTGTTACTGCTACCCCAATATACACACATGTGAACAAAATTGTGGATAACCTTCTGGTAAAGTAACATAGTAACATAGTTAGTAAGGCCAAAAAAACGACATTTGTCCATCCAGTTCAGCCTATATTCCATCATAATAAATCCCCAAATCTACGTCCTTCTACAGAACCTAATTGTATGATACAATATTGTTCTGCTCCAGGAAGACATCCAGGCCTCTCTTGAACCCCTCGACTGAGTTCGCCATCACCACCTCCTCAGGCAAGCAATTCCAGATTCTCACTGCCCTAACAGTAAAGAATCCTCTTCTATGTTGGTGGAAAAACCTTCTCTCCTCCAGACGCAAAGAATGCCCCCTTGTGCCCGTCACCTTCCTTGGTATAAACAGATCCTCAGCGAGATATTTGTATTGTCCCCTTATATACTTATACATGGTTATTAGATCGCCCCTCAGTCGTCTTTTTTCTAGACTAAATAATCCTAATTTCGCTAATCTATCTGGGTATTGTAGTTCTCCCATCCCCTTTATTAATTTTGTTGCCCTCTTTTGTACTCTCTCTAGTTCCATTATATCCTTCCTGAGCACCGGTGCCCAAAACTGGACACAGTACTCCATGTGCGGTCTAACTAGGGATTTGTACAGAGGCAGTATAATGCTCTCATCATGTGTATCCAGACCTCTTTTAATGCACCCCATGATCCTGTTTGCCTTGGCAGCTGCTGCCTGGCACTGGCTGCTCCAGGTAAGTTTATCATTAACTAGGATCCCCAAGTCCTTCTCCCTGTCAGATTTACCCAGTGGTTTCCCATTCAGTGTGTAATGGTGATATTGATTCCTTCTTCCCATGTGTATAACCTTACATTTATCATTGTTAAACCTTATTTGCCACCTTTCAGCCCAAGTTTCCAAAGAAAAACCCAGAAAATTACTTTTGTCAATTTAAATTTACAGATTATAATCCGATTGGAATCAGATCTTGCTTTTGAATTGTGGATCAACAAGAAAAAAAACTAATGAAGATGACTCCGTTAGAGTGAAGGAGATCGCAGTTTAGATCACCCTGACTTTATTCAGATAATGCAAGATAACAGAGGATTTATTAAAACTTAGAGGAACGATATGCAGAACTAAAGCTAAGAATCAAGACAAAGATCATTTGGGAAGGGTGCAGATTTTTTATTTTTTTTTGTATCTGGGAATGCTTCTTGTCCAGAGTAAGTAGAAAAGTCTGTAGACTCTACCTTTTATTACACTGTCAAATCATGAAAGGGCAACCTGCACACTGTCACAATTCACCTGTATTTCCTGTGTGGTCAGGTGACGGTGTGTGTGATTTACATGTATGGGGTAACGCGCTGACTCCATTCTCATCTGGCTCCTCTCAATGTTCTATTTGTTCTAGTCTATTTGTGACGGGAAGCATGCAAATCACACACATGCAGTCATGTGACCACACACCCGCTATGTGGAATAGAGTATTTGGGAGTGTGCGCATCACACTGTCATGATTCACCTGTCTTTTATATTTGGACTGCACAACACCTATTGCACAGCACAAACCCTTGAAAGTGAACATTAATGTGCTACACCCAGGATGCAAAAAACCTTAAAGGATAAAGTTGCTGATTGCTTCATCTGTGTTTACATTAGGAATACATTTAGATGCCCTAAAATCTGCCATCGACAACCGCTTTACAGTAAAACGCAAAAACAAACAAGGATTTACAAGAGTTTTCTGTTAAGAAAAAAAAAAAAAATGAGCCTGCTTCATCTCGTTCAATAATGATCATGGTTAATGTTTCCCAGTACATATATACACACAATATAGATGATGACTTTGTGGCGATGCTGGAAAAAAAAAAAAAAAACATTTTTGGGGCTTTGATCTTTCAACAAACCTTTATGTATTATTTTCTCAGGGATGCAGCAGCGAATATGTTATAAAGAAGAAAGGGACAGAAAAGCCTCTGGATTGGCTTTTATCAGTCTGTTTGTTTCATGATAATCCGCTCATTAATTATAGGGGTATTTTTTTTTTTATGTAAAGCAATGCTTAAAAGGACCACACTATAGCTTCTTTTTACTGAGTCCTCTGTTGGCAATCAGTAATGTGTCTGGACTGTGTTTATTAAAATATTCATACATTGTATTGTGGTTTTCTGCCGTTTCCAGCGCTCCTCCAGTCCCCGTCCTCCATGATGTGTCCACAACTCTATCGTGGCGGCTCATACAGCAGATTATTAGTTCCATTCTTAATGTAAGCCTCATTCAGAGTCTCAGGCTATGTGCACACGTCAGGTTTTTTTCCTGACAAAATCCTGAGAATTCTGCCAGAAACCCGTGTTTTTTTTCGCGCAGATTTCTCGTGGAAATTGCGCGGTTTTTGCGCGGATTTTTTGCGTTTTTTTTTTTTTTTTGGGGGGGGGGGGGGGGAATGTCAGTTTTGCTATGAAAGCCGCAAAAAATCCGCAAAAAGAATGAGCATGTCCGTTCTTTTTGCAGAATGCGTTTTTTTTGCGGAAAAAAGCTAACATATGCACAAAAAATGCGGAATGCATTCTAAAAGATAGGATGCATAATGTTAGCGTTTTTTTAGCGGATTTATAGCGTTTTTATAGCGAAATTCCGCAAAAAAAACGCTAAAAATCCGGATGTGTGCACATATCATCAGACTTCGGCTCCGTTCACACCTTCAGTATTTGGTCAATATTGTACATCAGCATTTATAAGCCGGAACTAGGAGTGGGTGAAAAAGGCAGATGTAAAAACTGAACGTGTGAACGTGGTCTTCCATTTGGAATGACTTCTGATTCACACAGAAGACTTTCTTTGAGTCAGCAGGATACAATTGCAATCACATGATGTGGAGAATGGCATCAAAACAGCAATTGTTAAGTGTTGTAATGTGGGACACACACACACACACTAACCCAATTATTGGATTGTTTACACAGAGGGGAAAATATAAAGAAAAAGCTTGCCTGGAGAGGTCTTTTAAAGAAAGAATAATGCCGTTCTATAACCAATTTTTGCAGAAGTCTAAGTTGTTAAACACATGATAATGATGGATTCAAAAAAACAAATATATCTGGTTACTGTGTTAGCCAGTAGATAGAAAAATATTTAGAATTGGGAGTCCTCAGAGGTTGATACCTTTTAATGGCCTACTGAAAAGATAGTAAATTACATCTATAGACAATAATCTATGCCTGATGAAGAGACCGAAGTTGTCTTGGAAGTTTGCAATTTGTTGTTACCTTTTTAATGGCTAACTGAAAAGATGGTATCAACCACTGAACTCTCAAATCGAAATAATGATTAACATCATTATGTTTAATCATCAGAATTAGCTACGGGCCGACACATTTTATTATGCTTAATCCACTTGACTTGATCCAATTGTTTAATCATTCATCACCAGTGGCAGATTCGACCTGTCCTTTAAAAATGGCGGCAGGTTCACCCATATGGTGCGCTGCCCTTGCAGAGAGACTGGTGCACATTCATACTGTGCTATTGCAAAAAGAAACCTTCTCATATACTATAGCCCCAGTAATTAACTTGTATGTCTTTACACTTGTACAATCACATACAAAAATGTCCTGTTTTACTTCTACTACCGGCACAAAGAATTAGATTTTTACCAAAATAGAATAAAGGCCCCTTCACATTTAGCGACGCTGCAGCGATACCGACAACGATCCGAATCGCTGCAGCGTCGCTGTTTGGTCGCTGGAGAGCTGTCACACAGACCGCTCTCCAGCGACCAACGATGCCGGTAACCAGGGTAAACATCGGGTAACTAAGCGCAGGGCCGCGCTTAGTAACCCGATGTTTACCCTGGTTACCATGCTAAAAGTAAAAAAAAACAAACACTAGATACTTACCTACAGCCGTCTGTCCTCCAGCGCTGCGTTCTGCTTCTCTGCTCTCCTCCTGTACTGTCTGGGAGCCGGAAAGCAGAGCGGTGACGTCACCGCTCTGCTTTCCGGCTCACAGACAGTACAGGAGGAGAGCAGAGCGCAGCGCTGGAGGACAGACAGCGGTAGGTAAGTATGTACTGTTTGTTTTTTTTTACTTTTAGCATGGTAACCAGGGTAAACATCGGGTTACTAAGCGCGGCCCTGCGCTTAGTTACCCGATGTTTACCCTGGTTACCAGTGAAGACATCGCTGGATCGGTGTCACACACGCCGATCCAGCGATGTCTCCAGGGAGTCCAGCGACGAAATAAAGTTCTGGACTTTCTTCAGCGACCAACGATCTCCCAGCAGGGGCCTGATCGTTGGTCGCTGTCACACAGAACGATTTCATTAACGATATCGTTGCTACGTCACAAATAGCAACGATATCGTTAACAATATCGTTATGTGTGAAGGTACCTTTAGTCTCTGGAGAATGTAGCTTCCGCTCCTCTCCAGTTCTGATCTGTTGCACATCAGTGAAGTCTTTAGGCCCCCTACTTATTATTTGCATTTTCTTTTAACCCCTGAGGAGACCCTGCCCTTTTTCGTTTTTAATTTGTTTTTCGCCCCCCTTCATCACAGAGCCATAACTTTTCTTATTTTCCATCAGTATGGCCATGTGAGGGCTTGATGTTCAAAAGTACAACTTGTCCTGCAAAAAAACACCATTGGTTTTACCATATTGTGTACTCAAAAACAGGAAGAAAAAAATTCCAAGTGCGGTCAAATTGCAAAAAAAAAAAAAGTGCAATTCCACAACTTTTGTATTTTTTTTTTTACCATATTCACAAAATGCTTAAACTGATCTGCAATTATGATTCTCCAGGTCATTACGAGTTCATAGATACCAAACATGACTAGGTTCTTTTTTATTTAAGTAGTGAAAGAAAATCCAACGTTTGTTAAAAATATATATATATATTTATTATAGCGTAATTTTCAGAGTTTGCATTTCTATTGATACCATTTTGATCCAGATACGTTCTTTTGATCGCCCATTATTGCATTTTAATGCAATGTTGCGATGACAAAAAAACGTAATTCTGGCGTTTTTAATTTTTCTCACTACGCCATTAAGCGATCAGGTTAATTTTTTTTGATAGGTGGGGCGATTCTGATCGCAGCAATACGAAATATGTGTATGTTTTATTTTTTTATTTTGAATCAGACAAAAGGGGACGATTTAAACTTATGTTTTTTTTAATATTACATTTTTATTTATTTTATTTTTTTTAACTTTCTGCATGCTTCAATAGTCTCCATGGGAGACTAGAAGCTGCCATAACCCGATCACCTCTGCTACATACAGGCGATGATCAGATCACCTGTATGTAACAGCAAGTTAGCAATTCTATGAGCGCCGACCACTGGGTGGTGCTCATAGCAATCCGGCACTGACAACCATAGAGGTCTCCAGAAGACCTCTGGTTGTCAGGCCAGCCCACTGGTGACCCACGATCACGTGACGGGTCACCGATGGTCGGATTTCCAGCCCGTTGACCGGAAGCAAGCGTCAGTTTGATAGCGAGTTATTAGTCGCGGGTGGATCGCAATTCCACCCGCGGCTGATCCAGGCACATGTCAGCTGTTCAAAACAGCCGACATGTACCCGGAAAGATGTGGGCTTACCGCCGGAGTCCATATAAAAAGGATGGAAGCGCCCTCCCCAGCACTAGTACGGGGAGGTCGCAAAGGGGTTAAAGGCTTATGAGTGGTCTCCATGACCGCCTTACAAAACTTGGGCATGCTCCTGATGAGGCGTCAGATGTTCTCTTGAGGGATTTCCTCCCAGACCTGGATTAAAGCATCGGTTAATTCCTGGACAGTCTATGGTGCTCAATTGTCTGGGGAACCGGCTGGCCAGGCCACAGCATCAATGACTTCATCATGCAGGAACTGCTGACACTTCAGCCACACGAGGCACAGCATTGTCATGCATCAGATGGAACCCAGGACCAACCGCACCAGCAAATGGTCTCACAATGGGTCTAAGGATCTCATCCTGGCAGCTAATGGCAGTCAGAGTACCTCTGGTTAGCAAATGAAGGGCTGTGCGGCTCTCCAAAGAAATGCTTCCCCCCACCATTCCTGACCCATGGACAAACCGGTCATGCTGGAGGATGTAGCAGGCAACAGAACATTCTCCACAGCATCTCCAGACTCTGTCATGTCTGTCACATGTGCTTAAGTGTGAACCTGCTTTCATCCGTCAAGAGCACAGGGTTCCAGTTTCGAATCTGCCAATCTTGATGTTCGCTAGCAAATGCCAATCGCCCTGCATGGTGATTGGCTGTAAGCATAACACCCACTTGTGGAAGTCCAGTCCTCACACCACCCACATGGAGTGCTTTTGCCAGTTTGAGCAGACACATGGATGTTGGTGGCCTGCTGGAGGTCATTTTATAGGGCTTTGGTACTGCTCCTTCTTGCACAAAGGAGAACATAGTTGTCCTGTTGCTGGGTTGTAGCCCTCCTATGGCCACCTCTACGTCTACTGCTGTACTGGCCTGTCTCCTGATATCTGCTCTATGCGCTGGACACCGCTTGCATTGATGTGCCATCCTGGATGAGCTGCATTACCTGAGCAACTTCTTGGGCTTCTAGGCACCGCCTCATGCTACTGTACCTCTAGGGGTGAGAGCAATGATAGCCAAAAGTGACCAAAAAAGGATGAGAATAGAGAAATGGTCAGTGGTCACCCCCTGCAGAACACTCCTTTATAGGGGTTTTCTTGCTAATTGCCTATCATTTCTACCTGTTGTCTATTCCATTTGCACAACAGCAAAGAAATTGAGTCATTATCGGTGTTGCTTCCTAACTGGACAGTTTGATTTCATAGAAGTGTGATTGACTTAAAGTTACATTATTTAAGTGTTCTTTTTTTGTGCAGTATATATTATCTAGTAAGAGACCACTTTTTAGCAGCCTCTACATCGTCACACAAGATAACAATAAGAGTAATTGGAATAACCATTTTCTATTGCAAAAACCTGGAGGAGACTGTCATTAGGGAATATTCACACTCACCATATTCTCATACCTGTACAATGACCCCTGCACAGGTTACAGAGCATGCCAGTCTGTCTACTATGGTCTATGTAGCTGTCTGCCCCCTATAATCATATACAGGAATTGGAATAAAAAAATAAAAAACAAAACTAAGAATCAAAATAAAACTAGATTAGAACAAAAAAAAAAAAACACAATATGTTTTGATATCTGGTTTGAATCAGTGTATAGATGAATCGATGTACATTTTTTTTTTACTAAATTCAACAAATGACAGCACACCAAGGATTCATGCCTGCTGTACTCTGGCTATAAAACAGTCAGCATTTCTTCTGCCAAAATAGTCCATATTGTCTCCAGTCTTGGGAATCCATTTTAGAGGAAATTCCTTTGTATGTTTCAAAAGACAGCACGGGAAAAAAAAAAAAAAACACATTTCAACGCAAAACTTAACTAAAAGAAAGAAACGTAAGGAAGCCAAATATCGAAATTTATTAGATTAAAACTCAGGAACTCCAGTTATTTAGAAATCGACAATGTTCTTATTACATTGAATTACTGCCAAAAGATGAAGAAACCACAAGTTAGAAGTAGAACTAAATCAAAACAACAATTTTGAGAGTAGACATGCAAAAATATGCAACATATAGAATAGAATTTGATAGAAATTCTGACTTAAAACTAACAGACTCCAGTAGTCTGCAAGATTATTGATAGTGATACGATTGATATTTTGGTCACTCTTCTACATTGAAATGGAACATTTGCAAAAACGAAGGTGCTCTCTGGGTGTTAGAAGTAAATACTTGGCATTTCCTTCAATTAACTTTATAATATCCTTGAGTGCCCCAGATATTCCCTCAAAAAATGTGAAATGCATCTCTGAAGAACCTTAAACCTAACCTATTCCCCGTGTTGTGACATCGCCACTTGGTCTCACAAAGTAGATTTCTCAATTCAAGTCAATGGGTTAACGAAACTGCAGAGCAAGCCTAAGGACACATAACTATTGGTGGAACAGACATTCATGGTTGATCCTGTGGACATAAAGTACATGTTTATAGTTGGGGCAGAAGGGGGACATTTAGGTTCAATGGTTCCTTGTAAATTCTTTTGCCATGTTATAAAGATCCCCGACCCACAAAACTAATTACCTTCAAAGTTCCCAGATGATCTCTTAAGTTTTATTTTCTAGTTAACCAGGCAAAAGATATAAGTTAAAAAGGTGCCTCTGTATAAAATTAAGAATGAAAGCCAATTCAAAGCCAAAAGCTGATGTAATCTTTAATAATTGTGCTTGTGTGTACAAAGTATTGCAATAAAAGTTTTTCAAGAATTCTCCAGGCAGTGCTATAATCTACATTAGATTGATATTGCAACACTAGAAGAAATTATAATTCAAGGCTATGTACAGGCTAACAGCCTACATTTTTGGTGTGAAGGAGGGAGTTGGGTTGAGAAGCTTTCTATAAGATTTGGGAGGTGTCTGAGGGAATTTATGCCCCTTCATCCAGAATAACATTTGTAAGGTCAGAGACTTGATGTTGGAGAGCACTGGGCTCACAATATCCGCTTTAGTCCATTCCAAATGTGTTGGAAGGGGTGGAGGTCTGGGCTCTGTGCGGCCAGTCATGTTCTTCCACACCAAACTCCACCAACCATGGCTTTATGGACCTCATGCACTTGGCACAGTCCTGAAGAACAGAAAATGGATGTTTTCTAACCGTTGCCTCAAAGGTGGAAGCTACAATTGTCCAATGTTTCTTGGTATTAAGATTTCCCATCACTGGAAACAAGGTGCTGAGCTGGACCATTGAATAGCAATTCCACAACATTATCCTTCCTCCAACAAACTTTACAGTGGGCACAATACAGTCAAGCGGCTCATGTTCTTCGGGCATTCACCAAATTCCGACTCGTCCTTCAGACACCAAATAGCTTAGTGTGGGGTGGATTTTATGCATCCGTGACAATGGGACAATTGGGATAGAAGACTTTTTTTATTTGAATTCTTTCCAATACTTTTGTTCATATAATGTACTTCACATGCCAGTGGATCGGATCTTTGAAAATGGTTGAAAATCATAGTACAGTACAACCCCCACTGGTTAGAATTATTCCTTTAAAAACTAAAATGTGGTTCGCAATGCCTTTCTGCGTGGCCCTCGGCTGTCTTTGGTACCACGATATTTAGGACTCCTCTGCGTGGTATTATAAAAAGGATATTTATATTTATGATGAGAAATAATTGGCAGTTTAGGCAACTTTCCTGTAGTTTAATTGGGAAAGCTGTGCACTCTCCTTTACTCTGCGGTGCCAACTGACCGTATGTATTGGGAAGGTTAGGACTGCATGGAGCACTATTCTGGGTTGTCTTATCAGACAGTGCTTGACGCCAAAGGATGGAGTCATAACGCTGCCTTACAGCTCTGAAAGATGGGCTGAAGCCTTAAAGAGCTGCTGATAATTTCCATATGTTTGGATTATGATTCTGTATCAAATTGGAAAATAACCTTTTTGGAGTCAAAGACTGATGTGATGACTGATGTGCTAGAAAAAGAGCTGAGGAGATACCCAGGATTTCAGGGATTAATTCAAAATTAAAACAAAAAAGAAAATGCTAAAACTTGCATAAACTATTCATATTTTAGTGTTACATTCACTAAACACGTCAAAATGATCAACATCGGCCAGAAACAAACACATTCCATGTTATAAACGTCACCATTACTCATACTGCTGTCAGTCTTGGAATTACCAGCAGTTCTTTCCAGAATTTCCGATGCCAAGGCTGAAAATTAAAGATCTTAAAAGGTGTAAGATCACCAAGAGGAAAACACATTTTTCTCATCATTTAGGTATAGACTTGGATGAACACACGTGCATTTGTATAGGAAGATCAAGTGAGCCAGGTCCATGACTAGATAATAGAATATTTTATTTTGGTGCCTCTATTGTGACTTTTTTCAGCTGAGGTTTATGGTTGAAATTTAAAGGGCTTGTCCAAACTTGGGGCTCAAGTCATCAGTCAGTGCGTACTATGAGTAATCACAAGTCACATAGTGCATGCTGTCAGGATTGTACAGTTATGTGACCATAAGTATGCAATCTGCACACTTCTAGCCACATTCCAACTAGATGCGTCCAGCCTCGCTCAATTCGCTTGTAAAGAGCCAGGTCGGGCACGTCTAGTGCAGGGGTGTCAAACTGCATTCCTCGAGGGCTGCAAACAGGTCATGTTTTCAGGATTAACTTGTACTGCACAGGTGATAATTTAATCACCTACACAAATAATGAGTTGGTGATTAAATTATCACCTGTGCAGTACAAGGAAATCCTGAAAACATGACCTGTTTGCAGCCCTTGAGGAATGCAGTTTGACACCCCTGGTCTAGTCGGCATGTATGCAAATTGCATTTCTGCAGTCAACTGCACGTCAACTCCTGACTTCGGTACCAGAGATTGCAATGAGGATTCACTAGTCTGCAGTCACGGGTAAATATTGAATAAATGGGTGCACAGAGTCCTCTAAGGCAGGAGGCGTTCCTTGCTGCAACTTTATGTACTGGGTAATAGGAAACTTTTAATAGGAAGACCCATCATTAGGTAATGAATGTGCCACATTCTGCTGGGATCTGTGGTACATCTGATTAAAAGATTGCGGTGATTAGTTAAGCACAGGTCCTCTTTAAATCTACAATGCCATACATGAGTTAACGGGTTTCTTGCGGCATGGGAAGGGTGTAGAGTGGTGGTCTATTGGCTGTGCTGCTTATTTCAACCACACCCTTCCATTATATAAACCTGTGTCTTGCTTTCCTCCATGTTAGCAAAAGAATCTTCATTCTGGTCCTTTCTTCATTGGAGAAAGTGATTTGGAGAGACGCTCTTGACTTGAGAATGTTACATGCAGTTTGTTGTGAATACCCCTACCTTCCCCTGCTGGTGTTCTTTCATGTACCTTTCTGCCTCTTTACGGTGTAACCATTTGTTGTATTTAATCCTATATGCCTTGGTTACCTGTTGTGAATTCTGTTGTCAAGCTCCCTCCTGTGGTCATGAATGGTACTTCGGCTGGTTCTGTCCATGGGCTTCCTCTGGTGGTTGCGAGTGGGGCTGCGGCTTCTGAGTTTCCTTCCACAGGTGACGAGGTTAATTCGTTAGCTGGCTGCTCTATTTAACTCCACTTAGATCATTGCTCTATGCCACCTGTCAATGTTCCTGTATTGGTCTAGTTCTCTCCTGGATCGTTCTTGTGACCTGTCTTCCCAGCAGAAGCTAAGTTCCTGCTTGTTTTTCTCTGGTTTGCTATTTTTCTGTCCAGCTTGCTATTTTTATTTTTGTCTTGCTCGCTGGAAGCTCTAGGACGCAGAGGGAGCGACTCCGCACCGTGAGTCGGTGCGGAGGGTCTTTTTGCGCCCTCTGCGTGGTCTTTTTGTAGTTTTTTGTGCTGACCGCAAAGCTACCTTTCCTATCCTCTGTCTGTTCAGTAAGTCGGGCCTCACTTTGCTAAATCTATTTAATCTCTGTGTTTGTAATTTTCATCTTTACTTACAGTCATTATATGTGGGGGGCTGCCTTTTCCTTTGGGGAATTTCTCTGAGGAAAGGTAGGCTTTATTTTTCTATCTTTAGGGCTAGCGAGTTGCATAGGGAGCGTTAGGAGCAATCCACGGCTATTTCTAGTGTGTGTGATAGGATTAGGGATTGCGGTCAGCAGAGTTCCCACGTCTCAGAGCTCGACCTATATTATTAGTAACTATCAGGTCATTCCGTGTGCTCTTAACCACCAGGTCCATTATTGTCCTGACCACCAGGTCATAACAGTTACCCCTCTGTCCAGCTGGGGTTAGCCTTTTGCTTCTGCCCCTTTCCTCCCTGGTGGGGGGGTGGGTACAGAGGGTGCATAGGATTTGACAGGAACACAGAGGTACGAGACCCAGGCATCTCCGCTTTCAGGGGTATCCTTTGGGGTTAGAGATAGACTAGGGCCTCCCTAGGTTAAACAGCAGTACAGGGACCCCCCCTTAACCTACTTTCCTACAGTCACAGCGTGACACATTATCCTAGTCTTGCTAGGATAATGGGCCAGTCATTCAAATGGAGAATTAATATCAGTTTGTGGCTGGATTTGAATTTATGACAAAACTAAAACTGGCAGTCTCAATAGAGCCACCTTGACTGATCACCAACAGACTACATGTATATTTAATATATTAAAGGGACTCTGTCGCCTGAATTTGGAGGGAACAATCTTCAGCCATAGGGGCGGGGTTTTCGGGTGTTTGATTCACCCTTTCCTTACCCACTGGCTGCAATATTGGATTGAAGTTCATTCTCTGTCCTCCATAGTACACGCCTGCGCAAGGCAAGATTGCCTTGTGCAGGCATGTACTACGTGTGCACGTTAACCTCATCGCAAAGTTGAGTGCCGGGTTCTGTTTTATACATATACTTAAGACTTATGGACAAGCTGAGATTGATAGGAAGAACTCCTTTAGCAACAGACTAATCTACTATAATGCATACACAACCATTTTCAAAAGCATCACAAATGTACAATCCATGCTTTTATATTGGGAGATGCATTTATAGATGCTCCATACAAGTTCACTGCTCATGTTCAAAATATCTTCTGAATTTCTTTAAGTTGGGAGAAAGTGAATAAAATCGGTACCATAAGACGGGTCAATAGACCAGGAAATCTAGTGGGCTAGAACATACCAAGATTGACAATTAGGGTGAGAAATAATACAACGCAGCTCTGAGTATCAGCCTCAGCAAAACATGTCACAGGTTGACTATGATCAAACAAGCCAGATCAAGGTAGCTGAACCGTATATATAGGCCAAGGGTCACTGCCCAGTGCCGAAAATGAGTAGGCAGATATAAAATATATTACAACATAAAAAAAAAAATTAAAAAAAATCATGCCCCATCATCTCTCCGTTAAGATCCAAACATGACCCTTCAGAATAGCAGCAGAAGGCCAAACGCCCAACCCTTTGCTGAATGACCCGACATGTGAGCCTATGCAAACAAGGTAAAGCAACTCCAACCGCTAATGATCTGATGGATTCATTAGAGTGATTAGGATTTACCCTGATTGCAATTGCTGTTGGGAGGGAAAAGGGTTGAAAGGGTAATATTTCTGTCATCATCAAGACTATACGTGGCCAGAAAAAAGTGAAGTGTAGGCAAAAATATCTTCCTAAAAAATTAGTTTGAAAAAATTTTTTGACAACTTTCATGTCATATAAAGCAAATATTTCTTACACAACTTACAGATATAAAAATTAGAATACATATAAGAAAGATGTTCTCAAAATAAAGGAAGGAAAAAAAAAAAAGTTATGTGACCCTCAATTCATGAGTCCCCCACACAGCTAAGAATTATGTCTGGAAAAGTTTACATGACTGTGGTCAGTTACCATAGTGAGTTGGCACCGTGGACTAGGTATGCCAAAATAGCAGACAAGGTGTCTTTATAAATCCATTTTTAAGACGACATAATTCACCTTTAGCCATTTTTTTAATTTTTTTTTTTTTTATAAACCCTTTCGTCAGCTTAAAAATCAAGGATACATTTTGTCACTTGTCATGAGAAACATTCAATGAAAAATATAAACCTGGTTGAGCTGACTGCACTATGGACATTTTCCGGTTTTTGCATTTTGCGGTTTGTAGGCCTTATTTAGTATTAACATTCGAAGACAGACGTCTGAAAAACGTAACCTGCCGTGTTGTATTATTATTTTCCAGTTGTTTGAACCTTACGTCTGACAAATCATTTTCCATGAATACTTTGCTCAATATTGCCAAGTGCATATCACAGATTGAGGCAGAAGATGATCATCAATTCAATGTTCTCCAGAGCAATGACAGTAATGAATATGCGGCTCCACCCCTATGGGAGGTGGAGCCGCATATTCATGACTCTAATCGGCGGCCCCACGTGACCGCATACAGGAGAAACTGCGGCCAGGACAGGACACTGCGAGGGAGCCGGGTGAGTATTTTAGTAACAGCGGGCGGGCGCACAGGGGGTCGGAGGGGGTTTGGGGACAGGGATCTTGATTTTAAACACGAGAAACAAAAAAAAAAAAAAAGGGGGATTTATCATATCTTCTCTACAGCAAACGCTGCTGCAGAGAAGATATGAATGGCCGCTTCAGCACCAGATGCAGGGGACAGCGCTTATCTCGTGTGGTACCAGTCGGCACAAGGGCGCCACACTGATGTGCCACAGAAACGCACGGGCACACGGACACGGATAATTCCGGTACCGGAATAATCTGGACGTGTGGGACTGCCCTAATACAGCCTGATGTTAACAGGCCTAATAACAGCAGCTGGTATGGCTCAGCAGAGTGGAGTTTGGGCTGGATCTGAACAGAGATGTGTTTGGTCAATGTGCTTCTCTCCCTGGAATACAGAGATTGGGGAGGCTGCTACATTTACTTTGTTTCATTGTACCTGAAGAAAACACTTATTCATTTATACTGCAGAAAGGCAGTTTTATTTCAGAGGGGTGAAGTTTATGATGGACAATAAAACTTTATACCATTTTGATATAAAAACCATGTGCGTGTGTGTATCCACGCAGCTACCAGAGAGCTGAAACCCTATAAGGGTCAAACCTGAAGGTCAGTAAAAGATTACACCACCAGTTGAAAGGTCAAGTAGGAGATCACCAGGATTTTATCTTTCCAGACTATACTTTTTTTGCTGCCATGAAGCTGAATATACTGTAGTTCATGATCCAGACTATTTTATTGGTGGTGAAAAGCAGATTGCAGCCAATTTTCAATCAAATGAGCTGGACATTTGCTTAGACCATATTCTGAGTTATGGCTTCCTGAAAGGAAAAGGTATGGACTAGTCAGCAGTTTTACAGGGTTGAAATAAGGATGCAAAGTATTATTTTGGCTGACTCTTATATCTGAATAAAAATCTAAAAACCTTCATTAAAAAGAAAAGAAAAATGCTATATACTTCTGGTTTTAATCCGTTAACTAACGCCAATATACATTAATTGTAAAGAAGCCTTATTCCTGCTCACAGTTTTAAAAGGCAATTAGGAATAAGTGTGTAGCGCCACCCGGTGGCTGCAATTCCTGCAGGTGTCAGCTGTACATGACAGCTGACATCCTGCGGTATCGGCCACGGCCGGTTTCGTAACAGATTGGGGCAGATTAACCCCTTAAATACCGCTGTCAATTGTGAGAGCGGTATTTAATTGGTTGCAAGGAAGTTACAAGACCCTTTTTCTAACTATCGGACCCCCACAATGAGAATCAGATGCCGATGCTTACCATGGTACCCTGAGGTCATGTGATGAACCCAGGGTACGGTGGGCTGTGAAATCCAGCTATATGCTGGGTCTCAAAGGCTTAGTTAGTGATTCAGTGACAGTCTCATGCACTGCAGTACACAAGTACTGCAGTGTATGAGACCTGTAGTCAAACTAAAAATTATACATGTCCCACAGTGAGTCTAAGTAAGAGAAAAAGTGGGAAAAAAGGAAAATACTGTATTTTTTGGATTATAAGACGCACTTTTTTCCCCAAAAAAAATTTTGGGGGAATGTGGGAGTGCGTCTTATAATGCGGATATACCTTACCAGCCACAGTGGAGCAGCGTCCCAGGGTCGTTACTGGAGGAGGCAAGAGTGAAGCGCCGCTGCAAGCTGCAGGCTGGGATGAGGGGGTGTTTGGATGTGCGGCACTTCGGGTGTTCGGTGCTGCGGAGGCTCTGCCGACATTTTGTGAAAACTCAGAGCCCCTGCAGTTACATGGTTTCATATGCAGTTGACTCCTGGAAAATAAGTGCGCAGGTGCCGGGAAAGGTCAGAGAGGCCCGGCACCTGCGCACTGCAGTACTTTGCAAAGTACGCCTGCACCGGAGCCACAGCATGAAGACAAGAAGAGGACGTCATCATAATAAGATGGGAGGTCCCGGACCGGACAGCGACGCCCATCGGATCAGACCGCCCCCCCCAGATGAGTATAATCTAACCTCTTTTTCTCATCTTTCAGGATACATCGGAGGCTTATCTACAGCATTACAGAAGGCTGTAGATAAGCCCCTGATGGTGGTGGGCTTAGCGGATCTTCGATTTTGGGGGTGACAGGTTCCCTTTAAGGATCAATATTGGAAATCATTTCAGTATTTAACCTATGGGGATAAAACCATGTATTAAACCCAGAGTAGTGGGATTAAGAGGTTTTCCTTGTTTTGCAACAGATATTTTTAACATGGGATATTTTTCTTTATGCTTTGGAAAACAGATGTTATATTTTAATCTGGATTTCCAACAGCACCATACTTGGCTACATAAATCTAAACTGATCACATTGCCAGATGATGCAGATAACAGGAATCTGTCAAACTGCCCAGCTTCAAGTAACAACAGAAAACCTCTGATGCGAGGAGCAGGCTTCCAATGCACATGGGAGCGATCTGTTATCTACAGAAAACAAAATAAAAAAAGTTTAAGATCTTAAAGGGGGGGGGAGGGGTAACTATTGCAAAACTAACTCTAAACTAGTAACCATGTTTTGTGTAATAGCTATAGTGTGCATGCTTACTGAACCCTGTCACCATGTATCATCCCTTGCCATGCCTAGATGGGGCCTCTTATCTAAATGTTGAGCAGGTTGAAAGCCTACAGGCCAATGATTCAAGTGAAAAGGTGCCATACAAATCCATACACGTGTAAATATCATTGTAGAAATTTACACATCTGCCACATGCCTGTCATAAATTTGTCAAAATCACCCAATAAAAAACAAAAAATGTATACTGTAATGCTCTATTCATGATACTTGTAGTTTTTGGGGGGATTCAAAAATATTCCACTTTTAAATCTGGTCACTGGTAAACTCATTGTAGGCAAACACCTACTTTTTCAGCTTTGTAGAGTAACATAGTAACATAGTTAGTAAGGCCGAAAAAAGACATTTGTCCATCCAGTTCAGCCTATATTCCATCATAATAAATCCCCAGATCTACGTCCTTCTACAGAACCTAATAATTGTATGATACAATATTGTTCTGCTCCAGGAAGACATCCAGGCCTCTCTTGAACCCCTCGACTGAGTTCGCCATCACCACCTCCTCAGGCAAGCAATTCCAGATTCTCACTGCCCTAACAGTAAAGAATCCTCTTCTATGTTGGTGGAAAAACCTTCTCTCCTCCAGACGCAAAGAATGCCCCCTTGTGCCCGTCACCTTCCTTGGTATAAACAGATCCTCAGCGAGATATTTGTATTGTCCCCTTATATACTTATACATGGTTATTAGATCGCCCCTCAGTCGTCTTTTTTCTAGACTAAATAATCCTAATTTCGCTAATCTATCTGGGTATTGTAGTTCTCCCATCCCCTTTATTAATTTTGTTACCCTCCTTTGTACTCTCTCTAGTTCCATTATATCCTTCCTGAGCACCGGTGCCCAAAACTGGACACAGTACTCCATGTGCGGTCTAACTAGGGATTTGTACAGAGGCAGTATAATGCTCTCATCATGTGTATCCAGACCTCTTTTAATGCACCCCATGATCCTGTTTGCCTTGGCAGCTGCTGCCTGGCACTGGCTGCTCCAGGTAAGTTTATCATTAACTAGGATCCCCAAGTCCTTCTCCCTGTCAGATTTACCCAGTGGTTTCCCATTCAGTGTGTAATGGTGATATTGATTCCTTCTTCCCATGTGTATAACCTTACATTTATCATTGTTAAACCTCATCTGCCACTTTTTCAGCCCAAGTTTCCAACTTATCCAGATCCATCTGTAGCAGAATACTATCTTCTCTTGTATTAACTGCTTTACATAGTTTTGTATCATCTGCAAATATTGGTATTTTACTGTGTAAACCTTCTACCAGATCATTAATGAATATGTTGAAGAGAACAGGTCCCAATACCGACCCCTGCGGTACCCCACTGGTCACAGCGACCCAGTTAGAGACTATACCATTTATAACCACCCTCTGCTTTCTATCACTAAGCCAGTTACTAACCCATTTACACACATTTTCCCCCAGACCAAGCATTCTCATTTTGTGTACCAACCTCTTGTGCGGCACGGTATCAAACGCTTTGGAAAAATCGAGATATACCACGTCCAATGACTCACTGTGGTCCAGCCTATAGCTTACCTCTTCATAAAAACTGATTAGATTGGTTTGACAGGAGCGATTTCTCATAAACCCATGCTGATATGGAGTTAAACAGTTATTCTCATTGAGATAATCCAGAATAACATCCCTCAGAAACCCTTCAAATATTTTACCAACAATAGAGGTTAGACTTACTGGCCTATAATTTCCAGGTTCACTTTTAGAGCCCTTTTTGAATATTGGCACCACATTTGCTATGCGCCAGTCCTGCGGAACAGACCCTGTCGCTATAGAGTCCCTAAAAATAAGAAATAATGGTTTATCTATTACATTACTTAGTTCTCTTAGTACTCGTGGGTGTATGCCATCCGGACCCGGAGATTTATCTATTTTAATCTTATTTAGCCGGTTTCGCACCTCTTCTTGGGTTAGATTGGTGACCCTTAATATAGGGTTTTCATTGTTTCTTGGGATTTCACCTAGCATTTCATTTTCCACCGTGAATACCGTGGAGAAGAAGGTGTTTAATATATTAGCTTTTTCCTCGTCATCTACAACCATTCTTTCCTCACTATTTTTAGTAGACTAAGGCAGAATCACCAGAGTCACCTCATTATTATTACAGTGCAGGTAATGTAAACACAGACTGCAGCTCTGCTGTTCTGCAAGAGGCTAAAATAAAGCAGAATAGTAAAGCCAAGCACAAAGATATGGCTATGTGCACACGTTGCGGATTCTCTGCGGATCCGCAGCGTTTTTTGAGGTGCAGAAACGCTGCAGATCCGCAATTGATTTACAGTACAATGTAAATCAATGAGAGAAAAAAAAAATGCTGTGCACACTTTGCGGAAAATCCGCTGCGGAAACGCTGCGGTTTAAAAGAAGTAGCATGTCACTTTTTTGTGTATCTGCAGCGTTTTTGTACCCATTTCATTATAGAAAACCGCAGGGGTAAAAAAAACGCAGCAAATCCGCAAGAAAACCGCAGCAAAAACGCCCAAAAAACTGCGGAACCGCACAAAAAACACGACAAATCCGCAGGTGCGTTTTCTGCCAGGAGAGGCAGAATCCGCACCAGAAATTCCTAAGCCCAATCCGCAGCGTGTGAACATAGCCTAAGACTTGGTCTGCAGCTCCTCTCAAACTTCTTGGACAGAGAGGGTTAGAGCCACATTTCTTAATCCACACATATTGCCAACACTGCCTATACAGACTAAACACAGATGCTATGTTTGTGCCTCAAATATGGCGGCCCCCAAAAATATAAAAAAAATAAAAAAAAAAAGTGGGCTATTTACACCCAGCTTAACACAGCTGTCACCTGTGTTGCATCTGATCAAAGATATTAATCCACAATGACACAACTATCAAACTCTGTAGTGGTTAGATGGGTTGCACAGTGGCCTCCATCACTGCCACGTTGGTACGTATAAAATAAATTAAAAAAAAAAAAAAGGATATTCAGTATCGTCACAATTGTAAAAGTTTATTCTATGGTTTCTAATCCATACGGTAAATGCTGTAAAAAAAAAAAAAAAAAAAACTGAAATGCCAAAAATAACTTTTTTTTCAGCCATCGCACCAACACCTCCCCCACCCGACTCGCAAACAAAAAACACTATGTATCTCAGAATGATACCAATAAAAAAAAGTACAACACATGAAAAAAAAAAAAGTGTGTGTCATTACTTTATAAGCTATGAATATTTTAAAGCTAAAAGTCTTCTGAAGCAGCTGCTGATGTCATCACATGCCTGTGTCAAAGATATGGATAACGGGTAAGGCCTCTTCCACACTTCCGTCGTTTGGCATTTGTCGTAATCCGTCGTTTTGGGCAAAAAACGGATCCTGCAAATGTGCTTGCAGGATGCGTTTTTTGCACATAGACTTGTATTAGCGACGGATGGCCACACGTCGCGTCCATCATGCAACGGATCCGTCGTGTTTCGGCGGACGCAACGGACAATAAAAAGTTCACTGTAATGTTTTTTTGTCTGTCGCGTCCGCCATTTTCTACCACGCATGCACGGCCGAAACTCCGCCCCCTCCTCCCCGGACTTCAGAATGGGCAGCGGATGCGTTGAAAAACTGCATCCGCTGCCCACGTCGTGTAGAAATTTCACAACGTCCGTCGGTACGTCGGCCCGACGCATAGCGACGGACCCGTACCGACAGAAGTGTGTAAGAGGCCTTAATGGCCCCAAGGACTGGACAAGTTGTTTGTTTATTCCCATTCCGAAGAAGGGAGATGCTATCTCCTGTGGAAACTATCAGACTATAAGGCTATGTGCACACATTGAAGATTTTGCTGTGGATCTGCAGCTGCGGGTTCGCAGCAGCTTTCCATGCGTTTATAGTACAATGTAAACCTATGGAAAACGCAATCCGCAGTGCCCATGCTGCGGAAAAAGACGTGCAGAAACGCTGCAGGTTACATTCCTCAGCATGTCAAATTCTTTGTGCGGATTCCGCAGCGTTTTTACACCTGCTCAATAATAGGAATCCGCAGGTGTAAAACAGCAGGTTGAATCCGCATAAAATCCGTGGTAAATCCGCAGGTAAACGCAGTGCCTTTTACCTGCGGATTTCTCAAATCCACTATGGAAAAATCCGCATAGCTCAAAACTACGTGTGCACATACCCTAACGCTCATGCCAGCAAAATACTACTGAAGATCCTACAAAGTCAATTAGAGCCTTATTTTGACAAAGAGCTGGCAGAGGAACAAGAGATGTGATTGCTAACATTAGATGGATAATGGAAAAGGCCAAATAATTCAATATGGAGAGAGATTTTTGCTTCATCGAATACAGCAAAAAATTGTCGAATGTTATAAATACCATGGATGGAAAGAAGAACAAACAAATGAAGCCAGACAGGTCACTTGAAGCAAGGATCACCAAGCCAAGACTTGACTACTTTGGTACACATTATTCGAACCACTGGAATAGGACACCATGGTCGGACAAATAGAAGGAGCAAGGCCAAGAGGAACACCAGCACCTCGAAGGCTTGATACTAGCAAGGTAACGTGGAGAAGACTCTGTTGGACCTATTTAGGCTTGCACAAGATTGATCTTCCTATGGAGTGTTCATCCATGAAGTCAATATGGCTTGATATCAAACAGAAGGCCGCTAATATTATAATTATATATAAGCTTTGGCATTACTGTAAGTGCTGATACTTTGAAGAATCTTGTTGCCAGGTAATTTTAACCACACAGCAAACATCATTATTAAAAAAAAAAAATAAACGGTAGAGGAATTGTGATTTTTTTTTTGTTTCTTTTTGTTTAACCAATATATGATATAGTGTTTGGAATGATTCAACACTACAACTGGCTCTTTGTACCAACGGATAAGGGGTGAAAGACTATCATTTATTGTGTGAAAAATACTTGATCACTTCCGTTTTATGTCCTGTATAAGAATATCTGTTTTTCCAATGCAGCTTGGTTACATCTGAAAGCAGGAATTAATTTTTATAGACAGGCGCCAATAGAAGGCATTCCCGATACAACAATTAAAGTTTATTCATTTTACGATTAGGAATCGAATAAAGGCCTCTACTGAAAGACAACTTTTCTGACTATACGTAAGCTTTTCTGGCAGAAACTATAATAATCTTTTATTACTGAAGCATTGCTAGGTGTGGATTGACCTCGGAGGTACCGTGTGCCCCCAAGTCTCTGCCCGCTCCCCTCACCCTCTCATACCTTACTGCATTTCTAGATTTGGCAGAGCCTGAAACGTTCTGTAATCAAGATTATAAATGTTTGTGTTGCTGGTGCGATCTAGCTAAGCTGACAATCTAGGTATTAAGACTACGAGTGAGGCTTTACAGCAGGCCTTGGGCACTAAATAGCTGTAATGTGGTATGCTCACACCAGTGGTCATGTTACATTTAATTATAGTAACAGGCACAGCTCCCCAATATCCCAGAAAGTCAGCACTGCGACCTGCCAGGAAGCTGCACAGTGGTGTCTCATTTCATATTGTGCACGCAGCGGAGCTGAAATAGACTGCCCGTATGCGAGCGGTGCACAGTATATTGCAATGCCGGCTAAAGCACATTTTCTTCTACTATGCCATAATTAAAGGGGACCTGTCATCAAGTCAAAAGTGGACAGTTTTTTTATTATTCTTGCTGCCACCTTGACTATTCAGCTTTTTTCTTTTCTAAAATCTGCCATACTATCCTAGAGATATGGGCCTTTATATTTAGTGCTAATTGTTCCGTTCCTTACAAGGGAGTGTGGCTCACAGGATTCTCCCGACACGTGTCTTTAGGCTGCACTGCATTATTGCCCTGTGAGCACAGCCCCTTAATAAAGACCAGAGGAAAACTGGCAGTAGATGACAAGGCCCTCTGAAATCGTATGGCAGATTAAAAAAAAAAAATTATGTAGGAAAGATATACATCTTTGTACCGTGTTAGCCAGTAGATAGAAAAATATTTAGAATTGAGAGTCCTCAGTGGTTGATACCTTATAATGGCCAATTGAAAAGATGGTAACAAATTGCAAGCTTTCGAGACTAGCTCGCAATTTGTTACCATCTTTTCAGTTAGCCATTAAAAGGTATCAACCACTGAGGACTCAAAAAAAATAATAGAGGATCAGCAAATAAAAAGAAGAGCAAAAACTGGCCACTTTTGACCTGGTGACAGGTTGTCATTCAATCTTTCCACAGGCAGGTGCAAAAAAAAGTCAAGTCTGGGATCTGCTTAGCCCCCGACTATTGTAGGGTACCCCTTCCCACGGTGGAATGGCTTTTAAAACTTATTTGATCAAACTAGTATCAACTAAGTACCATATGTAATTTATATGTGTTATTTACTATTGATTTACTGCAGGGCATTCGCTCATTTTGTTTTTATTCTAGGTTATGTTTGTTAAAAGGGTGGCCCGAAGTCAAAGTAATTTTCATTCTGAATCCCGATCCATTTAGTGCCATAATCTAAACAATTTTCTAATATACTTGCATTAAACATTTCCTACCAATCCCCCAGTACACCAACTGTTTTTCTATTTTTCCCCTACTTCCTTTCTGATGACGCTTCATTTGATAATCCCCAAGTGCATACGGAGATACTCATACACCGCGTCATCAGGGGGCACAGGCGGCGGTCATTGCTACAGCCCCTTGCCATCACCCCCTTGAAGTGAAGTGTCATCAGTGACTCATTTCAGGGACTGGGCTGGTTGCTGCTCTGCGTGCCCTGCACAGTGTGATATGCACAGTCACAGAGTGCGCTCTGTTGTTGGTTTACATCAGTAGTAACAAGCCGACAACAGAGCGGTGTCATAATACCCAATGTGCAGAGTCCAGTGATATCACCTGTGGGGTGCAGCGCTGGTTACTGCACGCAGGGTGTTGTCACACCGCTCGGCTACCAGCTACTGATCTGAGCCGACAACAGAGCACTCCGCTGTCATTGTGTACAGCGTGCAGGGACACAACAGGGGCTAGCCCAGCCCTCACAAACGAGCATGCACTGGGGAGTCTCAAACGAAGAGTCATCAGAGAGCAAGTAGGGAAAAAATAATAGAAGAGCAGTTAGATCATGTAGTTAGGGAAGGATTGGGAATATTTAATGCAAGTATATTAGAAATTAGTTTAGATTATGGCTCTAAATAGATAGGGATATAGAATTAAATGTACTTTGACTTTGGACCACCCTTTAATGGCCACAGTGTTGATGTGTACCTACACATTTCACTTACACTAACATGTGTTCCAGCTCATTTCTTTGGTTTTGTCCTAAAAAAGAACCTGTCAATTAACAGTAGTTTTCTCGACGTGTCCTTGTGTAAACTTTGGGGTTGTGTTTAAAACTCAAGTTATAATTGTGCACACGTGCTAAAATGTCACTTAAGAGTCATGTAGGCGGTGCCTGTAAGGTCTAAGAGTCATCCTAAACTACCTCAGGCTACATAAAGCACACGCCCAGTACAGTCAGGCGTAGTAGATACATATGCGCAATGTGCATGTGGCAAGTAACATGACTCCAATAAAGTGCATGCAGTCTTTACTGTACCTATATATGACATGTTATATGTTTTAGTACTTCACAACTTGCCCGGATTTCCTGTGTGTTATGTGTCTGCTGTCGTGCAAACAGTCACAAGGATGTGGCGGCACCCTCCTAATATGCAAACACTGAATATTTAAACAGATTCTGTCACGGAGATGCAAAGTCTGCAATCCAAGACGATCTGCTAACGAAACAAGCTTCTTGTATAGACAGCAACTGTCTAATTAGTCTTTGCCTTGTGGGCAAGATAAGCACAAAAATGCAAAAGGACTTCTGTAACGGTGACATCATTTGCATAAATACATTTTTAAAAAAAATATACGTTTGGGTGCTTAAAAGGGAATGTGTCATCAGAAAAAAAAAAACTGTTTAAATCAGGTGTTTGAAATGTATATTTTAATGTTAGCAATGTGGTTTTTGTTTTCTTCCAAATAATCTATATTAAAAATAATAATTATAAGTCTCGCAATTTTCATACTGGCCACTGTTAATTTTTTCATATTTTCTGATCTTTATTGCTGCTAATGGACAAATAGCCCCAGAGGTCAGTGCAAACAAAAAACAAAACAAAAACTATCTATATACAGTACAGACCAAACGTTTGGACACACCTTCTCATTTAAAGATTTTCTGTATTTTCATGACTATGAAAATTGTACATTCACACTGAAGGCATCAAAACTATGAACTAACACATGGGGAATTACAGTGGGGAAAAAAAGTATTTAGTCAGTCAGCAATAGTGCAAGTTCCACCACTTAAAAAGATGAGAGGCGTCTGTAATTTACATCATAGGTAGACCTCAACTATGGGAGACAAACTGAGAAAAAAAAATCCAGAAAATCACATTGTCTGTTTATTTATCATTTTATTTGCATATTATGGTGGAAAATAAGTATTTGGTCAGAAACAAACAATCAAGATTTCTGGCTCTCACAGACCTGTAACTTCTTTAAGAGTCTCCTCTTTCCTCCACTCATTACCTGTAGTAATGGCACCTGTTTAAACTTGTTATCAGTATAAAAAGACACCTGTGCACACCCTCAAACAGTCTGACTCCAAACTCCACTATGGTGAAGACCAAAGAGCTGTCAAAGGACACCAGAAACAAAATTGTAGCCCTGCACCAGGCTGGGAAGACTGAATCTGCAATAGCCAACCAGCTTGGAGTGAAGAAATCAACAGTGGGAGCAATAATTAGAAAATGGAAGACATACAAGACCACTGATAATCTCCCTCGATCTGGGGCTCCACGCAAAATCCCACCCCGTGGGGTCAGAATGATCACAAGAACGGTGAGCAAAAATCCCAGAACCACGCGGGGGGACCTAGTGAATGAACTGCAGAGACCTGGGACCAATGTAACAAGGCCTACCATAAGTAACACACTACGCCACCATTGACTCAGATCCTGCAGTGCCAGACGTGTCCCACTGCTTAAGCCGGTACATGTCCGGGCCCGTCTGAAGTTTGCTAGAGAGCATTTGGATGATCCAGAGGAGTTTTGGGAGAATGTCCTATGGTCTGATGAAACCAAACTGGAACTGTTTGGTAGAAACACAACTTGTCGTGTTTGGAGGAAAAAGAATACGGAGTTGCATCCATCAAACACCATACCTACTGTAAAGCATGGTGGTGGAAACATCATGCTTTGGGGCTGTTTCTCTGCAAAGGGGCCAGGACGACTGATCCGGGTACATGAAAGAATGAATGGGGCCATGTATCGTGAGATTTTGAGTGCAAACCTCCTTCCATCAGCAAGGGCATTGAAGATGAAATGTGGCTGGGTCTTTCAACATGACAATGATCCAAAGCACACCGCCTGGGCAACGAAGGAGTGGCTTCGTAAGAAGCATTTCAAGGTCCTGGAGTGGCCTAGCCAGTCTCCAGATCTCAACCCAATAGAAAACCTTTGGAGGGAGTTGAAAGTCCGTGTTGCCAAGCGAAAAGCCAAAAACATCACTGCTCTAGAGGAGATCTGCATGGAGGAATGGGCCAACATACCAACAACAGTGTGTGGCAACCTTGTGAAGACTTACAGAAAACGTTTGACCTCTGTCATTGCCAACAAAGGATATATTACAACGTATTGAGATGAAATTTTGTTTCTGACCAAATACTTATTTTCCACCATAATATGCAAATAAAATGTTAAAAAAAACAGACAATGTGATTTTCTGGATTTTTTTTTCTCAGTTTGTCTCCCATAGTTGAGGTCTACCTATGATGTAAATTACAGACGCCTCTCATCTTTTTAAGTGGTGGAACTTGCACTATTGCTGACTGACTAAATACTTTTTTGCCCCACTGTATATACTTAACAAAAAAGTGTGAAACAACTGAAATTATGTCTTATATTCTAGGTTCTTCAAAGTAGCCACCTTTTGCTTTGATTACTGCTTTGCACACTCTTGGCATTCTCTTGATGAGCTTCAAGAGGTAGTCACCGGAAATGGTCTTCCAACAATCTTGAAGGAGTTCCCAGAGATGCTTAGCACTTGTTGGCCCTTTTGCCTTCACTCTGCGGTCAAGCTCATCCTAAACCATTTTGATTGGGTTCAGGTCTGGTGACTGTGGAAACCAGGTCATCTGGCATAGCACCCTATCACTCTCCTTCTTGGTCAAATAGCCCTTACACAGCCTGGAGGTGTGTTTGGGGTCATTGTCCTGTTGAAAAATCGATGATGGTCCAACTAAATGCAAACAGGATGGAATAGCATGCCGCTGCAACATGCTGTGGTAACCATGCTAGTTCAGTATGCCTTCAATTTTGAATAAATCCCCAACAGTGTCACCAGCAAAGCACCCCTACACCATCACACCTCCTCCTCCATGGTTCACCTTTTATGCGTCACACAAAGACACGGTGGTTGGAACCAAAGATCTCAAATTTGAACTCATCAGACCAAAGCACAGATTTCCACTGGTCTAGTGTCCATTCCTTGTGTTCTTTAGCCCAAACAAGTCTCTTCTGCTTGTTGCCTGTCCTTAGCAGTGGTTTCCTAGCCGCTATTTTACAATGAAGGCCTCCTGCACAGTCTCCTCTTAACAGTTGTTGTAGAGATGTGTCTGCTGCTAGAACTCTGTGTGGCATTGACCTGGTCTCTAATCTGAGCTGCTGTTAACCTGTGATTTCTGAGGCTGGTGACTTGGATAAACTTATCCTCAGAAGCAGAGGTGACTCTTGGTCTTCCTTTCCTGGGGCAGTCCTCAGGTGAGCCAGTTTCTTTGTAGCACTTGATTGTTTTTGCCACTGCACTTGGGGACACTTTCACAGTTTTCCCAATTTTTCGGACTGACCGACCTCCATTTCTTAAAGTAATGATGGCCACTCGTTTTTCTTAGAATTTGTATTATGGTAAGAAAAAAGCAGCTAACAGTCTATTCAGTAGGACTATCAGCTGTGTAGCTACCAGACTTCTGCACAAGACAACTGATGGTCCCAACACCATTTATAAGGCAAGAAATCCCACTTATTAAACCTGACAGGGCACACCTGTGAAGTGAAAACCATTCCCGGTGACTACCTCTTGAAGCTCATCAAGAGAATGCCAAGAGTGTGCAAAGCAGTCATCAAAGCAAAAGGTGGCTACTTTGAAGAACCTAGAATATAAGACATAATTTCAGTTGTTTCACACTTTTTTGTTAAGTATATAATTCCACGTGTTAATTCATAGTTTTGATGCCTTCAGTGCGAATGTACAATTTTCATAGTCATGAAAATACAGAAAATTCTTTAAATGAGAAGGTTTGTTCAAACTTTTGGTCTGTACTGTATATCTATATCTGTCTACACACACACACTTCCAAAAAAACCTTTTTTGGTAAAAAAAAAAAAAAAATAATCCATATCACATTCTATATTAAAAACCCCATAAATTACATAGAACATAAAAACATGCTTTAAACAAGAGGTAATTTCTGATGACACGAGCTCCAATTCTATACTGTACCTTCATGTGTCTATGATTTTATATGGTACCAAACAAATTGATAATTTTTTTTTATTTCTAAAGAATATGCAAGAAAAAGAAAGTTGTGCTTTTAAATATAATGGAACTATTTTTTTTCTAGGGAGCTTTGCTTTATATTTATAGCAAATATTAGTCCCGATCCTGTAATACCTACCCAAACTCTGTGCAGTAGAAGTTTGGCTTAATTGCAGGCACAGCAGTGTTGCTAATTAGGCAGCAGAGATACCTTGGGAAGCAGGTGAGCGAACAAAAATGGACATGAATCGATGGTAACCAGAGCGTAAACAAAATCGCTTGCACAAGGTCCTGATTCACCTGATGAAAACTTCAATACTAACAAACCCGAGTGATTGTACTCACCGCGCTTCACTGGACTTCACAGAATCTCCTAGACATACAAAGTTCTCGATGTATCCAGCGCTGCAGTTGATCTTGGTCCAGTCTGGTTTACAAACATCCAGAAAGTGAGGCCTCAGGCGCCCGATGGTGTACTTGGCGATATCGGTCAGCGACTGGCTTACTGCAGCTCCAAAGATGAACGTGCCAATGGCTTTGTAAATAGTTGCTACATAGTGATTTCTGACAAAGCCGTTAGACTGCAGGCACTTATAAAATACAGACAGGGCTTCCCCTAAAATGATCTGTAGGGAAGAAAAGGACACCGGTTAATATAATGGTCAGCAACTTCCCGGACTACAAGAAATAACCTACAGATTTTCACAGTGCTATAGATATCAATTTGGCCCTTGTATTGTACATATATGACTGTGTATTGTATATGTGATTATATATTTAAGTCCTCTTCTTCTCAGAAGAGGCAATTTGCATATATATTTACATTCATTAAAGGGATTATCCAGTAATACAAAAAGGGGGGGGGGGGGGGGGGAGAAGTGGATTAAAATATTGGGAAAATAATTTCCAAAATACCTTTAATTAGCAAATCGCTCTCGTTTTGCCTATAGAGGTAACACAAAAGAATACAGCAGCATCTGTAAGCGCTAATATGTGCAAATATTGACTTACTGCTATATGCAATATACTTATAAAAATGAAGATTTAGTGCATAAAATTGGAGTGTTGCTGTATTGTCTTGTCGGTATATTATACAGTCCCGGCAGCTCGCACTTGTTCACACTTGCTTTATCCTGTTCAGAGGTGCTGACCATTTTTTTGTAGTATACATATGGAGCTGTTGCCTGCCTTCTTTTCTGACTGCAGTCCTCCCTTCACCATAAGCTGTTTTTAATTAATGATGGATCCTACCTTCCCTTTAGATTTGTAGGCTTTTCACCTGGGAGAGGCATGTTTGATAAATATTAGTTTTAGGGTCCTGTCAAAGAAAGGTCACCTTGCCGTGGTGGATGGGCACACATAAATTGGCCAATATATGCATTAAAGTATCTTCATTTTTATAAGAATATTCTATATAGCAGTAATGCAGTTCAAGTTTCATATATTCCTCAAGCTCAATGTGGAAAAATCTGAACTAATTATCTTTCCTCCATCTCGCATATCTTCCCTAACTGATCTATCTATCAAAATAAATGAAATCACACTTTCCCCTGTCCCCTAAAATCCGCTGCCTCGGAGTAACCCTGGACTCTGCCCTGTCGTTCAAACCGCACATCCAAGCTCTCGCCACCTCCTGTCGCCTCCAGCTCAAAAATATATCCTGAATCCGTCCTTTTCTCAACCCACACTCTACCAGAATGCTTGTGCATGACCTAATTGTGGCACCCCTAGGGGTATTTGCCACAAAAATAGTTACTGACAGTAAATGCAAATACTAAAATAGCAAGACTGCACTACCACCTCCGGCCAGAAGGGGGAGCTCCAGAGACTCCCCTTGATCCATTCTGGTCTGAGAGAAGAACTGGCAGTTGGGCTAAGGAGCTGATAGTGAGAGGTCATACAGTTGAATCTCTAACAGCCCTGTGACTGTTACCAGGCCTAAATCACCGGCCTGAGGAGAAGAGGGATAGAGAAAAAGGACATTGTGAGAACCGGGTAGCATTAATCACTACCCAGAACAGGCGCAAAGACGGATACCGGATCCGTGGCTGTATTCATTACATATAATACAGCAACCGGAAAAACGTGAGGTGATATCAGCTTCACTAGGGTCGGACGCAGCAACAGACACAGAGTTCAGCGGTACTCCTGGAGGGGGTAAGCCGATAAAAGGACTCGGGTTGCCCGGGTTGCCCGTCGAACCAGGACCCGGAGGGGACAGATTGGGCCGGCAGCCAGTTCACATACAGCAGCAGGGCCACACAGATATTGCGTACAATAAGAGGCGAAGACCTCGGCAGGGTCAAAGTAACTCAGAGTTCCCATACAGACTCCGGTGACAGGACTGGTTGTAAATCCTTTTTTGTTAAAGTAAACTGGTTAAACGTTTCAGTGCCTCAGCCTTTCATTTGGACAATAGCCATCTATCCAGGAATGGGATCATCACCGCTGGGAGAACCTGCTGCTGATCAAGTAAGTGCTTGTTCCCTCACGATACCCTTTACACTGTGCATTGCCTGAGGCCACAGCACCGGGTCAAGCCACCCGTGACACCCCCCTCAAGAGACAGACCCCATTGGTCCGGTGCTGGGTACCCCGGTCTCTTGGGCGTCACATAATCATCTCCCGACCCTCCTCCTCTGTGGCCTACCTTCTAACACTCTCGCACCCCTCCAGTCCGTCCTTAATTCTGCTGCCCGACTAATTCATCTCTCTCCTCACTACACTCCTGCTTCCCCAATTTGCAAATCCCTTCACTGGCTCCCATTCCCTCAGCATATCAAGTTTAAAACTACTAACACTGACCTACAAAGCCATCCATAACTTTTCTCCTCCGTATATTTCCAAACTAATCTCTCAATATCTTCCCTCACGTAATCTCCGGTCCTCCCAAGATCTCCTCCTCTCCTCCACGCTTATTCGCTCCTCACTCAATCGCCTCCAAGACGTCTCCCGAATATCCCCCATCCTCTGGAATTCTGTGCCCAAACACATCCGGTTATCCATATTTGGATCCTTCAAAAGAAACCTGAAAACCCATCTCTTCAAGGAAGCTTACAGCCTGTAAAGACCACACGGCCACCTCAACACCATTGGAGCTACTGCAACCCTCGACCTACTGTCTCCTTCCCCATAATCCTGTAGAATGTAAACCCGCAAGGGCAGGGTCCTCGCCCCTCTGTATCAGTCTGTCATTGTTAGTTTTGTTTACTGTAAGTGATATTTGTATTTTGATGTAACCCCTTCTCATGTACAGAACCATGGAATTAATGGTGCTATATAAATAAATAATAATATATTCAATGTTTGCATATATCTTTGCGTTTTCAAAGTAATGTTACATTCTCTAGTTTGTATATTATGCAGTCATGGCAGCTTGCACCTGTTCATACATCCTTATCCTGTTCAGAGGTGCTGGTCTTTTTTTTTTCTTTAAAGAAATAATCCCTGTAGGAGATTGAAAGGTTTACCATCTGGCCAAGAACGTTAACAGGATGGGTGCCTAAGAGCCTGTGCAGTAGTTGGAAACTCCTTTCATGTGTTCGAAGATGTGTTTCCAGTGAAAATTTAGGAAGTTTACTAAAGATGCAAGAAGTGCTGAGGTAAGAAGAGGCTGGTCACACTGTTGTCCATGTTTAGCTGATCTAATACTGGAGATACCAGGGGTACTTTAAGAAGAGGCTGCTCACACCCATGTCCACTGTCTACCCGGTCTATCAGATCTAATACTGGAGATATAAGGGGTACTGAAGTAAGAAGAGGCTGCTCACACTGCTGTCCACCCTATTCATTTTAGATAATACTGGAGATACAAGGAGTGCTGAGGTAAGAGGCAGATCACACAGTTGTCCATGTCTATTTGATGAAATACTGGAGATATCAGGAGTGCTGAGGTAAGCTCCAGCTCCAGATGAATGGTAAAAAACTTTTTCTTTATTGATCCAACTTAATAAAAACAGGATAATCCTTACAGATGTCAGACAGAATAAGTGATTGCGCAGAGAACGGCTACGCGTTTCGACCACAACGGGTCTTACTCATGCCTAGATAATCTCAGAAATGGTAGCTATATATATAGCACCCTAGAACCTATCACAAGCATTTCATCCGTCACATGACTAAATACACAGGTCCTGGAAGTCTATTTTGTAGATCACATTTTTATTGTCACAATAATAATGTGATCTACAAAATAGACTGTTTAATTTGCCAAATTTCATACATAGGGTGCACATCAAGAAAGTTGAAAACACGCGTCTCCGAACATCTCAGGGACGCAAAAAATTACAACATGATTAATAGGAATCTCTCAATGGTATCCAAACACTTCGGTATGACACATAATGGAGACACCGCAGCTCTTAGAGTACACGGCATAGAGAGAGTTTTTCCTCAAAGCCGCGGGGGTGATATAAAAAGACGCCTACTTACTAGGGAGGCGTTTTGGATGTACTGTCTGAACACTCGCTTCCCCGCGGGTATGAATAAAAGAAACGAAATACTTTACTATTATTGCTAATTAGGGCAATAGGTAGGTTTGACAATTTTATATTTTGCATTTATGTATGCGTTATTTTACTTTTATATGCACTATCTGCATTTGTCTTTATTGCACTTCCAGGACCTGTGTATTTAGTCATGTGACGGATGAAATGCTTGTGATAGGTTCTAGGGTGCTGTATATACAGCTACCATTTCTGAGATTATCTAGGCATGAGTAAGACCCGTTGTGGTCGAAATGCGTAGCCGTTCTCTGCGCAATCACTTATTCTGTCTGCCATCTGTAAGGATTATCCTGTTTTTATTACGTTGGATCAATAAAGAAAAAGTTTTTTACCATTCATCTGGAGCTGGAGTATATACATGGTTGGATCTGCTGCTGCTTGGAGTCCCGGGTCAGGACTTACTTTCGTGCTCCACATCTGATGGTCTGGTTGGTGAGCTGGCTGCGGCTTTTGTTAGCCGTTTTTCTTTTTTTAGTGCTGAGGTAAGAAAAGGCTGCTCACATTGCTGTCCACCCTGTCTGTCTAGCTGATCAAATACTGGAGATACCATGGTGGTGAGGTAAGAAGAAGAGGTTGCTCACACTGCTGTCCACCATGTCGATCTGATCTAATACTGGAGATACCATGGTGCTGAGGTAAGAAGAGACTGTTCACACTGCTGTCCACCATGTCTATCTGATCTAATACTGGAGATATCAGAAGTGGTGAGGTAAGAAGAGGCTGCTCACATTGCTGTCCACCCTGTCTGTCTAGCTGATCTAATACTGGAGATACCATGGTGGTGAGGTAAGAAGACGTTGCTCACACTGCGGTCCACCATGTCGATCTGATCTAATACTGGAGATACCATAATGCAGTGGTAAGAAATGGCTATTCACACTTCGGTCCACCATGTCTGTCTAGCTGATCTAATACACACTGCTGCCCTGTGTTTTGTGAATACCAAGGGGCTATTGTGACCTGTCGATAATCTATGCCATGTCATGCTAAGCTATCAACAGCAGCAGCAGAGGTACCTACTGCACATGCTCAGTTTTCTTTTGCCAGTCAACTCCTGTAACACTGAGATTGTATTAATCACAAGGTATCAAAAACAAAAGCCAAAATATAGAAAATGTGTAATATCCTTTAATGGCCGAAATTACTCAATCTCACTGCTTGTGAACTGCATGTATTGGAAACCCCTCCCCTCACAAAAAAAAAACAATTCATTTATCAGCTTTTATAACATTGAAGATAAACGATAAGGATTGCACAAGCAATAAAGTCACAGTAAAATTAATCTGATATGACAGCAGATAGAAGATTACTGGATGATAAAATATATGTATATGACACATTTGTAAGATTAGAGATGCTTGTGCATTTGAATGTGGTTTTTTAAATCGGAGGAGCCATCTCTGCTCGGTCTTCAGATATAAAAAGTATTGTACAGTTCTATGCAAAAAAGAAGAAGTGCTGGAAAAGGAGATTATTGACTGACTCATAAAAGGAACATCACTGTATAGCTGTCAATAATATTAAATGTGATTGTGACCAACAGAATGTATCACAAGAGAAGAATGTTATCTGGGACATTTTACAGAGAACTTTCATTAAACGTTTTAATTTATTAGGTTCTTTCCAAGATAATAATGCCGTGGGCCACATACCTAGTTAATAGCCTCTTTATATCAAATAACGTTCCAAGCACTGACACTAATTTACCATGACACATTAAAGGGATCAGTGATCATTTTATTAAAACCACGTATCAGAGGTTTACGGTTCTCAGCACCCACCAAATGCTGCCCCAACATGGATTCAGGTGGTTTTCAGGATAATCAAGTGATCTCTGCACCCCTGCCATACAGCAGATTTTGCCTGCAGTTGGATAGGCTTTTTCTCTTAGGGAGCCATTGCAAGCATATGTAGAAGAACATGGCGTCCATTCACATGAGTATATGTCCGAGTCATACAAGGACCAGGCATGTCCATCTACTCGGATATCTCATAGATGGGGGATCTGAGCAGGGTAGGTCATATAGACAGAAATTATCTTCACTGGACAAACCAATGTTTTTATCTGGTTTTCCAAAGCTTAAGCGCACTGTGTTCCCTGGCGATCTTAACATTGTGTACATCACAGGTGCAGTCAGAACTATCCATGTAACAAGTAGAAAAAGAGTGGCACTCACCGTCCTAAAAAAAAAAAATCTTTAACTTTATTTCGGCAATTTTAAAACATCCAGGTCAGGGGAGTTGTAAGTGGAACAGAGAGCTGGGACGACAATCGGTTTGCGCTCGTGCGCTTCAACAGATGATTGTCATCCCAGCTCTCTATTCCACTTACAGCTCTCCTGACCTGGAGGTTTTAAAATTGCCGAAATAAAGTTAAAGATTTTTTTTTAGGACGGTGAGTGCCACTTTTTTTCTACTTGTTACATGGACTGCATCATTGTCTTTTTCATGAGTGGGCACCCAGGAGTCTGATTTGGGCAGCCTATATAGCGGATTGGATCTGTACAATTAATCCAGCATATGTGCTGCAGTGGTGCGGATCATTTTGTTTTGCTTGGCAGTCAGAACTGTGATGGCTGCAGAGAACGAGGATTGCAGCCCTTCAGTGGTCGCTTATGGGCTGCAGTGCTCAAGTGACAAACTATCACAATATCATATCACTCAGAGCAGAGCTGGACCGGGATGTAATTATATACTTTTTTCCTTATTATATTCAGTACACAGGAGGGAGGGTTTCAAAACTGCTTGTCCAATATTGGCCAACCCCTTTAAATGGCGAGTCACGGAGTTAACGCCATGTTATATAGCAATCTAGAGAAGGCGACAATTTTGATTGTTTGGTCTAAACTTTAAAAGGGCATCTTGCAGTAGGATCTACACTCCTAAGATGTCTATATGGGCATGCAAGTCATAGAAAGATGATGAAAAGGATACCGTTATATCTGCAATCTGAGGTCTTACTCTTTAGAAATCCACATCTTAATATGTAAAAAGAGTTATTACGATCTCCCTGAGAATCTGCCTCCAGAGCTTATTATAAATGATAGGGGGCGTTACCAGTGTGAGACACGTAATGACTGACAGTCTGCTCTCTTGATCTACATGTCTCACACCGGTAATGCGCCCTTTCATTTATAATAAGATCTGGAGGCAGACTCTCACAGAGATCTATGTCCGCACCATAGATCTTAACAGGTCATTTACATAATGAGAAAAACATGGATTTCTTTGCAATAAAACATCGAATCGCAGATATCACGGTGTCTTTTTATTTAACTTCCTATGACCTGCATGCCCATATAGATAGATTAAGAGAGTTGATTGTACTGACAGACTCCCTTTAAGGGGTTGCTAGATAGTCAATAACTTAAGGCATTACAGAAGAAAATCCATTAAGACGCTCCTCAACAAAGTCTTTATCTGAAGGGCCCAGCACTTGCACGCATTACCTTAATGGCCTTTTATTTTCAATGAGCATTATGTAATGTTTTATTCCCCCTGTGGCAGTTCAGCTGGTGTTTCCAGTACATTACAACTAAAAACGGAATAGAAATAGAGATGTAAAGTATGTCCTTGTAGACTGGATACATGATCACTTGCTTGGGATATAGGGTTACTAGTGCCTTTGGGATGCACAGTAATGGGCTCCAAGACTGTAGTACGGTAATATGCTGACAGCAGGTTGAAAAAGAATTACGGTAGTTTTATCTTTTTAGCATGCAAACATGGAAGGGGTTATCAGGACGGAGCTCTACTTAGGTTTGGATAATTTCCACTCTTGCTAAGAGAATGTTGGGTCTCTGGAGACCACTTTTTGGGCAGAACAAGTGGTGATTAATTTTTCCATCAGCTGCTTGACAAGATTCCTGAGCAGCAAATTTCCATTTCAAGATTTGTGGAAAAACAAAATAAAACGAAAATCTTTCCTATGTCAAAAATAACGACAATGCAACAGCTTTTAGGTCTATGATGAAAGATACAATGTATATAAAAAGTTTACATGTCCTTGTTAAAATGCCAAGTATTAATCATTTAAAAAATAATTCCAAAAATAATAATTTCAGAACTTTTTTCCACCTTTAATGTCACCCATAATCTGTAAAATTCATTTGTGAAACAAACTGAAATCATTTTGAGAAGGGAAATTAAAGTATTAAAACTAAAATAATGTAATTGCATAGTGAAAAGCAGTGAATATTCATTTCTCTTTAACACCCCTTAACCCCAGGAGCTTTGTCCGGTTTTGCGTTTTCATTTTTCGCTCCCTTCCTTCCCAGAGCCATAACTTTTATTTTTCCTTCAATGTGGCCATGTGAGGGCTCATTTTTTTGCGGGGCAAGTTGATCTTTGGAACAATACCATTGGTTTTCCCATGTCATGTAACAGAAAACAGGAAAAAAATTCCAAGTGCGTTGAAATTGCAAAAAAAGTGCAATCCCACACTTGTTTTTTGTTTGGCTTTTTTGCTAGGTTCACTAAATGCTAAAACTGACCTGACATTATGATTCTCCAGGTCATTACAAGTTCATAGACACCAAACATGTCTAGGTTATTTTTTATCTAAGTGGTGAAAAAAAATTTCAAACTTTGCTAAAGAAAAAAAAAATTGTGCCATTTTCCGATACCCATAGCGTCTCTATTTTTTGTGATTTGGGGTCGGGTGAGGGCTTATTTTTTGCGTGCTGAGCTGACGTTTTTATGGATACCATTTTGGTGTAGATATGTTCTTATGATCATCCGTTTTTTTCTCGCTACGTCATTTGGCGATCAGGTTGATTTTTTTTATTGATAGATCGGGCGATTCTGAACGCGCCAATACTAAATATGTTTATGTTTGATTTTATTTTTATTGCTTTATTTTGAATGGGGTGAAAGGGAGGTGATATAAACTTTTTTTTTTTTTTTTTTAATTTCATTTTTTTTTTTTTTACTTTATTTTTTTTTTTTACTTTTGCCATGCTTCAATAGCCTCCATGGGAGGCTAGAAGCTGGCATAGCCTGATCGGCCCTGCTACATAGCAGCGATCATCAGATCGCTACTATGTAGCTTAATTACAGGCTTGCTATGAGCACCGACCACATGGTGGCGCTCACAGCAAGCCAGCATCATCAACCATAGAGGTCTCAAGGAGACCTCTGGTTGCTATGCCGACACATCGCTGACCCCCGATCATGTGACGGGGGTCGGCGATGAGCGCATTTCCAGTCGCGCGGCCGAAAGCGGTAGTTAAATGCAGCTGTCAGCGTTTGACAGCGGCATTTAGCTAGTTAATAGCGGCGGGTGGATCGCGATTCCACTCGCTGCTATTGAGCGCACATGTCAGCTGTTCAAAACAGCTGACAAGTCGCGGTTTGGATGTGGACTCACCGCCGGAACAAAGCACATCAAAGCAAGGGATCTGACCTCGGACGTACTATCCCGTCCGAGGTCAGAAAGGGGTTAAAAAACACGAAGGCCAGTCAGTCCGAAAAATTGGGAAAACTTTGAAAGCATCCTCAAGTGACGTGGCAAAAACCATCAAGCGCTACAAAAACTGGCTCACATGAGGACCGCCCCAGGAAAGGAAGACCAAGAGTCACCTCTGCTTCCGAGGATAAGTTTATCCAAATCACCAGCCTCAGAAATCACAGGTTAACAGCAGCTCAGATTAGAGACCAGGTCAATGCCACACAGAGTTCTAGCAGTAGACACATCTCTACAGCAACTGTTAAGGGGAGACTTTGTGCAGCAGGCCTTCATGGTAAAATAGCTGCTAGGAAACCACTGCTAAGGACAGGAAACAAGCAGAAGAGACTTGTTTGGGCTAAAGAACACAAGGAATGGACATTAGACCAGTGGAAATCTGCTTTGGTCTGATGAGTCCAAATTTGAGATCTTTGGTTCCAACCACCGTGTCTTTGTGCGACGCAGAAAAACTGAACGGATGGACTCTACGTGCCTGGTTCCCACCATGAAGCATGGAGGAGGTGTGGTGGTGCTTTGCTGGTGACATTGTTGGGGATTTATTCAAAATTGAAGGCATACTGAACCAGCATGGCAACCACAGCATCTTGCAGCGGCATGTTATTCCATCCGGTTTGCGTTTAGTTGGACCATCATTTATTTTATAACAGGACAATGACCCAAAACACACCTCCAGGCTGTGTAAGGGCTTTTTGATCAAGAAGGAGAGTGATGGGGTGCTATGCCAGATGACCTGGCCTCCACAGTCACCAGACCTGAACCCAATAAAGATGGTTTGGGGTGAGCTGGACCGCAGAGTAGGCAAAAGGGCCAAAAAGTGCTAAGCATCTCTGGGAACTCCTTCAAGATTGTTGGAAGACCATTCAAGGTGACTACTTCTTGAAGCTCATCAAGAGAATGCCAAGAGTGTGCAAAGCAGTCATCAAAAGCAAAAGGTGGCCACTTTGAAGAACCTAAAATATAAGACATTTTCAGTTGTTTCACACTTTTTTGTTAAGTACGGTATATAATTCCACATGTGTTCATCAAAACTATAAATTCCTTCAATGTGAGTGTACAATTTTCATAGTTATGAAAATACAGAAAAATCTTTAAATGAGAAGGTACGTCCAAACTTTTGGTCTGTACTGTAGGTCGTCATAGGTTAGTCCTGGAAAATTCCTTTAAAAAGGTACCAATGTAAGGGCCAAGCTTAAGATTTCATTGTAACGACTTTCTAAATAATGTGTGACTCATGACAGTATACTTCAAGAAGTTGACCAGCCGAGAAAATGGACGGTCATTCACCTTATTATGGATCCTGAATTAACCTATGGTGGTCCGCTGTTTAGGATCCTCAGAGAGAAAAGCGATAAAGAATCTCTCATACTAGAGGACCTGTTCTGTCATTAATATAAATGGGCACTGTGTAATTCTTAATTTGTCCTGAGGGGCGCTGTAGGAGAATGGTAATCCCACCATTTTTGGGTGAACATTGATAATGGGGGACATTTTCGCATCAGTCTATTGTCAATGCACCCTTCAAATAAAATGGGACTGGAAACTCCACAACTAAAAAGTTTAAAAAAAAAAAATGTTAATAAAATATCAATTAAATCAGAGACAGAGTAGAGAATGGTTAGAACTTACAATAACGATAGTGAACGGTATCATTATCGCTGCTAACAACTGATAAGAAATGGTGTCTTCTTTGTACGGATACCGGATGGAATCATCGTTACAGAAAAATCCACGTTTGAAGGAGCTATGCTTCAAATTGAGAATTGCAAAAGGCAATCCGGCTAGCAAAAGGAAGAAAGATATGCATTAATACAGGGAGGGAGTCACGACAACACATGGAAATGCAGCGTTAACGGGAAAGGGTTGAGACCGTGAGGAAGCAGCACAAGCAGGACAAACAGACTGAAAGCAAAACAACATACAAATCGATCTGATAGTGCATGCTCGATTTATACAATTAAGACGGAGAAAGAATATTCCAAATTAACATGCAGAAGACTTAAAAACTGGGTGTTGGTTTTTTTCTGTTAGTCCTCCCCCATGGATTGGAATTTGGTACAATAATAAAAATAATAATAATATAATAAGATTTCCATGGCAATACTGATCATTGTTCTTTTTTTGAGTGGTGGAGGAGGGGAGCAACAACGCACTAAATTAAGTCCATTTAGTTAGCTAGAAACGCACACAAAAATAGTAATGCATAAACAAAAACAAAAAATCACGCACACACTATTCAGCATAATAAATCACTAAACATCAAAATGAGTCGTTTAAAGAGGACATGTCAGATGTTCAAAAGTGGTCCGTTTTTGCTCCCCTGAGTAATAGTCTTCAAAGGGGATCGCTCACAGGTTCCTCTGGGGTGTGGATTTAGGCTGCTCTGCCGTAAAGCCCCGTAAGCCACACTCACCTGTTAATACTGTAAAAATTAGCAACAATGCCTGATATTTCAGAATCCTTATGTCAGATTAAAAAAAAAAAAAAGCTCAAAACTCAGGGGACCAGTGGGGATAAAATAAAACCGGTCCACTAGTTTCACAGCTCCTCCACTGCCCGTTGGCATTTACAACTGCTCAGGTTGGCATTCTAAGGAACGAACATATTAAGTCCAAGTGACTGACCTGTGATATACAGCAGTAATTAATGCGCCACTCTCTTAAAAGGAGAACTCCATGCTTAATGAACATGAATCTGGCCAGTGTGGGGCCTCAGAGGCGATTCATGACAGTGATACTATTTAAATACCTTTGCCTTGTGCTGCCTAAAGAGTAAATTCTCATCTTAGTGACGGCATATAGTAGTAATAAGATCGCCGGGAGTCTGACCCCCATCGATACTATGAATGAAGATGCTGCTCTAACTTTAATACAGCTGATCTGCACTGGATGGGCAGGAACAGTCTTATGCAGAAGGAAAAACTGAAGGCCGCTTTATTATTAGTTTACCTGGGGGTCGCCCCCCTGCGATCTGCCATCAATTAGATGAGAATCCCCCTTTAAGTTTATCAGGTTTATTTGAAAGATTTTTCTTTTAATATCTGTTTGTGGGAAGAATAATTGACAATATTTTCACACATTAAAAGCCGACCTGAGAGTCATAACACGGCTCCTTGGAGGGATATCGTGCTACAACATGAGCTTTTGATAGGGATCAGGTGGTTTCAACAATGATAAATTTAGATCTTTAATAACAGCGATGTGATGTCACCCACACCCAGAGACCGGCGGGCCACACACCCATCCTAATATTAGCCCTGTCAGTAATGTATCCTGCCTCTCGTACTCATGAGTGGTGTAGGTGAGGCCAGAGGCGCCTTTCACAGACGAAAAGAGCTCAAGACATTCCTACGTATAAACGGCGACGCAAGCCCTGAAAAGAAATAACCAGTCACCAGGGAGACGAGGACGGAAACACACACAATAGTGTGGGAAATGCATCACCTCATTAAGATCCATCATTTTCGATATAGCTAAAAAATGTGCTATATTCACCATCAAAACCAAGCTAATTAGAATAAAACACCTTGCCTCATGGTATGCGCACATGGGGCAAATACTTAGCAGACAAAAGATCTGTTGTGTGTTACAGTAGCAGCATAGTGGGTGGGATTTTACAAAAATCTGGGGCGTATATTCAGAGCCGCTGCAAAATCAAAGGGTGAAATCTGCTATCCCAATGTAAAGAGGGTAAACGTGCAGCCAAGGATGGCCATACACATTCGATGGCTGTCAGTGGAACAATCTCAGCCGACTCTCACATACACCGTAGCACTTGTTTGTCCGAGCGCTCCTCCTGGGTTCTCTGTGAGACCACCACCGACTGACATGCCGGCCTGCGACTTCTCAGGGAGGGAAATGCTATCGGCAGTCCGAAATTGGACATGACTGATCGACATCTCTCCGGACCATCATTTGGCCGATGCACCCATACACATTAGACCATTGGCCCAAACACGTCAATATTGCAGGGTTCCGCCAACGTAATGCTTACGATCGGTTTAAGACTCTGCTTTCCACCAAGAAAACGCAAGAACTGACCTGTGCAACATACCGTTACTCTATGCTGGCCATGTAAAACCTCAAGCACATGGCAATGAGAAATATGGCACCATAAAGCAAGCTATATGAATGTAAAACTTGCACGGTTGTGGATCGATGCTGCATTTGTTAACTATGGGTAATGTAGGACCTTTTCAATGGTGTACCTGCAGCTTAGGAAACACTACTATTTTTCCCTGAACAGATGATTTCTGTTTCACTGTCTTCCATGATAATAAAAAAAATATTAGAATCCAAACAACGTCTGATGCACCAGTACTTCTATTTCATATGGTAGCAAAGTGCACTAAGTATAAGGTTAATAAACACCGTAGGATACAATTAGAACTAACCGTATTAATAAAGGGGTATAGGGCTGTGTTAGTTTGCATTAGATGGGGTCTTTCTGTAGAATTTCCAGCACCACATCACTTTTCTTAGTCAGGTATGTAAAGGCCCCCATTACACATTAGCTAATCGGCTGACAACTTCAGGTGACCATCTAACATAACTCGTCAACCGACAGACCATGTTGGGGTAGAGAAGAATCGGGCCATTGAAATGTTAACTGTTGATCCTTTTGTTCAAGGGTAGTCAATAAGTCATTGCCAAAAGTATCTGAAACATAAGTGCGCTTGGCTAAGCCAAACTTTCCTGTTTATGGGGGAGTGAGGAGAGATCGAAAATGTGTTAGGCCAGCTTAAAATCCCCTAAACAAAACATAAAGCAGTTTACAAACTTATGGTTTGGCAAATCAATTGGCCGACCTTCATCTTTCCCGACTCCTTCATACACAGGAGTTCTCGGTCTGCTGAACGCTCCTGTGTTCTCTACAAGAGAGCCATCGCCACACTTCTCTGGCAGAGTCTCATCTCACCGAGAACAAAAGGGTCGGCAAACCTAAACTAGACATGCCAAATCCTCATCTCTCCCAGCAGACGTCCGTCTACTGTGTATGGAGGCCTCACCAAATGCCAGCTGTACAACTTTTGTCTCACAGTTCTCTAACGTCCATCGACGGATATAAGGACAATAGACAATGAACAGCCTGTAGTGCACTTGGCACAGAAACAGGAGTCTGTTTTTAGTTTTCCCTTCGGGCTATAAGCCATGCTACATTAGGAACAGTTTATATAAGTCACATTCAGGTTGTCTTGTGACTTTACAAATATGTAGGCACCAAGGAGCCCTGTGCTTCCTACTCTC
Source organism: Ranitomeya imitator (assembly GCF_032444005.1). Lineage (NCBI taxonomy): Eukaryota > Metazoa > Chordata > Amphibia > Anura > Dendrobatidae > Ranitomeya > Ranitomeya imitator. Next base: position 76,492,538 of record NC_091282.1, on the reverse strand, counting down.
CCAACCTTTCAGGCTAAAATCTGCATCAGTGAATTTCCTAAAAATACCAATAAGGCCATGTTGTGTCCACACCTGTCCGGGTTTATTACAGCTTTCTAAATAATCGTGGCTATTTTGGCACCAGGCTGGAGGAGTTACAAAAACATCAACAACGGCACCAGCGTAGAAAATAAACTTCCCTTCCTGTCACGGTCCACAGTCAGATCGCTGATTGTATATGTCCTTCCTTCACACTTCCTCAATGAAAGCGGATGGGAGAAACCGTTATTTATGCCATCAGGGCAAAGGTAACCAAGATAATACTGGCCATGTTACTGGGCTAAAAGAGGAGATCAGAACAGAAAGACAAAAAAATATCAACTCATTCATTTATATTTCTATTCATGTATGTACGGTAAATTGTAGGATGCGAATGAGAATACCTACAATAAACGTTGGTATTAATCAATTTTTACTTGGTTCGTAATGACATGTTTGTTTTTTTTTTATTTGCGTTTGTTTTATTTAGTTTTGATTCTTTCGAAAAACAAAATTATTAAAGTGTCAATGTATTTTGATATATTTCACAATAAAAAAAGGATCTGATTGAAACAAATATCTATATTAACTCTAAGAGATTATTATATTTGAAATATTTACTGAAAAAGGGAACCTGTCACTAGTTTTGGCTGATAAGAGATCCGGCCATCACATTTCAGGGCTGATATACAGTATTCTATAAAGCTGTATATCTGTCCCCAACCCGACCTGCAAGATAATAGCTTTTATTATACTCCCCTGCGGGGCGGTCCGGTCCGGTCCGATAGGCGTCGCTGGTCTTGGTCTGGCGCCTCCCTTCTTCTTGAGATGCCGCCCTCCTGCTTGCTTTGTGTGGATGATTAGTCTCCTCAGAACCGTGGCTCCTGCAAAAGCGTTGAGGGCAGAGCAAAGTACTGCAGTTCTCAGGTGCCGGGAAAGGTCAGAGCCCCGATGCATGCGCACTGCAGTACTTTGCTCTACCCTTGACAGGGCAGATAAGTACGCCTGTGCTGGAGCGCTGTGCCGAGGAGACGGCATAACGAAGGGACGCGTCATCCACACAAAGCAAGGAGAAGGGAAGGGATCGTAAGAAGAAGGGAGGCGCCGGACCAAGACCAGCTACGCCCATCGGACCGGACTGCCCTCTGGGGGACTATAATAAAACTTATTTCTCTTCTCTTACAGGTCGGGGATGGGGCAGATATACAGCATTATAGAATACTGTATATCAGCCCTGAAACGTGATGGCCATATCTCTTCTCGTCCAAACCAGGTGACAGGCTCACTTAAATGGTTATTCCTGCAAATTCAGAGAATGGGGTTCTGAAATGCCTTGTTAGAATAGAGCAGTAGCTGGCATGGTTGCCATCGCTTATTTCATTGTCGACAGACCAGCCAGACATAGCCGAGCGGAACATTCCAGGGCGCTGTTCTCCTAAATGGAGGAGGTCCCTGTGGAAAAGCAATAAAGAGCTATTTCCAAGATTGAAGTTTCACCCTATCCACAGGGATCTTCATCAATTCAGAAGATGGGGCAATTACATGCCCAGCTTGGCCATGTCTGGCCGGTCTATTGACAAATGATTCCTCATTGCATAATCACTGCTCCATTCCAACAAGGGATTTTTCATTGCCCGCTCTCGGAATCAGTGAATGTCACTATGGATAGATTATAACTTTCAATCTTGGGAACAACTCTTTTAAAAGGACTGGACTTAAAGAGCTGCCCTCCAGAGGCTCTGACAAAATAAGACCCCTATAAGACGACCATCCCTTTTGAACCTGACTGAGCCTGTAATGCCAAAACAATACTTATGTCTACAAATTTAGCAGAGGGACAGCAAAAATGGCAGCCATATGTTTGTATGTAGCCTTCAAAAATCATTGATGGGTCAGACTAGTTGTGCAGAAATACAGGCACAGTGATGTATTAACTAGGTAGACTTGCTATACAGCAGTCAGAGAGGGAGGTTACACAGTATCCTATTTGGAAGATATACTGGAAGCCATATTGTCATCACTAGATTTCTGAGGAACCTAACAGAAGGCCACCTGAAGACAAATTGAAAGACATCCATTTAAAAAGAGTTATTCTCATCTACGATAAGAATTTTTAGGGCAGCACGGTGGCTCGGTGGTTAGCACTGCAGCCTTGCAGCGCTGGGGTCCTGGGTTCAAATCCGGTTACCTCCCACACCCCAAAGACATACTGATAGGGAATTTAGATTGTGAGGGAATAAGATGGAATTTAGATTGTGAGAGAATAAGATAGCGTAATATATAAATATTATATATACACACACACACACACACACACACACACGAACTTGTCCTAGGCTGACTGATCCACAGTCTGGTCAGAGACTACTCCGTCATTGACAGCCCGGATGTCAATGAAGAGGATTAGCTCCCGCTTCACTACTCTACCCTCCTATTACGTGCTAGCCTCTGAATTCAGGCTTGGGCATGCAATTTCCTATAATATATATGCATATATTATTATTATATTAGAATATATTATATATATTATTATTTATAGCACACTTCCAAGGAGGACTGAAAATGTGCAGCGGTTCCAAGCTCTTTGCAAGCAAGTACCACTTGCAGGCTGGCCGGGAATGATGGCATGCGCTTAGCTCCTAATCCCAGTCACTTCTCCCCAGCCCCACTGAGTTTCTGAGCCTACAGAGGCCTAGCTGTTCCCTATATCAGCGTCAGAGTGCAGCTGGCCTAAACTCCTGCGTGCATCCCACCCCAGCAATGTGTAAGACCGAAGAGGACACAAACCTTTTAATGGTGGTTTTAGGTAGAAATCAACCTTTTCATGGAATCTATTTCATTTCTTACATTTGTGTGGCACTAGCTGAATAGCAAATGGAGGAACTACTTAAAATATACAGGTTACTAGCTGAAGAGAGAATAATTCACTGTGATAACTACAATAGTGAGACGTTGTACTCTCTTATTAAGATGGGACAAATAATTGCATTACAACTTATGTCTTGTCTTTGGTACTCCAAAAATGAAGCAGGATCCAGAGGGTCAATGCTCTCCAGGGAGCAGCAGTCCCTCCATTCATTCTTACGGGAATGCTCTAAACTAGCCAAGAACAGTGTTGGCCTATCTCCGGTGGTCCCATTCAGAAAGTGCACAATCTACCAACGCTCCATTCACACATGTTTTTAGGATTTCCTTTGCATCCCTTATGCATTACAATTATCACCTGGGCAATACTAAGGAAATCCAGAAGACCTGGTGGTGGGCCTTGAGGACTGGAGTTGGGGAACACTGGGCTAGATGATAAGCAGCCAGTATTGTGCAAGTGCAGCAAGTGGGCCTTTATGGAGAGGAGGTGGTACATTTTCTGGTGTCCCTTGAAATCTGTACTAGGAATAAAAGTGCAAACCCAAGATGATCGACCCTGAAAGCGTCCAATCTAGGTCTCTCAGCAGAGACGGACATTAATATGGCTTCTGGAAAACAAGTTAACCAACTCATGTGGGCAAGCTCTATGAAAAAAACAGTACTGGCCTAGGTGTCCCTTCACAAATTGAAGATCATTTCACAGTTTTGTTTTGGCAGAGCCCCTCTGTACAGGATCCGTTGGACTGTGGAACATATACTCAAAAAATCTGTACCCTGGAACAGCCTTTTGTGATTTACCATTTCCTGGGTATCATATGGTCAGGGTAAAACCAGAAGACCCAGCACCTTATTATTCCTTTTAGGGATGTTATACGGATAGCCTGGAGAGGGGCGAACATGAACGTGTCCTAGGCTTCTGCTGACTGATCCGCTGATCTGCTGACAGTCTGGTCAGAGACTACTCCGTCATGGACAGTCCGGATGTCATTGAAGAAGAGGATTAGCTCCCCTTCACTACTCTACCCTCCTATTACGTACTGGCCTCTGAATACAGCCTTAGGCATGCAATTTCCTATTCTGTACCCTTTTCTCACTGCCCATCCTTCATCACAGTCTGTACTTTACTGTAGTCACGCATCCACAGTATCTAAATATTGTTGATCTAATATTATTGAGTGTCGCAAGTCACCTTCCCACACGGAAACATTGAGTTCATATGCTAGATAGTAATTCAGTCATGATTAACGCGAGTCCAAAAGTCAAACATTATAAAAAAAAATAATAAAAAGTAAAATAATAATTAGCAACCACAGAACAAGCAGGATATTTAGGACCTTTGGTTCCCATGAGGTCATACTATTGCACAATAAAAATAAAGCATTACAAGATGACTACTGAATACGGCAAATCATAAGATGCTAATAAAACACTTATCTTGAGAAAACAAATCTAGCCTTAGATTTTATGAACTAGTAAATTAAGCAATTAGTCCATCAACAGTTTAAGGTCTTAAGTTCGCCATATGAGAGAAAACTGCCGTCCCAGTGTTCTTTCAGCAGACAGCCATCTCTACAGACACCCCCACACTTGAACATTGGGCTCAAATTGGGAGTTCATGTGTTTTCAATGTCCAGGATAGATAGCCAGTGACAGATACCTCTGTAGTGGATTATCAGAACACGAAAGAATAAGGTGTTGAAATGTCTACTGCCCGAACACTCTCGCCCTACGACAATCTATCAGGGGAAAGTCAATAGGCCCCTACACACATCACGTGGTTGACCATAACTTTGAAACAAAGGTCTAAAAGATAAAAAGGTGGTCCAAAATTAGTGGAGCAGGTCTGGTTTAAAAGGTTATAAAAAAATATCAGTTGTTACACAAGCCGAAATCAACCACATACACACAAAAAAATAAAATAAATAATGAGCAATGAACTCCAGTCATGAGAACGAGTTTATGAACGACAAGGAAAGTAGAAGCATATCTAGATTTTCATTTGCCCACGACAAGATTCGCGCCATTAATCAAGTCTTCTGTCCAAACGCCCTGGTGAACATAAAACAGCTTATCGGCACCCCTGGCAATCAGCACATGGGGCATTTGGGGGAGAAAAATACAAAAAATGTTTAACTTGCATTCTTTAGTGTACGGTCTTTATAATAAAAAAAAAAAAAAGTAGAAGTCCAGGGTCCAACGACCATTTTCTCTCATCCGAGAAAATCGATCCAATTACTCTAATCAAAGTATGATTATAGCATGATCTGGTTTTCTTTGAAGTCGAAAATGGAAAAAAAAAATAATAAAAACGACACCTCCATTCTTTCACCTCACTAGGTCGTTGAACATGGATGTATTCAATGGACCCATAGACTTTAATGGCTGAGTGCGATCCGATAAGAAGCAACTTGTGCATACTGCGATTTTTCTCTCTAACAGACCCGGTCTGGTCCGGGACGGAGGGGGAAGAGGGATGGGGGTGAGGAATACATTTTAAAAAAGTGGCCTCATAGAATAACACGGGGTCAAGCGGTATCCGTGAAAACGGTGGATAGTACTTTTCAGAGTTATACAGGCAGCACGGTAACTCAGTTGTTAGCACTGGGGTCCTGGGATCAAATCCCACCAAGGACAACATCTTTGTATTTGAGTTTGTTTGTTCTCCCCGTGTTTGCTTGGGTTTCCTCCTGGTTCTCCGCTTTCCTCCCACATTCCAAAGACATACTGATAGGGATTCTAGATTTTGAGCCCCAATGGGGACAGGGATGATAATGTTTGTAAAGCGCTATGGAAGTAATGGCGCTATATAAATGACTAAAATAAATACAGCTGTCTGTACAAGCCCTAAGCAGGGGCGGTTGTTGTGTTGGGTGTGGCCAGAGTATTTAGGGGCAGGGATTAAGTAGAATGTGAATTTGAAAAGTGTGTGAAAATGCAATAATGGATGTCACCATCTTTCTTCTTTTCAATATCAGAGAGACCCGATAACTGAACTAACGTGGCATCGTCAGCATATAAAAGTTACTACTCAACTGTACACAAGATAACACTTTGACAGGTCAAGGAGAGAAGCAAACAGGTGGCCAATAAATGTATGGTTCAGTGATCACAAATCTAAAAAGCTAACAATTATTTCTTGTCCAGTTCCATAAATGATGGGAAGTTGGATGATATTTCAATGTAGTTAAAGTGACAAGTAATAATAGTGATAATATATAACATGATGATTTATAAATGTCTAGCTGTATTTTTATGTTATTTATTTGTTGTTGTTTATTTTAAGAAGCAATGAGGACATGGTAATAAGTGAACACTGGCAGCAGAAAGGTCCTAGAATTTATTCTGGCCAGGCACTGTACGGGGGACAAACCGGCTCCCATCTCACACACAACCAATTGTTCAGCACAACAGTGGATTATCGTATAATTGTCAGTGATGTCATGGCGTTTAGTAACCTATTGACAAGCTACAAGATTGGGCTCTCGGCCCACGCCAAGAATACAGACGAATTGGAGCCTTTTTCAAGTTATTTATTTCATCACTACAAAAGGAAAGTCTGAATCACTCTTCTCTTCTTGTGGATGAGTATTAGAGCACAATAGACGACATCTGCTGAATTTATTGTAAGTGTGTTAGGTAGGTGACATGATGTTTATTAAATCCACATCTAACAATCCAATCTAAACTTACTGTAATATCTCCACAATCTATCTAATCTGTAAAATGTGAACCATAATATAATCAGAATAAAGAAATCACACAAAAAAAATGAATTGTCGTCATACTGTCCATTTGCTCAAAACCTGAAGAATCAGTTGTGATTATGCCCAAAGCAATCCACCATCCTTTCTTTTTACTGGGAACTAAAGCAGCTCATACTTGTTTGACAGCTCTCTCTCTCCTTACTTTGCTGTACACATGAATCCTCAGCGCAGCAAGAAGAGAAAACCAAGACATTCTAGAAGCGGCTCATCTCCGCCAAAAACATAAGGATTGAACATTTCAATTTTATCTCCCTGAACCTTCTCTCCCCAATGTCCGGAGGTCTTTAGGACCATCGGATCTATGGCTGGTCAGTCTTGCCAAATAGTAATGGTTTTATCAGTACAAATGCTAGTGACAGTGAAGGTTGTAAAGAAAAAAAAAAAACCTTAAAAATTAAGGTTTATGAAGTATGGTATATTAAATACGAATACAGAAGAAGAAAAAAATCAGAGACAAAGATCAGTAGAAGAAAGGAGGTTTCATATTTACTGTAGTTGCTACATTTCAACTTATTATTTTTTTCAACTTAAGAATGGGTTAGCCATGTTTAGAACAAACATGGCTGCTTTGTTCCAGAAACATCACCATCCTCATATCTGGTATTGGAACCCAGCTGGACTGTTGGGTGTACGGAGCTTTGCATCTCTGCTCCATTCTCCAAGGTCACCGTTTCTTTTAGAAACTAAGCAGGTTTCTATTTCAAATCCTGGATAATCCCTTTAAGCAGGCTTGAAAAAGATCCCACGTTGGTTGAAATGTAGCAACTTTTTTTTTTGTCAGCAGCCGACTTCTGCTCACAATAAAAACTGCTGTAAATCCATAGCAGAAAGTGTGTACATTTTAGGCTGCCGAAGTACATTTTGTAATGACAAGTGTAGTTGTCTGCTCCTTCCAGCCGAGACACAATGTGTCAGGAATCTAGTCTAGTGGGTGTAGGGTCAGCTCATGGGTCAGCCAACTATTGTCTGGGGAAATTAATGGCTGGGCATGTATGTATGTATTCATTGTATCCTGTGTATTTGAGTCGTCCATCTCCTTATCTCCACTTCTGCACAATCTGTTTGGTTAATAGGGGCACCTGGCCTGAAGGTCCCATACACATTAGATTAGAGTCCTCCAATCCTGAAGAACTGGACGGTTCAGAGAAATCACCTGATGTGTATTGGGGTCTTCCAACGCTCCCCAGACAGATGACAGAATTAGAAAGTTGAAAACGCAACATTTATAATAATCCTTTTCCTCTACAGCCACATTTGTAAGCAGCGTACAGTCAGAAAAGGCTCGTTTCACACATCCGTTTTTGTTTTCAGGCTAAATCCGGCCAATTTGTAAAAAAACGGATCTGGCACAAATTGTGAAAAACTGATGCGCTGGATCCATTTTTTTTTTTTTAGCTGGATCCGGTCTTTAATGAGAGGGAGAGGGAGAAATCTGCATGATTTGTATGGTAAATGCTTTGAAAATCAGATCCGGGCGCCGTATTCATTGTTTCACATCTCTGTTTCATGTGGTTTTGGCCGATTCCGTCAGTGTGCGTCCTTTTTATGCCAGACAAAAAAAACGTTGAAGTGGACGTTTTCTCCGTCCGCCGGAAACGACTATTTGGACGGATCCGGGAAAACCCGGATGAAACGTTTAGCCATCAGGCACAATCCGGCGCTAATACAACTCTATGGGGAAAAAAAAAAAGGATCCGTTTTTTTCAAAAAAATTGCCGGATTGTGTCTGAAACAAAAAGCCTGATGTGTGAAAGTAGCCAAAGAGATCAGACTCCAGCAGTGTCATGTACTGGGATTCTTGCTGTAGTTTAGATAAACACCATGTTTTATCTGCTGCAGCTCTTCTCAGTGATGAGATCTGACTAGCCCATACGCTACTGTTTGGCAGCCTTGTGTCTATACACAGTGTAGTCACAGAAGGAGCTCGCCGGCCAACCAGAGACACATGGCCATGAGTGACGACATGCGCTGCCCATGCCGGCACGCCGATGTCAGCTGACGGCTTCTGCACGTCATGGGAGCGGGGGAAGGTGAGCAGAATGGTTTCTTTCTTTTTGCAATGTGCTAAAGAACAAGGGACATTATTACTTGAAGGGGCCCAAGATGGGAAACATTGTTATAGGATGGGGGAGGGCATTATTACAGAAAGGGACCCAAGACAGAGGACATTAATTCAGGAAGATGGACATTATTACCAGACCAGGCCAAAATGGGTGACATTATTACAGGAAGGGCCCAGGACAGGGGACATCATTACTAGAAGGGGCCCAAGATGGGACTCATTGTTATAGGATGGGGGAGGGCATTATTACAGAAAGGGACACAGGACAGAGGACATTAATTCAGGAAGATGGACATTATTACCAGACAAGGCCAAAATGGGTGACATTATTACAGGAAGGGCCAAGGATGGGGGACATTACTACATGGGGAGGTAAGCACGCATGTTTTTATAGGTTCTAGAACGCTACAAGAGCCCATATGTCTGACCAATATGAAGGGGGTCCAGATCAAAATTTTGTACTAGGGCCAACCGGACTGTCATGACACTGAGGCAGGCTATTGTAAGAATTCCATATATTAGGTTTCCAAACACTAACAATTTAGAACGAGGCAAGGGTCGGAAATTGGGTTAATATCAACTGAAATTAAATTATCAGGTTTTGAGTAGAGTTAGGTTTCAGGGCGCAACATCAAATAAAGTCATAGCCATCTCTAGGCCTCTTTAATAACGGTAACCTGATGGATTCTAGGACCCTGTCTGGGTAAAGATGCCCCTATTGCCCACGGATTCTGCTACTTACAGAGCATATAGGCACAGTAAACCCTACGGTGTAGAGTACAGTGGAGGTGACGGTGCTGTCATGGAACGGATACTTGATGCTCTCGTCATTACAGTAAAAACCTCTTTGATACGGCTTTTTTGTGATCAACTTTAAAACGCCCAGAGGTAAGCCAGCTGTTGGGGGAAGGGAGAAAAAAGAAATATTAAAAGAATTCTGGTTCACCAGGGTGTGTCTGTTAGTAGATGAAATTGGGGGTTGTAGCGGTGCCACGGAAGGAAAAATCATGCAAAAAAGTGACATGACAGCCCAATTTATAAAGAAAAAAAATTCAAGGTATTGAAAAATAAAGCTTTTTAGGGGGTCGTTTTCGAATATTAAACTTGTGTAATGCTGGTAGGGGCCTGCCAACTGAGACCTTCATGGAAAGATACCTGTGCATGCACTGCTAGGACTTAGGGAAACCTACATATACAAAATGATATATTGAGAATATATATATATATATATATATATATATATATATATATATATATATATATATATATATATATATATATATATATATATATATATATATATATATATATATATATATATTCCCAAAAAATAATGTTATTCTCAGAATCAACTTGAAGATTCTAATAAGGGTTGACGTTTTTATTTTTGGAGGGGAGGAAGGGTTGGTTAATTATATTACTTGACTCAATGCCACCATAACTTGGCTTCATATGAATTAAAAAAAAAAAAAAAAAACTCATCAGTTGTGCCCCTTAGAGTACGCTCATATGAACGTTACAAGTTCTGGACCAGTCGCATAAACACATTGCAGATGCGACGGTGTCCGTGTGGTGCCCTGTATTGGCCACGGAAAGTAGCACCGATCTGCAAAACGGACAGACTAGGGCATGCTGTGGTCTGTGTGGACGAGCAATTCCAACGGGATGAAAATACGTTCGCCTGATTGTTCTCGTACACAGATGCACGCTGCTCTGAAATAAAGGGAATTTGCTATCCTAAAGCAGAATGCAGACTGCTACAAGGACAGCCTATATGCCGCTGACAGATTCACAAGGCAGCTGCAGGTGACTGAAGAGACCATGAGCAAATCATGTTTTCCAATCAGACCGCACGATCTGAAAAAAATTGCATAAAAAGAAATTAGGAAGTTTAAAAGGTGCACCAGTAAAGAAACACTGACATTACTGAAATAAGATAGATAATATTTCCTCATTTATGTAGAACTCTGCTCGAGTGCCCTTCCGTTGTATCTTGCCTAAATATGGGTACATTGTACTAACACTTTAATTAGAATATTATTTTGAGCGATGGAAAAAAAATGTAACAGGATAAACCTTGAATTTTTTTTCCCCTTCTGTGGACCATTTTATCTGGACAGACTGTCAGAAATAGGGAGAAAGGGGTGTTGTTATCGGCTAACAGGCGTCAGGGAGAGGAATTGTAGTGAAACCACTAAGGACATGCAAAGCCAGAAAGTTATGCTCAGATAAACAGGAAATAAAATGAAGGAAACACGAAAACCCAAAGGGTGAAAATATCAGGAAGATGTGTTTTAGAAAAAGGATATAAAAATATATAAAACCCAAGGTTCAAATAAGAATCCAGTAAATAATGACAGAAGCACGACCACATATTTTATAACAACTCGTGGTAAACCTTCATAGGCTACCAATTACAGTATTGCATTAGAAAACAATGCTCACTTCCATGTCAATGGTAAACTTCCATATGGTATTTCCTATATTGTTACATAGCTGTTTTCGAAACTACCCTGTTGAGGGCAGAGCAAAGTACTGTAGTGCGCAGGCCTCTCTGACCTTTCCTGGTCAGAGAGGCCCAGTACTCAACAGGGCAGACAAAGTACGTCTGCGCCGGAGCCGCAGTGTGAATACAAGAAGAGGACGTCATCGTAAGAAGATAGGAGGCCCCAGACCGCGACACCCATCGGACCAGATTGCAGCAGGAACGCCCCTGGGTGAGTATAATCTAACCTCTTTTTCTTATCTTTCAGGATACATCGGGGGCTTATCTACAGCATTCCAGAATGCTGTAGATAAGCCCTGGATGGTGGTGGGCTTAGCTCATCTTCGATTTTGGGGGGGGTGACAGGTTCCCTTTAAGGTCTTTTATTTTTGGAACGAATTACAGGATGGTAGAGGGGCGGTTCGCTCCTTCCAGCCAGGTATTACAAGGGGCCCATGGCCACTGATTCCATTTAAAAACCCTGCAGCCAAGGGTTGGGTGTTTCAGTCTTGGTTTGCAAACTGCAGAGAAGGTGGCTCTGCAACATCCGGCTTGTGACACAGACCAAAAGGGAAGCAAAAACGCCTGGCACCCCTGAGCTTGACGGCGGTGCAGTCACCCACGGCAAAAGGTCTCGAATACAGACTGTCTTGACGCCCCAGCTGCGAACCGGAGGATACCATTTTGCTTTCCATTTGTGAGTTTCTTTGGACATTAAAGACATTTGACTTAAACTCTTGTGGTCCCTGCCTATCTGTTGCACTGCACCAAACCAGCTGCACTACAGAACAGATAAACAGAATTAATGTCCAAAAAATAATCCATTGCATAACTAATCTAAAAGAAAGAAGACGGACTCCAGTGAGGTCCGTCTCAAATTTTTAGAATGGAGGGGGGGAAATGCATATGCAGTCTTCTGTATCCATTCTAAAAATGAACACATAACTGAACCCACATGAACCACAATAATAATAAAAGGGGTACCTCAACAGATAATTTATATTAATGTCCAAAAATTGTCTATTCCACAAAACCAACCAAACAAACAAAAATGTACATGTTACCGTGATCCTCGATATTAGTTGGCTGATCTACTGATATAATAAGGCGATGTTCACTTATTGCATTCTTGCAGCATTTTTTACTGCAAATTAAAAAGCTGCCTTTTACAGTACCAGCAAAAGTAATACGATTCCAGAAATGTCATACAGACATTTTTTTTCTGCAGTGTCTCATAAATATACAGCATAAACTTTTTCAGTATTCCCCCCTCCTATAGAAAAATGCTGAAAAAAAACAAAAAAAAATAAAACAACCAATCATGCATTTTTGTTGAACAAAACTACAGTAAATATGTACTGTAGACAAATGGCACGTAATGTGCACCAAAAAAAGAAGCAAATCCTGCTTTTTCTAAGCAGCTTCTTTACTGCCAAAGGAGGAGGTTTTGCATGCAGAAAAAAAAAAGCTAAAAAATGCAATATATGATCATACTCTAAGGGTATGTGTCCACCTTTAGGATGGCCGGCGGTATCGCCGGAGCGGCTTAGCAGCTCTGCGGTAAGCCCCACCCCCTTTCTGGGACGCGATGATGCCGGATGTGTTCATAGCACACATCCGGGATCATCGCTCCCCACCATAGGACCCTGTGCTATATCTTGCGGCGACGCAGCGTCGCTGCAAGATATACGGACATGCTGCGATCTGAAAAGACGCGCAGCATGTCCGGAGTCGCAGGGCCGCCGCGTGCGTGTTACCACGCATAGTGGAGACGGGATTTCATTAAATCCCCTCCACTATGCTGTAACATCTGGACGCTGCGTGTCTGACGCTGCGGCTCTATGCAGCGTCAGACACGCAGCGTTTCCTGCACGTGGACACATACCCTAAGGGAATGTTCACATGTGTGATATGCTGATCATTTTCCCCGATTTGCTCGGCAGGATATTCACATTCTGTTTTAATGAAGCCTTCTCACACTGTGGGAAAAATCTTCAGTGAAACTGATCTGTGCTGCCAAGTATAATCTGCAGCATGATAGTTTATTTCCTACAGATTTAACTCTTTGAAATGCTCACAATAAAAAGTGCTGTAAATCTACAGTGGAAAATGTGTACATTTGGGCTGGCAAAGTACATTCTGCAATGACAAGTGTAGTCGTCTGCTCCTTCTAGCCAAGACACAATGTCAGGAATCTAATGGGTGTAGGGTCAGCCCATGGGTCACACAATGATCGCCTGGGGAATTTAATGGCTGGGCATGTATGTATTCATTGTATCCTGTGGATTTGAGTCGTCCATCTCCTTATCTCCACTTCTGCACAGTCTGTTTGGTTAATAGGGGCAAATGGCCTGAAGGTCCCATACATATTAGATTAAAGTCATCCAATCCTGAAGAAGTGGATGGTTCAGAGAAATCATCTGATGTGTATTGGGGTCTTCCAACGCTCCCCAGACAGATGACAGAATTAGAAGGTTGACACTCAATACAGTCAGAATAGAGATCAGACTCCAGCAGTGTCATGTACTGGGCTCCTTGCTGTAGTTTTGATAAAACATGGCGTTTATCTGCTGCAGCTCTCATCAGTGATGAGATCTGACTAGCCCATACGCTACTGATTGGCAGCCTTGTGTCTATGCACAGTGTAGTCACAGAAGGTGCCCGATCAAAGGTGCGGCCGGGTACACACTGATCGGGCTAGCTGATCTTCAGTATTTAAAACAGCAATTTTATTAAAACAACAGAAAGCAGCCTAGTAAGTGATACAGTGCTGGAATTAGCCACACGGATTTGTTAACAAAACCTGAAGCAAACCCTGATGCCAGAAAACTGAATGAGAAACCTGAAGTGTCATGCACAATTGCGCACGTCAAGTATTTTTGACTTGCAGATTTGGTGCAGAAAATAACCTGCAGCATGTCACTTCTCTGTGATTTTTTTTTGCCAGCGTTTACCATTGACCTCACTCGAGTCAACCAAAAACACAGGGCAAAAACGCGGGTTTTTGTTTTTCTTACAAAGAGATGCAGAAATGGTGCAGAAATTTCTGCGTCCATTAACTCAACGTGTGCACACAGCCTCGGGGGTCTACACTGCCCTAAGATTATAAAGCTTGAACCTTATTGCAGATTCGTTTACACTGGCGCTGTAGTTCCCATTTATACTGTAAACTTTGTTAGGATCTGTCACATGATTGATGTCACCGGCACCCAGAAAACCCTATTAATTTACTATAGGGATTGTCATGCATCGTTGTTTGAAGTCTACCTGGACGGCTGACTAAGGCCCCAAACTGAGCCTCCGACGACAGTAGAAACTTTACCTAATATCTTCGTAAACCTTTAGTATTGGGCTACACAGCGACTCCGGCTGTGACGGGTGTCACACGACAAAAGATCGCTGGACGCCCTACACTGAAGCACAATAAAGATGAACCTGAAGTCACAAAAAAATAAATAAATACATCTGTCAATGTCTGACTTATTGTGACTTCCTTGTCCTAGTACCCTCGGAACTGCATTGTGACCCCTTCCACATGTATTGCGCTGCCTTGTAGCCGCAGGAACGAACGAACCTGTGTCGCAAGTCATGTTATAGCCCAGACTTAACATGGGTGTCAAGAAGAGCATTGTAGACGCCATAGCCTGGGATACAGAGTAATGTTTTTATCCAAACTGTGAACTGGCTTTTAGCTGAGGGCAGATATGGCGCCAACTACGTTCAGGTCAGATTTTTGTAATAAATACTTTTCTCAAGATAACAAATTATCTAAAAAGTAAACAGAAAAGAAAGCCAAAACTGTCCTGCAATAAACGCCATTTTTCATTTCCTTTACGTGTAGTTTAGACATCCACAATCTCCAATCCTTAGAAAACGTTATAGGCGTGAAGCTTCAGTTCACCACCGGTATGTCTACTGTATATTTGTCTCCCAGACGCCAATGGCAACACGATCGCTTGGTCTGTGCAGCCATGGTGTTATTATCAATCCTGATATTCACCAGACTGCATGCAATCATAATCTAAACACTACAAGGCATGGCGCCGGCTTCGTGCCACGGAGGCATCACTGATACATGACATTCTGAAACATTTCCCCTGATGCTCATTAACACCACACCGCCGTATTTAGACAGCGCGGAAAAAAAAAATCTGAGGCAGAACATGTCCAGGATACATGAGAAACACTGAAGACATTTCTGTCAGCTACTGTATAACAGGCCTTTCTCAGCAGAGCTAATATTTAGAAGAAGCAATGTGCCGGGAACCACTTGGGAAAATGGCCATAATTATCGTACATGCGCTGTACCACTAACTCTACCATGCAAGACACACAAGCACAGGAGTCAATGCAACTTATTACTAACTTGTTTGTTTCTAAAGCCTACTCAAATGAAAAAAAACAAAAAAAAACACCTACCTTACTTTTCTTCACAATAAACAATACATTTGTAGGCGCTACAGACACAGAACTCCAAAGCCTCTGCTTTGTACTGCACAGCTAGATTAAAAATTAATAGCACCCTGCAGTCACCACTAGGGGGAGCTCACCGAAGACAACTCTATAACATGGAGCTGTATAAATGCGCCTTCAGCATGGCCCCATTAGAACTAGGCCAGGAAATAACGATGCAACATGAGTGCATTTTAAGGGAACCTGTCACCAAGTTTGGCCAATAAGATACGCTCATCACCTTTCTGAGCGGATATACAGTATTCTATAAATGCTTTATCTCTACCCCCAGCCCGACCTGCAAGAGAAGAAAAATAACTTCTACCCACCTGCGGGGTGGTCCGGTCCGATTGGCGTCGCTCTTCTTGGTCCGGCGCCTCCCTTCATCTTGCGATGCCACCCTCCTGCTTGCTCTGTGTGGATGACAAGTCTCCTCAGCACCGCGCTCCTGCGCAGGCGTACGTCTCAGCCGTGTCGAGGGCAGAGCAAAGTACTGCAGTGCGCAAGTGCCGGGAAAGGTCAAAGAGCCCTGACGCATGCACACTGCAGGACTTTGCTCTGCCCTCCACACGGCAGAGACGTACGCCTGCGCAGGAGCACTGTGCCGAGGAGACTGTGGATGATGAAGGGACGCGTCATCCACACGAAGCAAGCAGGAGGGCAAGGATCGTAAGAAGATGAGAGGCGCCGGACCAAGACAAGCGACGCCCATCGGACCGGACCGCCCCGCAGGTGAGTGTATCAAGTTATTTTTATTCTCTTACAGGTCGGGTTGGGTGCAGATATTCAGCATTATAGAATACTGTATATAAGCCCTGAAACGTTATGCAAGACTAGTGGGAAAAGTTCTCCTCACACAGATTAGTCTGGCTTCAGTTACTGCAATGACCCCCCTCTGGGGGTGACTGACATTCTCTGCGCTGCTCTCGGCTTCTGTGAATCTCCCCCATGTGTGCGCTTATCTTTGCTGCCTGGGCATGCACAAAATGTTCCAGGGCATGCACAGGGCATCGCAGCAGTTCATGAATTTTCAGACAAAGTCAAACCCAGTCTTTATTTTCGTCTAACATTTTTTGCTACTTTTTAGACCAAAAAGTTGACTAGTTTCAAAAGGGCACAAGGGTTGAGCAATAAGTCACAAATGATGAATCAAGTGAAAACATATGGAGACCCTAAAATCTGCCCACAATGGCGAACGACGGAGGGAGGGAGGGAGGGAGGGAGGGAGGGAGGAAGGAAGGAAGGAAGGAAGGAAGGAAGGAAGGAAGGAAGGAAGGAAGGAAGGAAGGATGGAAGGAAGGAAGGAAGGAAGGAAAGAAAGAAAGAAAGAATTTCTGCACAAATGAAAAAGTGAAACATACCAAACTCAAAATAACAGCAAAATGGAGATAGGGAACTGGAATAATTAATTGGGTACAACCCCATCATTGACCTTCTTCAGGCGGCACACTGTACAAGTGTTACAATCACCAGTTTCCTACAGATACATTTCCCTGTAGTTTTCCTGTTGGTGGGGATAAATGCAAGTCATCAGCTGTTCCCTCCCCATCTGCAAACATCTATAAAATGACAATGTATACTTTGCAAATGGGACCAACACAAATAAAAGGAGTCTGAAATTCCACCTCACTGCACGCTCTATTGGCAGATCACTTTTTTTTTTTTTTTTTAATTGGAGTCAAAGTGGTTCTACAAATTAGACAGAAGGAGATTGTTGAATGAGGGACCAATAAAGGTACCGTCACATTAAGCGACGCTGCAGCGATATAAACAACGATGCCGATCACTGCAGCGTCGCTGTTTCGTCGTTGTATGGTCGCTGGAGAGCTGTCACACAGACAGCTCTCCATCGATAAAATGATGCCGAAGTCCCCTGGTAACCAGGGTAAACATCGGGTTACTAAGCGCAGGGCCGCGCTTAGTAACCCGATGTTTACCCTGGTTACCATTGTAAACGTGTAAAAAAAAAAAAAAAACACTGCATGCTTACATTCCGGTGTCTGTCGCATCCCCCGCCTTCAGCTTCCCTGCACTGTGTAAGCGCCGGCCGTAAAGCAGAGCGGTGACGTCACCGCTGTGCTCTGCTTTACGGCCGGCCGGCGCTGACACAGTGCAGGGAAGCTGACGGCGAGGGACGCGACAGACACCGGAATGTAAGTATGTAGTGTTTTTTTTTTTTTTTCACATTTACAATGGTAACCAGGGTAAATATCGGGTTACTAAGCTCGGCCCTGCGCTTAGTAACCCGATGTTTACCCTGGTTACAAGTGAAGACATCGCTGAATCGGCGTCACACACGCCGATTCAGCGATGTCAGCGGGTGATCCAACGATGAAATAAAGTTCTTGCCTTTCTGCTCCGACCAGCGATCTCACAGCAGGATCCTGATCGCTGCTGCGTGTCAAACACAACGAGATCGCTATCCAGGACGCTGCAACGTCACGGATCGCTATCGTTATCGTTCTAAAGTCGCTCAGTGTGAAGGTACCTTAAGTGAAGGATCGTTACCCTGAGGCAACCAAACACCTTTTAGTCTATACTGGTGGCAACAAGAGATAAGCAAATATTCACTCCATCTGACAGGAAGAACCAATGTGAAAGTCAGCCCTGGGTCCTGTAAAAGGTTCTTAGCCAGCACTTGAATTCCGGCATTACTATTATTTATTTATATAGCACCATTGATTCCATGGTGCTGTACATGAGAAGGGGTTACATACAAATTACAGATATTACTTACAGTAAGCAAACTAACAATTACAGACTGATACAGAAAGGCGAGGACCCTGCCCTTACGGGCTTACATTCTACAGGATGGTGGGAAAGTAGACAGTAGGTCGAGGGTTGCAGGAGCTCCGGTGTTGGTGAGGCAGTAGCATCGGTAGTGGCGAGTAGGCAGCGGGGTCAGTGTAGGCTGTAGGCTTTCCTGAAGAGGTGGGTTTTCAAGTTACGTCTGAAGGATCTGAATGTGGTTGATAGTCGGACGTGTTGGGGCAAAGAATTCCAGAGGATGGGGGATATTCGGGAGAAGTCTTGGAGGCGGTTGGGTAAGGAGAAAATAAGTGAGAAGGAGAGAAGGAGGTCTTAGAAGGAGGTCATGGAAGGACCGGAGATTACGTGACGGAAGATATCGGGATGGCATGACCGGCACCTCTGGCGATTACGAGGCCCTGGAACGTCACACTGTGGATATCACAGGAAATTTGGTAACGACAGAAGAGTCCAGGGTGCTGGCATTCAAGAGTTAGACTAGGTCAGCTCACCTTCACTGAGCCGGCTGTCAGTAAGCTCAGATGGCCAACTACCTGTCTGGGGGGGGGGGGGGGGGACGGCAAAATGCAGCAGCCGGGGAAACACTTTGGACCGCCGCATCAGACATCCCAACTAAACTGCGCTCTGGGCAAATGCCCCACCTGCCCACACCCTCTAGAAGCCACTCTCGACTAGGAAGTTCACCCCACCCCAGTCCAGCCACTACAGAGTACAGATGTCGACACCAGATAAGGGTTCTACCAATGTTCTCGCATTAGGGTACCGTCACACAGTGCAATTTTCATCGCTACGACGGTACGATCCGTGACGCTCCAGCGTCGTAACAATATCGCTCCAGCGTCGTAGACTGCTGTCACACTTTGCAATCTACGAAGCTGGAGCGATAATTTCATGACGTATGTGCGATGTAGAAGCCGTTGGTTACTATGCGCACATCGTATACGATATATGTTACACCATGCAATCATGCCGCCACAGCGGGACACTAGACGACGAAAGAAAGTTTCAAACGATCTGCTACGACGTACGATTCTCAGCGGGGTCCCTGATCGCAGGAGCGTGTCAGACACTGCGATATCGTAACTATATCGCTCGAACGTCACGAATCGTGCCGTCGTAGCGATCAAAATTGCACTGTGTGACGGTACCCTTACTCCTGTGGCTACAGCTGATCAAGTTGGCCATACATGTTCATTGACACCAGGTGTAGGACAAATTATATCTTTGGAAACTTAACTTTCTGGGAATGTTCCTTTAGAAAAAGCACTTTCATAGAGTGACAAAATAATAATAAAAAAAAAAAAAAATTTAAAAGCACAGCCGATTTCATTCCAGATCATGATCGTTAAAATAAGAATTTGATAATACATTTCAGCCAACAATTATCTTGGCCAAACTTGATCATTTTAATTCATGTTTGACTATTATGTAAGGCCACCCATAGTCATGTAGACTTGGCTCAGACCAGAGTCAGGAATTCCCTTTGCTTTATAAGGAGAACACAAAAAGGAAATCATGCAGTAATGAGACAGATACAAGAAGGCACATTTTTTGTGCAGTTTAGGTCTAAAACTTGTGGTTTACTAAACAGATTTTCATTTTCCAGTCCCAGATGTGTGGGTTTGGTGCACGAGTATGAGCAGTTCCACGTACTGCAAGGGAGGAAGCTGCCAAATTCAATTTTGATGAATGATCATCTGCTTCTAGAGCCAACGTGCAAAGTCCAGAGGACTTGGATGCAGTATGAGATGCTTAACGATAAAAGATAAAATTAGTCACGGAGTGTTAACCAATATGGCCACCATTGCAGCTACCACATAAATAACATAGGGTCATAAGTTGTGTGTCAAAGCCGAAAACCATACTTTTGGGAATGTTTTTCCTACTAGAATTAAATCTGCTTTTGGCAAACATGCATTGCTGATATGGATTGATGAATAGCACTACTTCTGAGATCTATTGATTGGGGCAGGTTATTCAAATAGGGTTTCCAGCAGATCATCACTTATCTTTCAAGGGATGTTTGCCTTTCTCCAAGCTCCTTGACTTCTCCAAGGTGCACACATTGGATTGCCAGAACTATGGGATGGACGGGGAATTTCATAGTAGTTTTTTTTTTTTCACAGTGAATCAGGATAGAGTATAGAGTACTACGATCTAGCACAGGCCAAGAAGTCATAGATGATCACTGAATATATGCCAGTAGGAGAAGGGTGTTCTCCTGTCAGTGCAGCTGGCAGAACAGCTGACCGAAGAGGGTAAAGAGGTAATAAAACACTGGAATGAGCGCAAACAACCTGCAACATCAAAATATGGAATCATCAAGGGAGAAGAAATGGGATCAAATAAACAGTTCTCTGATACGTTATGTAATAATTTTTTAATACATGTTTTAATGGTCATGTCTGTCTGTCTTAGTCTAAGAGAGGGGTTTCTCAAATCCTCAAAGGGCATGGTTTCTGGAGCCAATTTTTAAAGGGTTAGGCTAGGTTCCCATTGCGTTAATGGGTTAGCGCTAACGGACAGTGTTGCACGGCGAAAATGTCGCAATTAACTCCGTGCAACGGGTCCGTTAGCATTGCTGTCAATGGGTGCGCTATTTCTGCCTGTAGCGCATCGCTAGCGCGTGCCATTTTTGGCACGCGCTAGCGATGTGCCGTTCTTTTGTGACGGACCTCGGACGCTGCTTGCAGCATCCGAGGAGCGTCCGAGGTCCGGTCCTCACTAGCGCAGATCGGGGATCTGCGCTAGCGGGGACAACAAACGAAGCCCCAAAATAAACATTGTGTTAGCGCAATCCGCTAGCACTATGCGCTTAACGGATTGCCCTAACGCAATGGGAACCTAGCCTATTCTCACCCTCCTAAATATTTAAAATTGTGACGTGGTGCTAAAAACAAGCAACGTTAACAAATATTTGTTATTAAAATTACTTTCAATTTACAAATCAAAAGGAATTTTATTATTACTTACTGCTTGTCTCCTAAGCAAGGAGCGCAGTGCTTAGAATCATGTGAGTGAAACTGGCTGCAACGTTTGAGGCTGCTTGCAGCATCGGCGAGCGCAATGTGACAATGCTGCTGGTCTGAACAGTCAATCAAGCAGGAACACACCGCATTCCTGGCCACTTGTCCCTTAACGGGATTGTCTCAAGTTAACAGGGGAGCACCCACTGATGTTACGCTGGCCTCAATTATGCAGGTGCGCAGACTTCGCTTTGCCTCCGCAGCAATGTCGGGGTACTGAAGATTGATGAAATAATATAGGAAAGAGCTTGGAAGTAGTGATGAGCGAGTGTACTCGTTGCTCGGGTTTTCCCGAGCGCACTCGTGTGTCCTCCGAGTATTTTTTAGTGCTCGAAGATTTAGTTTTCATCGCGGCAGCTGAATGATTTACAGCTATTAGCCAGCCTGATTACATGTGGGGATTCCCTAGCAACCAGGCAACCCCCACATGTACTCAACCTGGCTAATAGCTGTAAATCAGTCAGCTGCCACGATGAAAACTAAATCTCCGAGCAGTCATAAATACTCGGAGTTCACCCGAGCGTGCTCTGGAATACCCAAGCAATGAGTACACTCGCTCATCACTACAAGCCTTGCCTCAGACTGCCACGGTGGCATTTGAATACATGCGGTCAATACAAATAGCATACTTGTGGTTGCATGTTCGCGTGCTCCTGGCACCGCTACAAAGAATCCTGACAGTGCGCAGTGTGCGAGTTGTCAGAATTCACACGTCTGCAGTCAGAGTGACTGCAAACTTGAGCCCTGAGCCTGGACAACCCCTTTAAGGTCTTGTAGTTTCTTGAAATTGACAAGCTTTATTAGAATACCTCTTAAAAAATTATTATACAGTATACTGTTAAAGTATTTGACAAAGCCAAACTAAAAGAACCCTCTTAAGGAACCACAAAGTAAAACTAGATACCGGATTCCCAAGTTATGCTTCATATAAGATGTCATAAGATCAGAGCATTGTGGAGAGATCACCGCCACCCCATTCAAAAATTCAGCAACAGCTGCTTTCTAGCAAAGCTTAAAATTAGCAGCCAACAATCTTGTGATCTGCAATGTGATATAAGCTAAGTGATTGCTTCTCCGCACTGATGGGTTTTACCAGAAATGAGAAACTGGAATACAATTATGCTACAGCTGTCACATGATAAATCACAATCGGCATCTCGGGGGATTTCAGAAGAGAAGTGGGAATATTTAAAGTAAACAGGTCACATACAAAAATGCAATGTTCTGGCAGATACTGTGTAAATCTGCAAGTAAATAGGGATTTAATTATGCCTGACTGCTTTGGAAGTGCAGCTACAGGTAGAAAATGATGTTATATATTCTCCCTGCAGCCACTTGCTTCCAGTCTTCGGGGCGGTGCACGGGCTGTAAGAAAAACCTCTAACTATACAGCAAGTGTGCTGTAATCACTACCTGGCACATAGTTAGACATCCTTGTCCGCAGCACATGTGCACAGCAGCCTAATAAAGTGCCAGAGAGTAGGACCATATTAACATGCTCACTGTTAAGTGATTCTTACAGCCCCCTGCACCGCCCCCAATAACTGGAAGAGAGCTGCTACAGGGAGAATATAAAACTTAATTTTCTACCTGTAGCCTCCAGTGATTCGGCTTATCGGGATTTAAACACCATTTACCTGCAGATTACCCCTACATCTGAGAGTAAGTAGTGTTTTCTTGAAGTTGACTTTTAGCAACAATTCTCTTAGGACTGCTGTAGAAAACTAAGCGCTGTGATTGGCCATCTCCCATAGATGAATTATGTAGTTAAGCATTGGCCACCGGATGACCCAATAAATGAAAAGGATTTAAAAAATAAAATAAATTAAAAAAAAAAAAAAAAAAAACTGTACAAAATACTGTGCTTTTGAAGCTTAATTCTATCTTCATAAACAGTTTTGCAGTTGGCACATGAGTAAAGAGGACCGGGCTCTCACCATATTTATCCCCCTCCACCTGTTGTAAATGCCGCTGTTCTAACGAATCCCCCATGGTTTCACTTTTGTTCCTGCATCTCTCCATTCCTGGTAGAAAAATCTAGACTTGAGAGGTAATCGAGTGTGGTTAGCCACATTATGCGGGAGTACTTATGACCGCACCCAGTTGGATAAAAAGACTAGATTTAAATACATGGAAGAGGCGGCCTTATTTCAGAAAAGAAGAGGTGTGGAAAAAAAAAAAACGAACATTAACAGCGCCAAAATCAGTAGACAATGGTAATATAAAATATATATATATATATATATATATATATATATATATATATATATATATATATATATATATATATATATATATATATATATATATATATATATATAGCGACGGGCACAGTCCAATTAGTCCCTCCCTACTCCCCTGCAGTACAGTCCAATTAGTCCCTCCCTACTCCCCTGCAGTCAGTGCCCGGCGCCCGCATACTCCCCTCCGCTCACACAGGGTTAATGCCAGCGGTAACGGACCGTGGGTACCGCACTCCATAACCGCTGCTATTAACCCTGTGACCAAGTTTTTACTATTGATGCTGCCTATACAGCATCAATAATAAAAAGATCTAATGTAAAAAAAAAAAAAAAAAACTGCTATGCTCACCTTCCGCAGTCAGACGATGCGCTCGCGGCTGCCGCCAGCATCCGTTCCCAGAGATGCTTTGCGAAATTACCCAGAAGACTTAGCGGTCTCGCGAGACCGCCAAGTCATCTGGGTAATTTCGCAATGCATCCTGGGAACGGAAAATGGCGGCAGCCGCGCGCAAAGGGACAGCTTCGCTGGATCCCGGCGGGTGAGTATATAACTTTTTTAATTTTATCCTTTTTTTTTTTTTAAACACGGATATGTGCCCACACTGCTATATACAACGTGGGCAGTGTTATATAGCGCGTGGGCTGCATTATATACAGCGTGGCTGCTATATACTACGTGTCCAGTGTTAGATACTATGTGGGCTGTTATGTACTGCGTAGCCTGTGCTATATATTACGTGGCCACTGTTATATACTGCATGGCCTGTGTTATATACTACATTGCCTGTGTTATATACTGCGTGGCTGCTATATACTGCGTCGGCTGTGTTATATACTGCGTGGCCTGTATTAACGCATCGGGTATTCTACAATATGTATGTATATTGCAGCCACATATAGTATTTGTGTACTATATACTACATGGCTCCTATATACTACGTGGCCTGTACTATATACCATGTGGCTGCTATATACATACATATATACATACATATTCTAGAATACCCGATGCGTTCAAATCGGGCCACCATCTAGTGATAAATAAATAAATAATTAACATTAAAGCAAGTCGTGGGTCCTCTTTAAAATAAAAACTATCCGAAACCCAGTTTGGCCTGGCTTTCAGCAGTGGTGTTGCATGGGGTGTGGAGAGGGATGTGCATTGTAGCCCGAAATGTACAACATATCCATCACAGTCTTACACAATCTGTTACCAAAGTGGAGCAGAGTAAAAAGTCTGCGTTGGCACAGTCTGCTCCCGTTTTGTGAAAGGGGAGGTCACAACTCTGAAATTTAGAAAACAAATTAAGATTAAACTACGGCTTCCAGTACCACCTGTATGCGGACGACACTCAGATCTACCTCTCTGGCCCAGATGTCACCTCTCTGCTGTCCAGAATCCTGAAGTGTCTATCAGCTATATCCTCCTTCTTCACCTCTCGCTTCCTAAAACTCAATGTAAACAAAACCGAACTCATCTTTCCCCCATCCTCACGTATCCCCCCTACCTCACCTATCTATTATGGTAAACGGCATTACGCTCTATCCCGCACCTGAAATCCGCTGCCTCGGGGTAACTCTCGACTCTGCCCTGTCCTTCAAACCGAACGTCCAAACTCTTGCCACCTCCTGTCGCCTCCAATTCAAAAATATTGCCAGAATCCGTTCCTTCCTCAGCCCACAATATACCAAAACTCTTGTGCATGCCCTCATCTCCCACCTCGACTACTGCAACACCCTCCTCTGTGGCCTCCCCGCTAACTCTCTTGCACCACTCCAGTCTGTCCTCAACTCTGCTTCCCGGCTAATCCACCTCTCTCCTCGCTACTCCCCTCTGCAAATCCCTCCACTGGCTCCCAATTCCCCAACGAATCCAGTTGAAACTACTAACACTGATCTACAAAGCCATCCACAACCTGTCCCCTCCCTATATCTCTGAACTAATCTCCCGATATCTTCCCTCGCGTAATCTCCGATGCTCCCAAGACCTCCTACTCTCCTCCACACTTATTCGTTCCTGAAACAACCGCCTCCAAGATTTCTCCCGAATATCCCCCATCCTCTGGAATTCCATGCCTCAACACGTCCGACTATCGACCACCCTCGGCTCCTTCAGACGGAACCTGAAAACCCATCTCCCAGAAAGCCTACACAGCCTGCAATAACCATTCTGCCGCCTCGCCATCGCCAGAGCCGCCGCCTCGCCACTGCCTCGCCCCTACCTTCTCTCTCTTCCCCACTATCCCATAGAATGTAAGTCCGCAAAGACAGGGTCCTCTCCCCTCTGTACCGGTCTGTCACTGTAAATTTGTTTACTGTTAACGATATCTATAACTCTGTATGTAACCCCCTTTCTCATGTACAGCACCATGGAATTAATGGTGCTATATAAAATAATAATAATAATAATAATAATTATTATTATTATCTATCCTAAGCCCTGCAAAAAAACTTAGAAACTTAGATTGTGAGCCCTCGCGGGCAGGGTCCTCATTCCTCCTGTACCAGTTATGACTTGTATTGTTTAAGATTATTGTACTTGTTTTCATTATGTATACCCCTCCTCACATGTAAAGCGCCATGGAATAAATGGCGCTATAACAATAAATAATAATAATAATAATAATAATAATAAATGTCATATTAGGCAAGTCTGTCAACTAGCAGTTTTGAACTTACAGAGCTCAATGTAACCAAAGTCCCCAAACTATAGGAATGTATGCAAGGTCCTGTTCACATTGCATTTCTGCAGGGGTTTCGGGTGATTTCACTAAAACTCCCCTAAAAACGGAATTCAGATAAACCCTGACCGAGACAGATTGCAACAATATAAACATGCTCAAAGTATACTCAAATTTGTACTTTTTTTTTCAGAATGTCTTCATCATTTTAGATGGACACAAATATACCAGATCACATTTCAGTGCCCGTCCGACATGATGGAAAAAAAAAAAAAAAAATAGAAAAAACAAGAGAGTTAACTTTAATTCTGTTCACGTTGTGGAAGTCTATGGCCCCTTCGGGGGCTATCCAAGTGGTGTCTTTAGGAGACTTCAGGTGGAATCCCCCAAATGGAGGGGAAAAAACCACAATGAATATAGCCGAGTCCTGAACCGGTGGGCCCAGAAATGTAGGCTACATATGGACCGATGCATAAAGCACATGGAAAGCACTAATCATGCCTATACATGTGCTCATTAAAGAGGAGTGAACCCAAAATGTTAAATTCGGGTTCGTTCTGGGCTTGGACTCCTCCTGGATATCCATTCTACAGTTTGGGAGGATAGAGATAGAGATGATAGAGATAGTAAACATTGTTATCGTGCTGCAGTGTATGGTGCCTGCCAAGCAATGAAGGTTTTGAAGGCCTAATGAAAGGCATTTCATTACATACTGCAGAGAAAATTCCTACAAATAAATTTTTTAAAAAACACAACAAAAAAAAACAACTGAAAATGAGTAGTCTGCCCCTATGCTATATGTAAGGGGTACAAAATCAGGATCTTTTATTCTACAGGAGGCACAAAACGCAGATGAAGGAGGCAAAGTCACAAGTACGGTACATTACCCTACTACTTTATGTCAGACACTAGGCACATTAGCACTATACCATAATTTTTCAGCACTGCAAATAGCATTTATTTATCAAGAGTCGCAATAATTGCATCACTTTATGGTAAATAAATCAATAATTAATCTGATGCATCCAAGACCTTATTGGGTTAACACGGATGACAAATATATATCTCAAGACAAGAAAATAATAGGGAACATTTCATGTAACCAACCTAGGCAGAACAATGGGATTCACAGTATCATGAAGACCAAATGCAAACATTTA
Source organism: Ranitomeya imitator (assembly GCF_032444005.1). NCBI lineage: Eukaryota > Metazoa > Chordata > Amphibia > Anura > Dendrobatidae > Ranitomeya > Ranitomeya imitator. The sequence continues at coordinate 76,465,013 of NC_091282.1, read as the reverse complement.
GCTAATCTGTATATATGCTCGTGGCTTCCTACACTACCCACAGTCTGGGAAACACCCAGTAATAATAATTACTACGGCACACCCTAGTTATCCCAACAGCTGAACCTTGCTCCTAAGCACAGAGACCGCTGATGTCACATACCGATACAGAACTAGATAGATTTGCTGTTCCGACCACCAGAAACAGTGTGTGACCCCCAATACTGCACCTTCAGGGGTTGTCATCCAGTTTGCCCACAAAAAGGAGAAAAAAAAGTTTATTATTAGTTTTTAATAATTGTCCATCCCGAGGCCTGATAAAGTGTGCAAGCCACCACCACTGAGAGGGTATCCAGGAATAAATCAGAAAAATGGCACCAATGGGTAAGATGCTGAGAGAAAGCCTAAGGCCGCAACAACATTCCTGAAAGGAAGAACGGGATCATGAAGCGCCGAGATGTGGCATCGACAGACAGAGGTGGCCGAAATGGGAAAATCTTAACAATGGCTGGAGAAAGCTGGAGAGGCACTGATCATAGCGGCACAAAAACAGGCGCCAAGTACCAGATCCATAGAAGCAGGAATCTGCCGAACAAGACACTGAAACGACACTGCAGCGATACGACAACGATGTCGACCGCTGCAGCGTCGCTGTTTGGTCGCTGGAGAGCTGTCACACAGACAGCTCTCCAGCGACCAACGATCCCGAAGTCCCCTGGTAACCAGGGTAAACATCGGGTTACTAAGCGCAGGGCCGCGCTTAGTAACCAGATGTTTACCCTGGTTACCAGAGTAAACGTAAAAAAAAAAAAACATTACATACTTACCTTCCGCTGTTTGTCCCCGGCGCTGTGCTTTCCTGCACTGACTGTGAGCACAGCGGCCGGAAAGCAGAGCGGTGACGTCACCGCTGTGCTTTCCGGTTGGCCGGCGCTCACAGCCAGTGCAGAGAAGCACAGCGCCGGAGGACAGACACGGAAGGTAAGTATGCAGTGTTTGTTTTTTTACGCTTACGCTGGTAACCAGGGTAAACATCGGGTTACTAAGCGCAGCCCTGCGCTTAGTAACCCGATGTTTACCCTGGTTACCAGTGAAGACATTGCTGAATCGGCGTCACACACGCCGATTCAGCGATGTCAGCGGGAGATCCAGCGACGAAATAAAGTTTCAAACGATCTACTACGACGTACGATTCTCAGCGGGGTCCCTGATTGCAGTAGCGTGTCAGACACAGCGAGATCGTAACGATATCGCTGGAACGTCACGGATTGTGCCGTCCTAGCGATCAAAGTGCCACTGTGTGACGGTACCCTTAGGCTAAGTTCCTTAGGCTGCTTTCACACATCAGTTTTTTGGTTTCAGGCACAATCCGGCAGTTTCAGGCACAATCTGGATCTTTTTTTTTTTTTCTTACGCCTGATCCGTTTTTTCCCCATAGAGTTGTATTACTGCCGGATTGTGCCTGAAAGACATGCGTTTCATCCGTTTTGTGCCGGATACGTCCCTTCAGGCTTTTTTGCCGGACACAAAAAACGTCTCCTGCAACGTTTTTTTTGTGTCCGGCGAAAAAGCCTAAAGGGACGTTTCCGGCAATAAACGCAGGGAACTGATGTGTGAAAGAACATTTCCGGCGACCGAATCCGTTTTTAACACACTGAGCATGCCCAGAAGCTTTGTTTTTGATTCTGGCATGGAGAAATATCGCTCTCTCTCCCTCTTTGATTCTGGCATGGAGAAATATTTCTCTCTCTCTCATCTAGCTAAAAAACGGATGCGGTGCATCAGTTTGCATCCGTTTTTTCACTATGTACACCGGATCCGTTTTGCAAATTTGCCGGATTGTGCCTGAAACCAAAAACCTGATGTGTGAAAGTAGCCTTAGGCTAAGTTCACACAAGCAAATAAAAAAAAAAAATTTAAATCTCAATTTCATCCCAAAAAAAAAAACATTTCTCATCTTTCGGCTAGGGTCACACGACCATTTTTCTTTCATCCAAGAAAAAAGTTCCGATTATACTCTGATCAGAGGGTGATCCAACTTTCTCGGAGGTGGAAGAAAGAAAAAAAAAAAAAAATGACTCCACCTTCTCCAGTCTGATGGTGAAAATCGGTCGGTATCTTGATGTCACCAGAGTGCAGTTTGGTTTCCAATGGATCGATAGACTTGAATGGCCAAGTGCAATCTGAATATCGGAAGGAAACCAGGCAAGCTGTGATATTTATTATTGCTAGGACTACTCAGTCCAAGGAGGGGAAAAAAAAATTTTATTTTTTTTTAAATTAATAAAACACCACAGACAGGTGCACATCTTCATTGAATAAAATGTGGACGGGTGCCATAAATCATAACGATGGATAGCACTCGCCCAGTTTACAGCTGTGTGCATGAGCGATTAATGTCATCTGTATGGGAACCGTTTTTATACATCAGCAGTTAATAACATTTTAAACATCAAATACGGTAGTTTCCTGCATTGTAAAACTGCAATGTATCTGTAAAAACAGGACGTTATACGATTGATCCGTGTGGGATCTGATTTTTTTGTGGGCACCCATAGCCATGAATAGGCGAGTCTCCCTCGAAACTCAAAGAAGAATAGTACAAACAAGAAATTGTAATCCCAATAGCCATACTGAATAGCATTGGTCTGACTACTTTCAGGGGTTTTTTTCTGCCACAGAGCACTCGGACCAAAAATACGGTCATGTGAATTAAGATTTCCAGATTGAAACATTGCATTCTATATTACATGATCAGGCCCCATTCACACTAGGATTTTAGTAGAGATTTTTAGATATTTCCTTCCCTACTGCAATATTTTGCTGAAGCAGATGTGCAATATTGCACAAAGTGTTAACTCCAGTTCACACATTGAATTACTGACAGTCATGGTTTGATGGAATATTAGAATAAACAACTACCGTATTTTTGATTGATTCTTGCATTGACTTCTATGGGGCAATAGGAAATATGAAACCAAGTACAAGAGGCATCATGCACTCCACAACATTGAAATTGCAACACAAAGAAGAAAAACGTGTGGAACTCTGAAAATCATGATCTATAGACAAGATAATATGCAAATGAAAAACAATGGGAACAACATTTTCAAAATATTCTGATTTATTCAGTATCAAGTATTAAAGGGACTGTCACCCCCTCCAGCCATTAGAAACTAGAAGAGCCACCTTGTGCAGCAGTAATGCTGCATTCTGACAAGGTGGCTCTTTTAGTTATTGGTACAGTCGAAGCAGAAATAAAGCGTTTTATAATATTGCAAAAATGCCTATCTTTAGTCGTGGAGGCAGGTCTTAACCCCCCCTGCTGCACACGCCACACTGCCGTCACTCAAGGCTTCTTCGGCGCCGGGCGCCGCCCTCTCCGCGCTGTTTTCAAATCAAATCCAGCGCCTGCGCTGTTTTGTTCTGCCTGGGGCAGGGCAGTGAGCGCTGCCCATCTGACTTCAGGCGCCACGCAACTTGTGAAAACCAGCCCCGCACTGTGCATAATGCATAACACACTGCCGGGCTAGGATTCACAAGCTGGGTGGCCGCACAGGCGCAGTCTGCGAGACTGCATCTGAGGTCAGACGGGCAGCGCTCGCTGCGCCTGCCCCAGGCAGAACAAAACAGCGCGGAGGGGGCGGCGGATTTGATCTGATAACAGCGCGGAGGGGGCGGTGGCCGGCGCCGAAGAAGCCTTGAGTGACGGCAGTGTGGCGTGTGCAGCAGGGGGGGTTAAGACCTGCCTCCACGACTAAAGACAGGCATTTTTGCAAAATTATAAAACGCTTTATTTCTGCTTTGACTGCACCAATAACTAAAAGAGCCACCTTGTCAGAATGCAGCATTACTGCTGCACAAGGTGGCTCTTATAGTTACCAACGGCTGGAGGGGGTGACAGAGTCCTTTTAACGGCATGCACAGAAATTCCCACATTTACAGCCTTGGCTGCCATCAGTGCGGTTATTAATGGTTTCCTAAGGAATTTTCTGCCGCGATGAATGCACTTGATGCAAATCATCAAGATCCGCTGCTGACAGCTCCCTTTGCAATTACTAACCAATGACGTTCCAGGTCCAGCAATAACATGAGAAACACTTACTAGAAATCTGGGAGAGAAGAATAAGTAACGCGCAAGTGGGTGGGGGAGTAGCTAGCAAATTGAACAACAATTCTTTAAAAAAAATATCAGATCAAGTACACATTGAAATTTATCAAGCAGGGAGTTTCAGATGCGAGTCTTGATCAAAACCCAGAGGACTCAGATGTGCCAACTTTATTAAGAGGCACAGGCAGAGGGCATTACATTATTAACCACAGATGGGCAGTGTCGTATGAAACTTGCATAATGCTGAATATTAATTAAAATGTATTAAAACAGTTTTTTTTAAGTTCTGAAAAAAAATAACTACAAATAATGAAAATGAGCGCTGACTGCTGTCACAAGACAACCACTAACGGAATCATCAAATGTGGACAGAACAGATACTAATACGTCAGTCACTCAAACCCACACATATCGAGCTTGTGGAAATAGATAATTTGCTGGTAACACAGAGAATATTAATGTCATAAACATAAAACCAATGACTGGACCAGTTGATGACTGTATAATCCCCATCCATCACAAGTACAAGGTTCCCAAATTCCCCATTTGACAAAGTGATGGTCAGGCTAACACTGCCACTATATTCAGTGTCGAAGGGACTGACAAAGATAGCCAATTGTTAAAGTCTTCAGTCCCATAGACAATTCAAGGGCAGGATGCCCACGTACGTAACCACCAGTCCAAACTACATACACAGGACCCTGATTCTCCTCTCAGAAATGGGACCCCAAGCAATTAAATATTTTTCCCCCACGCCTGTGAATAGGCTTCCAATCAATGCAGTTGCAAGGCTCATCGCTCTGCCCCACCGCTACCCTGAGGCCTCCACCCTGTGCCAGTCCCTGCACTGATAGCAGCTTTAGCATTTGGAAAGCTTCCACAGTAGAGCCCTCCCAAACATCTTATCCTCCATGCCCATTTACCACCCTATATGTGCTCTACCTTCTTCTAACATCCTCCATTATTCAAATCTTCCATTACAATCTGCAAGACTTTTCTTGTGCTGTACAAGTTTTCTGGAATGAGCTACCCCAATCAGAATATTTCCAAACATCCTATCCCATTTCTTAATTAAAGTTACTTTGTCCCCTCTCCCCCACACCATACATTAATCATAAACTTATTTATTCAGCATTATGCCCACACACCTTGCACCCCATTTATCTTCATATATGTGCATACAAACATACTAGCAGGACTGGTTCATGCGGTTTTATGTGCATTACCTTGATTAAAAAAAAACAAACAAAAAACAGCTGGATGCTCCTGTTATCTCATGACGGTCGTATGACATTGTTATGCCATTTCACTGCTGCAGACAGTCAGAGGTCATTAATTGGCTGCAGCCTGTCAGTATTTCTACTCATGGAAGCAAAAAAGATTACGCCTATCAGCAGGTAAAAACTGTACTGCAACATGTGAACCCAGCCATACAAAGTAACCCCAGCACTTATTTAAGTCATTAGGATTTTTAAAGGAGGTAGTGCTCTTTACTATCCTTATTCACAAATGTGTACATTGACACCGTTCTGGCAATTCCATGACCCAGAGAGCCACTTCATTATAGGAGTGTATACATTCCATAGGTTGGAGACCTCTTAAAGTCACCTTCTCCCATCTATGAGGTCATGTCAATAATTAGCTTTGCACAGTAAGGCTGGTTTCACATTTGCATTTTTTTTTTTTTTGCGTTTTTGCGGTAAAAAACGCATGCGTTTTTCCCCCTATATTTAACATTAAAAACGCATGCGTTTTTGCAACGCATGCGTTTTTCTCTGCATGCGTTGTGTTGCAGAAATGCAACATGTAGTAATTTTTGCGGCTTTTTTTTGCCGCAAAAAAACGCATGCGTTTTTTCGCGGCAAAAAAAACTATTGATGTCTATGTAAACGCATGCGTTTTTAAGCACATGCGTTTGTTTGCGTTAAAAACGCATGTGTTTTTATTTAAAAAAAAAACAGAAAACACACTGATATGCCACCCCCCACCATAAAGGTGATAAAGGGATCCTAACCCTAACGGGATCCTAACCCTATCCCTAACCCTACCCTTACCCCTAACACTAAAGGGATCCTAACCCTAACCCTAACGGGATCCTAACCCTAATCCCTTTAGGGTTAGGATCCCTTTAGGGTTAGGGTTAGGATCCCTTTAGGGTTAGGGTTATGATCCCTACCCCTAACTATTTCTGTTTATAGTGGGTTTTTTACTTTATTTTGATAATTGGTAGCTGTCACACATTTCTCAGCATGCGTTTAAAAAACGCAAACGCATGAAAAAAAACGCATGTAAACGCATCAAAACGCCGCATTTTTTTTCACCACATGCAAAAACGCAGCGTTTGCATGCATTTTTTCACCATGCGTTTTTTTAAAAACGCATGCGTTTTGAAACGCAAGTGTGAAACCAGCCTAACACATAATCCTATTATGGAAATTATTCTTCCCTTTTGGCTTCTTAATGATCCAACTCTCAGCACTTAGGCCGGTTTCACATTCCCTCCAAATTCAGGTGACAGTGTCCCTTTAAAAGGCAAAAAACAAATGGGAGGAAGAGTTGGGAAAGGATAGAGGGAGGATAAATGGGAGGATATCATGGAATACATTCCCCAATTATCATTAAGTGAGCCGGGTAGACTTTGGCAAATATATGTGCTTCACAGAGTATGTAGAACTCCAGAGACTATATAAGGCAGGGTTGAGACAGACTTCCGAGTGTCCTAGGTGCCAGTCCGAGGGGGCAGGGATTCTACACACGTTATGGCAATGTACGACATTGAATTCATATTGGTTGGAGGTGGGAGAAGCAATTGGGAAATCGTATGGCTGTACAATAGCAAGCGATCCTGTGATATATATTTTGGGATATGTGGAAGAGATCCGAGTTCCAAATCATCATAAAGTGGCCATAGCTAGATTATTGTATGTTGCGCAAAAGCTAATTGCCAGGCACTGGTTGAGTGAGGTACGGCCGACTCTGCAGGAATTTTATAGACAGTCTGATATGGTTATTAATATAGAAAAGGGTATTTATGAAAAAAGGAAAAGTATGAAAACTTTTGAAACACTCTGGAAACCTTGGGTGGAGAGGAACTGATTCCAGGGGGATGTTATATAAGCATTGTATGCTATTGTCCTATTCTTGTGTGGAGATCAGACTGAACTAAAGGAATCCATCTTGTCTTCTTCCTGAGAAATCTCGCTTACAACAAGATACATTTCTGCTGACTTGACATTTCCTTTTATGGAAGTAATCATGTGTGCATTCCTTCTTTCAATAGCAGCCTTTCATTCACCTTCCAGATGATGTAACTTTCTACTGATAAAGACTGGTATAGATTGTTTATGTAAGAGATAGTGAAATATGAGCGCTTGTGCGCATGTCTGTAAAAGAATAATTCTTTTCTATATAAAGGGAGGGCAAAGCCCAGAGAGAGAGATGTGCTCCTGGGCTTCCCTTGTATATGATCACACAATACCTTGTTTGCGTGTCATTTACTCAGGATCCCTACCTCTAGTAAGCCAGGGACTGAGAAGGACTTAACATTTCTTTGGCGCACCGAACAGGGACCCGAGATGAGAGTATTTGCTCGAGATTCACCTGCAGATACGGACAATGGAGATCTGGGATAATGGACGGCAAATGAACTGAAAAACCTGGCCAGGTAAGAGACATTATTAGTTCTCTTTTATCTGCCTTGTATTATCCGAAAGATCTCTATGAGCCGTGTCACGCTGGGTTAGTCTAGTAGTGAGTAGATACCTATAAAACTCGGGTTACTATATTGTATAGATTTATGAGTCCTGTCCCTGGCAGTGTGTGAACAGTGTGAAGGTTGTGGTATGTTGTGAAAGAAGAGCAAAAGTGCGTAGAAAAATAAGCCGAAATAGTTGGGGTATAAGCCTTATACACGGAAGTCAGCCTAACTGGGTCATGTGGTTGCGTCCTTTCGGGGAGACCTCCGCCCATGCTTGACTCTCATTAAGTGCTTAACCTCCTTCATTTCTGGATAAGGTTTGATAGAATGAGCCCAGGACGCGGGTCCATGAGCCTGGGACAAGTATGCTAACTGACACAGAAAGTTTTGTGATCTGTATGGTGTTGCTGGGTCTGTTTGCGTGCATAATAGCACTTAAGTACATTCTGCACATTAGAAAGAATGGAGCAGATCAGCCCTTCAATATTTTAGCTCCCTAGGAGAGAAGGCAACGAGACATCACCTAGGATAAGTGATTGTCCAAACGTCACCTGGGGTAGAAATAGCTAATATTGAAAAAAAATAAAAAAGAAAAATGGGAAATAAACAGACAAAAACCGTCTTAGGACAAGTGGAAGCAGCAGATATCATACAGGAAAGATGTGGGAAGACAGTCAGAAGTCAGATTAGAAGGGTAAGAGAAAAATTGGGAATTTCAGAAGCACTTATGTTCAGTACAGAATGGGAAAAACTGAGTAAAGAACGAGGTGGAATTATCAAAGACAATGGGTGGGAAGAAATCATACACTGTATGATAGAGGTCTCAAAAACAGCTAAAGAGGAGAATTGGAAGTATGATCCAGACACTTCCAAATGGATTATGGGGAAGGGAAAAAGTTGTGACATAATCCCACCACCTTACCTAGATCCAAAAGCCCAATCATTTGTACCATCTGGAGGAGCAGAAGGAGGAAAACAATTTCCAGCCTTGTATCCCAATCTTGGTGGGGTAGGAGGATGGGTATGTTCACACTGTGGACAACAAAATCCAGATTGGAGAAATGATTGCCTAGTCTGTGGTACACCTAGACATGGCGCTGTACTTGCCCCTGTTAGGGTAGTACCAAGACCCTTTAGGGAACCTGGTGCTGACGGGGTAATGGGAACTAGATATCACCAGACCCGACAGTATTTTCCTTGGTCCCCTGCTGAAGGTATGTCCCTCCTGCATAATGCGCCTGATCCCACTCAATATCCCATCCGATTTGCACAATACATACAACAAATCATGCAGACTCATGCTGGGGTCTGGGCGGACGGGGAAGAATTATGTAGAATGAAAATGTCCCCCGGACTTTTTCAGGAATTATTGACACACCTACAGCCCAATAGACCAGTGGCAGAAGGGGGTGCCTTACAGACAGAAGCATCAGGTACCCAGTTCACAGAGGCATTAATAATTTTCATGAGAGAAAAACAGAGGGAAAGGGGATCTACGGGTGTGATTATGCAGAAATTTGGGCAAAGTATTGAAGAATATAGTCAAGAATTAGAAAATAGCTTTAGGGATGAAGGATTGGATTTGACTGATGCTTCAGTAAGGAGACTTTTTACAAAACAATTAATAGAGGGGCTAGATCCGAAAATCAGAGAAAAATTTTAATCCTCTACTCCAGATTGGAGAACAATTGAACAACCAAATATTGTGAAACAACGATGTTTAGGAATAGTCATGGATATGAGAGAGAATCGTAAGCCTGTTAGAATAGCACAAGCTAATACAGGAGGAAGAGTGAGACACAACTTTCCTTGCCACTACTGTAAAAAGCCAGGTCATTTCCAAAGAGAGTGCAGGAAGAAGTTGGCAGATATAAAGTCAGGCAAATTTGTTCCCAGAAATAACCCTCCCCAAACGGACAACCAGCAGAAATCTACCATCATAGATGGTCCCATACCAGATTCAGATTGACTCGATGTGTTACAAACTTCCCTACCAGCTAGAAGACCTATGATACAGGTGAATGTGGGGGGGAGAGAGATTCCATTTTTGATAGATACAGGTGCAACTTCCTCAATTTTGAATCAAGATTTTCTTCCGAATCCGGAAGATATTTCAGAACAAACAACTTTTGCTGAGGGTTATGATGGGGTAATTCGAACACTGCCATATACTGTGCCCCTAGAGGTCTCATTAGGACCTAAATGTTTTGCATCCAGATTTTTGTATGCCAGAGGTGCCCCAACATGTTTGTTAGGAACTGATGTCCTAAAGAAATTAGAAGCTAACATCAATTTTAGGGAAGATGGCACAGTTATACTGACTATCCCTGATGATGCAGAAACATTAGAACAATATGTTAGAATTCAGGCTTTTGAGGATTATGCTGAAGAAAAAGAGTACACCACAGATCTAGACCTCTCAATGGTCCCAGAAACACTGTGGGCACAGGGTGACACCGATGTGGGACTATTGCATATCTCTCCTGTAAAACTATCTGTGCAACCAGGAACTGTTCTCCCACAGCTCAGACAATACCCTGTGAGTGCCCAGCAGGAACTAGCGATTACAAAACAGATAGAGGGATATAAAGAGAAAGGAGTTTTGGTAGAGATACAATCACCTGCTAACACTCCTCTGTATCCAGTCAAAAAGAGAACTCTTGATAAGAGTTCTATGCCCAAATATCGTATGGTACATGATTTAAGAGAAATAAACAAAGTTCTAGATCCAATCACCCCAGTTGTACCCAATCCTCATACGTTACTATCACAGATACCAGCCAGTTCTCAAGTATTTACTGTAATAGATCTTTCAAATGCATTTTTCTCGGTTCCTTTACACCAAGATAGTTGGCATTTGTTTGCATTTACATTTAAGGGCAAACAGTTGGCGTGGACACGCCTTCCACAGGGAATGATACACTCCCCTACTCTTTATTCAAATGCCCTACAAACAGTCCTTCAGAGGTTTGAACCCGAACCACAGGTAGTAATTTTGCAGTATGTGGATGACCTACTACTTTGCTGCCCAGATCTAGAAACTGCAGAAAGGTCCACTGTGAGTTTACTATGTTTTTTAGAAAAAGAAGGGTGTAAAGTGAATAGACAAAAGCTACAAGTTTGTCAGACCAAAGTGGTCTTTCTAGGTCATTGCATTTCTCAAGGTAAAAAGCATCTTACACCACAAAGAACTGAAGCAATAAGACAGATGAATGAGCCTAGAAATCATAAACAGCTACGAGCATTTTTAGGAATAGTGTCTCATTGTAGACAATGGATTATACATGCCAGTCAACTAATGCAACCACTGTATGACTGTGTAAAAAGTGAACCTTATTTGTTGACAAAAGAAGGTCAGATTTCGTTCCAACAATTAAAAGATGCCCTTGTTTCAGCTCCAGCGTTAGGGCTACCAGACTACACCAAACCGTTTCAGCTTATGGCTGCAGAAGTTGATTCCCATGCTACAGGAGTTCTTACCCAGAAGCATGCAGGGAAACAAAGACCAATTGCATATCTTTCAGCAAGGTTAGATCCCGTAGCTAGAGCAGCGCCAACCTGTGTACGTGTAGTTGTTGCTGTCTCACTATTGTTGGACAAAGCATCAGAAATTGTTCTAGAGTATCCACTCACAGTTCAAACTACACATGATGTTTATGGGATATTAAACCAGGTCCAACCAAAACACATTTCCATGGCCAGACATTTGCGGCTTCAGTGTTCTTTGTTGCTCCCCTCTACTATCACATTTGCTAGGCTTCAGACTCTCAATATAGCTACACTGCTACCTCTCGAGTCTGAAGGGGGGAATAAGGACACTGATCCACACGCAAATTTTTTCCCTACAGACACACATGATTGTACAGAGCTCATTTTACAAGAAACGGTAGGCTTACCCAATGTATCCGAAACACCACTTCAAAATCCAGATTTAGAGCTGTTTATAGATGGTAGTAGGTTTGCAGATGACACAGGTAACTTCCATACAGGGTATGCAGTTGTGTCAGAATCTGAAACTCTCAAAGCAGAACCACTTCCACCGAAACAGTCTGGTAAGGTGGAACGCATGAATGGAACTTTAAAATTAAAAATACAGAAAGCCATGGCTGAAACAGGAAAGCCTTGGACAGAATGCCTTCCACTGGCCCTTTACTCAATACGCAATACCCCAAGGGGTAAGACTAAACTGTCTCCATATGAAATTTTGTTTGGCAGGACTGCCAATTTAGGATGTTATTTTCCACAGCAACTTGTGTTAAATATTGAGTCATTGACTTCTTATGTGCAAAATCTTCAGAAACAATTAACTAAGGTGCATGCACAAGTTTTTGCTTCCCTTCCAGATCCTGACAACACAGAAGGAAGTCACAAGTTGGAACCAGGTGATCAAGTCTATGTAAAAAGACACACCAGAAAGGCTCTAGAACCAAGGTTTGACGGACCCTTCCAAGTCCTGTTGACAACACCTACATCAGTCAAGCTTGAAGGAAAGGCATCATGGATACATGCAAGCCATTGCAAGAAAAGCAGTATAAACTCATGATATTGATGTTAATAATGATAACCTCAACGGAGGCGTGGGATAGACTGAATTCTCTAGCCCCTTTGAACAATAGATTCGTACAACATCATAGAAAATTAGTGCATGACTTGTTAAACAATACACAAACCCTGACAGATTGTTGGATCTGTACCCATTCGCCGGTATCAGCCACAAGTATACCTTTTCTAGCAGTTCCCGTATTAGCAGAAGAAATATTCGCTTGGCCTAATTGTTCAGACAACCTGGCCAACAACCAAATTGGTAATGCTAGGCTGTGGAATACTACAATCGCCATACCAATTGTGGGATGGGTAGAATTTCCTTGGTGGCAGGGTAATCTCTCAGGGAGTAACACACATCTACAATATTTAGCATTTAGGGGAGGAAAATGGGTACCTAGAAATAAGACTGGATTAACTAATTTAGGACAGGTCCCCACAGAAAATCTACAGCTTAGTTTCAGTACAACCGTCCCCCCCTCTGATGCTTTCAAACCTGTAGTATTGGAAAGATACATACATAATAGAAAATGGAAACATTCTAAATTGTTCCCCCAAGGTGATGCAAACAGTTGTACAAGTAAGCTGGGGAACCTGGTTTGTAATGAATCCAATGAGTATATCAAAGGAATGCCTGTATGTGGGAATCCCGCAGCCGGGTACTGTAGCCCCTTGGGACAAAAACCCTCTTGGTGTATGCTTCAGAATGTATCTAGATTTGTGGACTTGGCTCACAGATTGGTATTGCAGCACTCAGCTCTATGGGATCTGCCTGAAGGTACATTTTGGATATGCGGAGAAGGAGCATATAAATGGCTTCCCGTAGGTATAAAGGGTACTTGTACATTAGGACGCCTAACCCCGGCTACATTCATAATTTCAAATAAACAAGTGAATATGCAAGCCGTGCCCAAGCACACACTGTATAAAAGAGCTGCAGATAACTCACCACGTCCCTCGGGGAGGCCACATATAGTACAAATGGGAATTCCTAACAAAATTGCTAGTACCATTTTTATTTATCCTATGTTAACACAGATGTGGGATAAATTAGTTAGAGCCACGGATTATCTAGATGATCAGATCTGGGATATATTGGATATACTAAACACTAGTATAGCTGTACAGAATCAGCTTATAATAGTCACTAACCAACATACCCTGGTATTGGATTACCTAACTGCCTCACAAGGGGGTATGTGTCAAATCATCGGACCCACCTGCTGTCATTATATAGACCCGAATAGTACTATGAGTATGACATTTAAATTAAAGGACGTACAACGACTCAGAGATCAGTATGACAAAGACAATGACCAGAATAAGGATAGCTGGTGGTCAGATACCTTTTCTTTTCTTAACCCAGCCAACTGGTTCAGAGGAATCGGTGGGTGGGTTGCTGGGATTATGCAGAGCATAATACATATAGTTATGATTATTGTAGTCATATACGTACTATTCCAGATTGTGCTCAAGAGTATCTCAGTATGCACAGATAAACTTTGTGTAATAGATGCAAGAGTATAAAGTTTTTTTTCCTTCTTCTCTTATGTTATCCTTTGCTAATACTGATTATTGCGCTTATTTTGCTATCCCTTTGTAATATCTGTACTTATTGCAAAACAAAGAAAAGGTTGCGAGAGTTAAACGGAAGAATTAATACTAGATTTGATTCTCTTATTGAATACAAGCATGTACATGTGTAATACCAAATAAAGGCTTTGTCTTTGGCCCTGTGGTAATAAAATAAATAAAAGAAAATGTCAAAGGGGGGAATTGTGGAGATCAGACTGAACTAAAGGAATCCATCTTGTCTTCTTCCTGAGAAATCTCGCTTACAACAAGATACATTTCTGCTGACTTGACATTTCCTTTTATGGAAGTAATCATGTGTGCATTCCTTCTTTCAATAGCAGCCTTTCATTCACCTTCCAGATGATGTAACTTTCTACTGATAAAGACTGGTATAGATTGTTTATGTAAGAGATAGTGAAATATGAGCGCTTGTGCGCATGTCTGTAAAAGAATAATTCTTTTCTATATAAAGGGAGGGCAAAGCCCAGAGAGAGAGATGTGCTCCTGGGCTTCCCTTGTATATGATCACACAATACCTTGTTTGCGTGTCATTTACTCAGGATCCCTACCTCTAGTAAGCCAGGGACTGAGAAGGACTTAACACTTGTTTATAAAGGCCTTAAGGGAGGGGAACTGGGGGATTGTTTCAAAATGTTTGTAAACATGTTTATTCTCCTTTGCTGACACAATTGTGTGTAGTTGTCAATTTGAATATTGTTACTAAAAATTATCGGATTTAAAAAAAAAAAAAAAAAAAATGAATATGCCATAAGTTTAAGATTATGGGGCCTGACTTATCTGACTATCGATCGTGGCCATAATTCTAGTGTATCGGCTGTATCCCCTTGTAAGCAGTCACTGCGCAGTGCCACTTTGCCCACTCGACTGTACCGAGAACTGCAGTCAGTCAATCGATTTACTTAGATTACCCATACTGCAGTTCTCTGCACAGCCAAATGGCTCTGAATGCCACTGAATGCAGCAGCAAAAATCAACATGAGGGGCACAGCATTGATCCACCTGTGCGCGCCATTCATTCTTCGGATTAGTGGGGGTCGCACTGGTCAGACCTGAGGATGATCTAGTGATGGCATTTCCTAGTGGAGCGATATCACTTTATAAAATGGTTAAAAACCCTGTAATGAGAGGTCTAAAAGTTACTTCTCTAACAATGGATAATTTTATAAATTTGTTTATTAAATATAAATGGATAAAAAAAAAAAGGAATAGCGGCATAAATAAATAAAAATATAAAATCGCCACTTTACTAGAATTTACTCAATTCAGCCGGAGAGAAGCCAGTTCCCAGCAGTAGTCCACATGCAGGAAGGAGTTGGAAGTGAATCGGATCAATCTGGCCCGGAATGACCTGGCTCCTGGATACTATTTCCAGAGCCTGGGATTATGGATAAATACACTTTAGCTCTTCTTAGTATTTAGCACCTCGAGCAGTTTTTAGAAAGCATTTTCTCTTTCCTGAGTAGAATGAAGCCTCTCATTTTATTCCCCCCCCCCCTCTGCAGCTCAGAATACCTTTCTAAAGGGGGATGTCAGATGACTTGTGCCTGGAAAAGCACACAGTCCGATCCATCCTTGTGTAAACCAGCAGACTAATTAAAAAAAAAAAAAAAAAAAAAAAAAAAAGAGATGGGCATTAATCTTTATGTAAATGGTCAGGTCACATGGCTTTTCTTTCCTTATACATGAAATATCATTTTTGAAGGGGTATGCCTTGATACGTTTTCATATAAGGTTAGAGTTGGAAGGGACCTCCAGGGTCCTCGTGTGCTTAATGCAGGAGTCACTAAACCATCTCAGACAGATGTCTGTCCAGCCTCTGTTTGAAGGCTTCCATTGAAGGAGAACTCACCACTTCTTGTGACGGCCTGTTCCACTCATTGATCACCCTGTCAAATAAGTTTTACCCAATATCTAATCTGTGTCTTCCCTTTCAGTTTCATTCCATTGCTTCTCGTGTTTCCTTGTGCAAACGAGAATAAAGCTGATCCCTCTACAGTGTGACAGCCCTTTAGATACTTGGAGACAGCTATTAAGTCTCTTCTTAACCTTTTTTGCAAGCTAAACAATGCCAGATATTTTAACTGTTCCTCGTAGGACATAGTTTGCAGTCCGCTCACCATCCTGGCAGCTCTTCTCTGATCTTGCTCCAGTTTTCAATGTCTTTTTTTAATAACGTGCCCAGAATGGGGGACACAGTATTCCAGATGAGGTCTGACCAAGGAGGAGGGCGTTTTAGGACAATGGCTCCTCTCTGGTTTGGGCAACGTGAAAGTTTTCTATTGGCAACAGTATAGAAACCAGTTCATTAACATCTTCTGCAAAGAACAGTCATGTGCCACCATATGGTTACTGTATTTAAAGTATTCACCACTGGAAACAATTTTAGAAATAAACCTTCCGGTTAGTACAATATAATAAAAAAAAAAAAAAAAAAAAAGTCTAAAACACACACAAAACTAATTTTCTGGAGATATGCAGCCCTTCAGCAGGGCAAATACTAGGCCTAACTGTAGGAAGAAAGCAGACTCCCCAAAACAGCCTCTCACCGTACAAATGTAAATATGCAAAAAAAAAAAAAGAAGAATTAGTCAGCAAGTTCCTTCTATCAATGTATCTAACTTACATCCGTCTTTAACGGAGCTTTTCGCAGCTTATTTCTGGCCACATAAAAAGGTCCACTCTCCTTTGATATGGTCTGTGGTAACAATTCTGTTTGTTGAAGCTCAGTAAAAGACAGATCAGTGTGTTACAAACTTGAGAGAACTCACCCTTTTTGCCTCCTGCTGCCTCCTCAGCAGGAAGAATGCAGATCTGAGCAGAGAAGGCAGCGGGAGGCAAACTGGAAGCACCAAATAGGTCACTGTGGGGGCTCAACTGGTCAAGTTCAGTCTCAGAAAAATGTGATAATCCTTGTGGGGGGAGCCATAGTAAGTGTTCACGTACTCTTCTCAGAAGTATTATTATTTATTTATATAGCACCATTGATTCCATGGTGCTGTACATGAGAAGGGGTTACATACAAGTTACAGATATCACTTACAGTAAACAAACTAACAATGACAGACTGATACAGAGGGGCGAGGACCCTGCCCTTGCGGGCTTACATTCTACAGGATTATGGGGAAGGAGACAGCAGGTTGAGGGTTGCAGGAGCTCCAGTGTTGGTGAGGTGGTAGCGCTGAGGAGGCAGCGGGGTCAGTGCAGGCTGTAGGCTTTCAGGTTCCATCTGAAGGATCTGAATGTGGTTGATAGACATGTTGGGGTAAAGAATTTCAGAGGATGAGGGATATTCAGGAGAAGTCTTGGAGGCGGTTGGATGAGGAGCGAATAAGTGTGGAGGAGAGAAGGAGGCATTGGGAGGACCGGAGATCACGTGAGGGAAGATATCGGGAGATTAGTTCAGAGATATATGGAGGAGACTGGTTGTGGATGGCTTTGTAGGTCAGTATTAGTAATTTGAACTGGATACGCTGAGGGAATGGGAGCCAGTGAAGAGATTTGCAGAGGGGGGGGGGGGGGGAAGCAGAGGAGTAGCGAGGAGAGAGATGAATTAGTCGGGCAGCAGAGTTAAGAATGGACTGGAGACACGGATAGTACACTAACGGGGGTCCACTGGGATAATAAATGATAGGAAGCCCGATCGGGGGCAGTTCTGACAGTATTAATGGCCACGTAACATTTTCAGAAGTAGACACGGATATTGCAGCTTATTTTGTGACCTGGGTCAACTGGGAGTTTAAATGACTGGAAGTGGACGGCCCAATGTCCACACATATAGGAACTTTAGGAAGTTTCACCGGCTCGGCCCCCACTTGGCTCATTCAAGTAGCAAAGAATTAGCCATGACAGCTGACAAGGAAAAATAATTACGTCTCCAGCCGCCTTCCTTTCCTATTGTCAGAGGGGAAGAGGGAGGATTAACTTTCCATTGCACACACTATAGAAAAGTTAACCAGGAATTAGCCAAGGGAGGAGGGGAAAAAAAAGTTTTTTGTTATAGTCTTATGCTTAGAATACACCACCACCCAATGGGGCGGGCGGCATGGACATCCCACGAGCATGTACAAACACATCACAGCCGGTCTCCCGAGACTCCACATTCCATCATGGGAACTAATTTACTTTCTCCAGTGCAACAAGTGCAGTAGGAATAGTTCATGAAAAGCCCTGCCTGTCAGTCACAGATAGGACCCCAATACAAATGATGTCATTCCGCCATACAATAGGGGCATTGATGAGTCTCTGGGAAGCTAAAGGCCACAGGAAGTGGAAAAGGAACAGAGCTGTCCTATTCAATACAAAGATTACTGGGACACAGAAAGGAGTTTGCAACTTGGCTTCATCATTGTAATCGTATAGGGGGCAGCCAGAGGCTAATTCCGGGTCTAAGGGAACACATCACTTAACTAGATAGAAGCTATAATCTCAAGGACGTGAAGTTAAAGGACATTTCCCCTAACAAAAAATGAAATAAAATTACTTAACTTTCAATATGAATCACTAAATCAACCGGATAGATATCATTCCAGATCTGTCATTTACAGTGCCTTGAAAAAGTATTCATCACCTGTGATCTTTTCCACGTTACACTCACAACCTTAGATGTATTTTATTGGGATTTTAGGTCACACCAAGTTGCAAGTATTTGTGAAGTGCACAGGAAATGATACACCATTTTATAATTATTTTAAAAATAAAATATCTATATCTATATCACAATTTTTTCACATCTTCCAAGTGTCCGTGTCAAAAGCAATCGGTCATCAGAAAAATTGCTTTTAACCTGCAGATATGGGGTTAATCTGCAAGTTAATAATGTTATTAACCTGTACGGCGCCTGCACTTCAACAAACATTGCTGGGGGAAAATGTATTGTATTCCCCCCGGAAGCTTTCAGTCATAGAGGCGGCCTTGGCACTGACTGACAGCCGGATCTAATGCAGAGCTGGGGACGCAGTTACAGCCGCTGTTCCGTATACTCAGAGCAGTGACTGAGACCACACCGGCGCCGGACCAATTGACTGGAAGCCTAAGGGCTTGTTTCCACTTGCGAGAAACACGTCTGTGTCTCGCATGTGAAAACCAAGCTCTGGCGCCGCCACTTGGGAGCGGAGCGTGCGGCTCCATGTGCTGCTATGCGGCCGCACGCTCAGATCTGGAGTGCCGGCGCCACAGCTTGGTTTTCACATGCGAGACATGGACGTTTATCTCGCAAGTGGAAACAATCCCTTACACTGTGGGCAGGTTAATGTTACTGACCTGCAGATTAACCCCATATATGTAGGCTAATAGAATTTTTTCTAGTGACAGGTTCCCTTAAAGAAAAGAAAAAAAAATATGAAAAAGAATTGTGCAGCATGCACTAGTCTCTGGAGCATCAGATTTTAACAAATGCGTTTTTGAAATTAACTTCGGAAACTACCTGATCATTTACATTTTAAAATGTATGCCACACCTTAAAAATCAGTTTAAGGATTTTTCATACGCTCATCTGATCTCTGCCTAAGGGTCGGTCACACATCACCTAGAGCAGTGTTCCCCAAGTCCGGTCCTCAAGAGCCACCAACAGGTCATGTTTTCAAGATTACCTTAGTATTGGCCAGGTGATGGAATTATTGCCTGTGCAGGTGAAGCAATTATCACCTGGGAAATACTAAGGAAATCCTGAAAACATGACCTGTTGGTGGCTCTTGAGGACCGGACTTGGGGAACACTGACCTAGAGAATAAATCGAGTATAAAGAATAGTTAGTAGCTTGTCTATAATGTGGTTGAATGTACAGAGAACATTAAGGATGTGGTTTCCTCGCATGCTTAGCTACTAGCCATGTCATGAGACTTATAGGGTGAAACTTCAGATGTCGCACATACTCCACGCAACCTCACATAGGAGCAGGATTGTCACATCCTTGAATTCGACAAGTCACGGACACAGACAGGCTACATTTCCAATGCTTTGTAGCAATCTATCAGCTGCCATCTCTATAAAAACCTCATCAATTGATTCTTGTGAAACATTTATGAAAGCGATCCTTAGCAAGGCCTGTCCTACTGAGCCATTTGTTGTATTGACTATTGTAGAGCTGGGTGGGAAGTAATGGGGTCGTTATTACAGCTCCCATATGGGTAGTTGCCCCGGAATGGAAATCGCCCCAGTTATGCAGCAATTCAACAGCAGGGAATATACTGCTATATAACTTTGCAATTGAGAAGTCTGGGTGTACGGGCTGATGACCGCAGTGAAAATCATTAGTATAATAAGGCCTCTTTCTCACATCCGTTTTTTAGAATCAGTCACAATCCATCAAAGTGTTGTAAAGACGGATCCTGTGCAGATTGTAAAAAAAAAAAAAAAAAAATGCACAGGATCCGTTTTTTGACGGATCCATTGGAGTAGCTGCATAGGAGAGGAGAGAATTTTCTCCCTGAATGGAAAAAAAAAAAAAAATTGTTAAATTAGAGGTATAGAAATTCTTACAGGCATGCTGTTTCAAAAAACTGAATCCGTCACTGGTCTGATGGACAGTGACGGATCCTGCGGCCTTAGGCTTCCATTATAGCCAACGACGGACAGCACAGGATCCGTTGCTGTCCAACTTTTCAACGTACACAAAAAAACGTTCCTAGGTCCGTTGTCTCCTGCCGACGGACAATGACTTTACGACGAATCCGTCAAACGACGGATGAAACGGAAGGCCATCTGTCACAATCCATCGCTAATACAAGTCTATGGGGGAAAAAACGGATCCAGCAGCAACATTTGCTGGATCCGTTTTTTTCTAACAATGACGGATTATGATTGATTCTAAAAAAACGAATGTGTAAAAGATGCCTTAGCCAGATGTATTATTATACTGCTTTTTCCATGTAACAAAAAAAAATGGTTTGATCAACATGACAGAGGACAGCGAGAGACAATATTTACTTGTGTGGCCTTTATTTCCAAAGTATCTGCACTTTCTATCGAGTAGAGAGGTCAGGCGGAAAATAACATCAATGTGAATCATAAGCACAAAGTCCAAAGTGACAGGAGACTACATTACATGACACGCCCTACTGTAGTAGCACCAAGCAATGGCTCCCAAGGTGAAACTACAGAGCTCAAAAATTGCATACAATTGCTAGCTGCTACAGAAGGCAGACCCTTTGGGCATAGCGTTCCCTGCGCTGACCCTTTGGGCATAGCGTGCCCTGCTCATGTCCCTGGAAGGGGGGGGGGGGGGGAATTAGGTCGGCCTCTCACAACTGTGTTTTGCCATCTGAGTAGGGAATGGTCGTGGTCTCCTTCCCTGAATGCTACAGCCTCACAGGAATAAGCGAGATGGTTTAGTTTGAGTCACGAGACCCCCATGGCCAGTCCGTCTATCAAGGTCCGTACTCAATCCGGGAAACACACACGTGTGAAACCAGCCTGGCGGCCATAGACTTTATAAAGATGGCCGCTAGTTCAGCTGACAATTATAAGTGTGCTTTTATGCTCAACAAGGAGGCAAGTAATAGCCCATTACAAAAGCCAATATTCGGGTTGAGCAGTTGTATGAAGGTTTTGTTCCTATACGCCAGCAGTAACCTTACCAACAAAATACTCATTCGTGGGATATGATGATTTTTAAAAACCATCATTCCCAGCAGCACTCGCCAGTGATATTGTACGTGCACACTTACATCAAGTCGACAGTGATGCAAACAAAAACACACAGTGCGAGCAGCGGTGGACTCAATGCTGGACCTGGGTAGGATGCAAACAAGGGTTTTTTGTTTGTTTTTATAACCATACTAGGGTTAAGTAATTTTCTGAAAATCTCTCTTGGAACAAAGGATTAGGCTAGCTGAAATACTAAACGGTTGTGCTAACCTTCCCCTCTTACCACCGATCATCTAAAAGGAGGGTTGGGACCTCACATGAGATGTTCAACTGGCCCTGTTGAAATTAGCAAATTCGGCTCACATTAATCTAAGGGTATGTGCACAGTCTTTTTGCAGCAGAAACTCGAATTTTAGAGGAGGATTTTGGAGCGCTTCTGCTCTGAAAATGCTTAAAAAAACCTTCAGTGTGAACATACAATAACGCAGCACTTCCTCAGCTTTGTACAATATTCAAACCAGTTGTCAAACAGTTACATCCTATTGTAGGTGTTACCAGCCCTTCATTAATGGAACTGAATGATCTTACAGTAATTTCAAAGAATCACAAATGGTAATCTCCATGATTTCTTAATAGGAATTTCACAAGACTTTTCCAATGGCAGAAACTACTCAATGTATTAAATTAAAAAAAAAAAAAAAAAAAAACACCTACAGGAAAAGCAGTTTTGCAAAAGTGAACAAAAAAAAAAAAAAAAAGAAAACTTTATATGAAGCATAAAAAAAAAAAAAAAAAAACCTACAAAGTTGTGTGTGAACAGAGCCTAAATCAGAGTCTAGCAGTGCCAAAACTCTGTCCTTCAGATAAGCGAAGTAGCTTACACGTGAGTAATAAACAGTCTGATTCACAGTCAGATGTTATAAGGAATAAGCACACTCTGCTTTACGACATCACAATGGAGCCAAATAGATATATGCTGTGCTTGTAAATTGCACATACATATATATTTTATTTTTTTTTTTAAAAATATTTTAAGAAAATTTGGTGCATCCTGAATAAGCATGGCCCCAGCGCACGGATGTGTGGCCCTTTTCCAAATCATTTATAGATTTAATTACAGTTCAGCAATCTTTACAGACCTCCGGATCATACACTTGAAAAAGCCAGCAAGGTTTACAAAACAGAAAACAAAGAATGGAGTTCCATACAATATAGTAAAATCAATACCAAAATATTTTATTACAAAAATAAATTCCAAATATCACAAAGAAATTAAATACAATATACATACAAGGAAAAAAAGAGACCCTAGTAAAAAGCACATAAGTTCCAGGCAAAAAGAAATATTCATAGTGTCACCATGGTATTAATAAACAGCACCGATCTTATATGCAGTGAAGTATAGTGTAAGCCCCATATATTAATCACAGGCTTGATTCATATAATCATATAGTATAAACCACCATACAATCAAACTGCACAGTTAATAGTAAATTTTCCATACTGACAAAGTGTCACCCACACGGGAAGGAAACAAGAGAGAAAAGACATATGGTGCCTTAGTTAGCAAGATTTCTTACCCATGATGAGAGTAACCAACTGCCTGGGACCCCGGATAACCCCCTGATGCGCGTTTCGCGTAGGCTTTCTCAAAGAGGGAAAGGTTAACAAAGCAGCCTACTCTATATTTTCAACCATTAAACCCTTACGTTGCACTTAAAGAATAAGTGTCATTTTTCCTGTTCCGTCTTTGACCGCTTACAAATCAGGCTTCCGGTCACACCACGCCATTGAAACTGCCTTAACTAAGGTCACCAATGACCTATTAACCGCCAAGAGCAAGCAACACTACTCTATCCTCCTCCTCCTGGACCTGTCCTCTGCCTTTGACACAGTGGACCATTCCCTGTTGTTGCGGACCCGCTCATCCCTCGGCATCACAGACTTGGCCCTATCCTGGATCTCGTCATACCTAACTGACCGGACATTCAGCGTCTCCCATTCACACACCACCTCCTCACCTCGCCCCCTATCTGTCGGAGTCCCACAAGGTTCAGTCCTAGGGCCCCTGCTCTTCTCCATCTACACCTTTGGCCTGGGACAGCTCAGTATCATCTCTATGCTGAATACACACAGATTTACATCTCTTGACCAGATATCACCACCCTACTAACCAGAATTCCTCAATGTCTATCCACTATTTCATCCTTCTTCTCCGCTAGATTTCTAAAACTTAACATGGACAAAACAGAAATCATCATCTTCCCCCCTCCCCCCCCCCATATCCCATCTCAACGAACCTATCCATTACAGTAAAAAGCTGCCCACTCTCCCCAGTCCCACAAGCTCGCTGTCATGGGGTAATCCTTGACACTGATCTCTCCTTCAAACCACATATCCAAGCCCTTTCCACTTCCTGCATCCTTCAACTCAAAAATATTTCACGGATCCGTACTTTACTAAACCAAGAATCTGCAAAAACCTTAGTTTATGTATGCCCTCATCTCCCGCCTCGACTATGTAACTCCTGCTCTGTGGCCTCCCCTCTAACACTCTCGCACCCCTCCAATCTATTCTAAACTCAGCTGCCCGATTAATCCACCTGTCCCCCCGCTATTCCCCAGCCTCTCCGCTCTGTCAATCACTTCACTGGCTCCCCATTAGGCTGGGAACACACATACGCGAGATATGGCCGAGTCTCGCAGGTGAAAACCCAGCTCTGGCGCCGGCACTCCAGAGCGGAGCGTGCAGCTCCATGTATTGCTGTGCGGCTGCACGCTCCGCACCGGAGTGCCAGAGCTGGGTTTTCACCTGCGAGA
This sequence comes from Ranitomeya imitator, assembly GCF_032444005.1. Lineage (NCBI taxonomy): Eukaryota > Metazoa > Chordata > Amphibia > Anura > Dendrobatidae > Ranitomeya > Ranitomeya imitator. Next base: position 76,440,685 of record NC_091282.1, on the reverse strand, counting down.
CTCTGCCGTATGTCATGTATGCGTGATCCCGGCCTTACCCAGAGACTCCAGTACAAAAGCCTAACCATTGCATACAAAGCCATCCACAACCTGTCTCCTCCATACATCTGTGACCTCGTCTCCCGGTACTTTCCTGCACGCAACCTCTGATCCTCACAAGATTTCCTTCTCTAATCCCCTCTTATCACAATCGCATCCAAGATTACTCTCAAGCATCACCCCTACTCTGGAACTCTCTACCACAACACATCAGACTCTCGCCTACCCTCGAAACATTCAAAAAGAACCTGAAAACCCACCTCTTCAGACAAGCCTACAACCTGCAGTAACCACCGATTGACCAAACCGCTGCACGATCAGCTCTATCCTCACTCATCCCTTGTAGATTGTGAGCCATCGCGGGCAGGTTCCTCTCTCCTCCTGTACCAATTGTGACATATTGTTCAAAATTATTGTACTTGATTTTATTATGTATACCCCTCCTCACATGTAAAGGGCCATGGAATAAATGGCGCTATAATAAATAATTTTTAATGCACATGAAAATAAGCCACTTTGTAATACGATACATCTTATCAGAAGAATGTGCTCCTTTCTCTGCCAAAGTTGGTCATTATCAGAATTCTTATTTCTGAGGTAAAACCTGTGTTCCCTGAAAACCTACCATACTTTCCCATTACTGAGATAGGAGATAGTAGTTGCTACAGATACCATTGTATGTAGAGGAGAGAAGGGATAAGATCCTCCCACCAGCTACACAGAATGTTATCAGTGGCAGCTGCCATCTCCTAGCTCATAAATGAGAAAGTCGGCCTTCACTGAATACAGGTTTTACCTCAGAATTTAATTTTTCTGTGCCAAAATTGATCATTCATTATCAAAATGTTAGTATTTTTCTGATCAGATATATTAAAGTTTCATATTTTCGTGTGTACTATTGATATATGAAAATTAAAATGACGGCTATGCTTTAAATTTGGTGCATTATAAGACGATGGTCTATCAAAGTGGTTCATGAGGTTTAATAAATCTGATTCGTTTTAAAGGGAACCTGTCACCCCGAAAATCCGGGGTGAGGTAAGCCCACCGGCATCAGGGGCTTATCTACAGCATTCTGTAATGCTGTAGATAAGCCCCCGTTGTAACCTGAAAAAGGAGAAAAAGACGTTAGATTATACTCACCCAGGGGCGGTCCCACTGCTGGTCAGGTCGGATGGGCGTCTCTGGTCCGCTGCGGCGCCTCCTATCTTCTTTCCATGACGTCCTCTTCTGATCTTCAGCCACGGCTCCGGCGCAGGCGTACTTTGCTCTGCCCTGTTGAGGGCAGAGGATAGTACTGCAATGCGCAGGCGCCGGAAAGGTCAGAGGCCCGGCGCCTGCGCACTGCAGTACTTTGTCTGCCCTCAACAGGGCAGAGCAAAGTACGCCTGAGCCGGAGCCGTGGCTGAAGATCAGAAGAGGACGTCATGGAATGAAGATAGGAGGCGCCGGAGCGGACCGGAGACGCCCATCCGACCTGACCAGCAGCGGGACCGCCCCGGGGTGAGTATAATATAACGTCTTTTTCTCCCTTTTCAGGTTACATCGGGGGCTTATCTACAGCATTACAGAATGCTGTAGATAAGCCCCTGATGCCGGTGGGCTTTCCTCACCCCGGATTTTCGGGGTGACAGGTTCCCTTTAAGACCATCTTGAAGACTACACCATCTATTAGTTGGATACCTTGTGCGAGGAATATGCGTGACATGAGATAGCTGTTGGCTGAAACTTGGTTTGGCAGACATCTCTCCCCTGAGTCCATACCTCCATAGATAGGAGCAATTGGTAGGAAGCTCCTAGGTGCTCTATAATGGAGCTGTTGCCAGACTCCTCAGGTGGAAGCTTCTCTCCCAAAAACAACAGGATTAGCCGGATTCTGACATGTTGGATCCTTCTGTCCCCTGACATTAGGAGGTCCCACACACATCAGACTGTTGGCCAATACCGGCGTGCTTGGGTTACTTTAGTCCAATGTGTATGGGGGGGGGGGTTCTTGGGAATTGCTACAGTGCAGATTTTGCTGCAAAAAAATTCTGGAACTGAAAATTGATAAAGCACAGAGTAATTTTTTTATTTTAGGTCATGAGACAGTTGCATGACTTTCTACAACAAAATCCACAACTTACGCATCCACTGTTTGGGTTATCACAGGTCATTTCCGCAGAAAAATCCAGAGGAGAAAAAAAAAACAGCAGATTTTGTTACAGAAATGTTGCAGATTTACTGCACATTTCAACTTCTGCACATCGCAGTATAAGGCTACTTTCACACTGGCGTTTTTTGCAATACGTCGCAATGCGTCGTTTAGGGGAAAAAACGCATCCTGCAAAGTTGTTTGCAGGATGCGTTTTTGCCCCATAGATTAACATTAGCGACGCATTGACACACGTTGCAACCGTCGTGCGGCGGTTGCGCCGTGTTGTGGCGGACCGCCGGGAGCAAAAGCGTTACATGTAACGTTTTTTGCTGCCGACGGACCGCTTTTTACGACCGCGCATGCGCGGCCGGAACTCCGCCCCCACCTCCCAATGGGGCAGCGGATGCGCAGGAAAAATGCATCCGCTGCCTCTGTTTCACTGCTAGCGTCAGAACCTCGGCCCGACGCACTGCGACGGGCCGAGTCCGACGCTAGTGTGAAAGTAGCCTAAACTGAATATAAACTTCTTGCACCTGTTGTACAAGTTAAGCTGTTCAGTGTAAAGTTGCACATGTACATGTGAAACCTGTCAGTGGTTTGGCCAAGCATTCTTGTTTTCAATGTGGGGAAAGGAGAAACCTGCTTCTAGACACCTCTTGGTGGTGGCACAACTCCTGGAGAACAAAAGCGAGGGCCAATTGAATTGCAACTGGAATACCCTTAGGCTATGTGCACACGTCGCAGATTTTGCTGCGGATCCGCAGAAGTTTTCCATGAGTTTACAGTACCATGTAAACATATGGAAAACAGAAACCGTAGTGCCCATGCTGCGGGAAAAAAAAAAAAAAAAAAACACGCGGAAACGCTGCGGTTTACATTCCGCAGCATGTTAATTCCTTGTAAGGATTCTGCAGCGGTTTACACCTGCTCCTCTATAGGAATCCGCAGGTGTAAAACCGCAGGTGGAATCTGCACAAAATCCGCGGTAAATCACAGTGCCTTTTACCTGCGGATTTCTTAAATCCGCTGGGGAAAAATCCGCAGACCTCAAGAATACGTGTGCACATAGCCTTCCTGCCCCCAACATCTGTCAAGGGGGGGGGGGGGGGGGAGAGGGGGATGGAGTTAGGAAGCCTGGTATATAAGATGGTCCACTGATCTAAAAAATATTTGACAGTTTGGTGGACTTTAATTTATATGGATGCCTTTAGACTGCAAATATTTACTGACTTCAATACATCTTGCATAATATAGTACATTGTTTCCGCTATCCCTACCCGAGTTCAGCTTTTCATTGGGGAACCAGCAAAAAGAAGGTCATGTGCACAGTTTTTAAGAGGAGATTTTGGATCAAAAACTTTACAATTCATCCTCAAAAAAAAAAAAAAAAAAAAAACACAAGACATTGCGATTTTGCGAAGCTTCTGCTTTGGAAACTTAATTTTTTTTATTTTTTTTTTTGTGCACATAACCCAATTTCTCAAAATCTCTTTATTTCTTTACTATTTCTTGGTCTTATCTGTTTGCGGTCTTGCAGAAATGGGGTTTCCCTCCTTACAATGATTCAGGCCGTTTATAGCTCCCCTTCTGCATATGTACGATACAACGGCTTCTCCTCCCCGCGCTTCCCTATTCATAGAGGCACTCGCCAAGGCTGTCCCTTATCACCTATATTATTTCTTTTAGCATTTGAACCCTTGGCGATACACCTTCGACTCAATTCATCCATCCAGGGAGTCAGGATAGCATCAGTCCCCCATAAACTTTTCTTGTTTGCTGAAGACATGCTGCTCCTCCTAACATCTCCTCGGTCATCCCTCCCAGCCCTACTTCAAACCCTTAATTATTATTATTATTATTATTATTAATTGTTATAGCGCCATTTATTCCATGGCGCTTTACATGTGAAGAGGGGTATACATAATAAAAACAATTACAATAATCTTAAACAATACAAGTCATAACTGGTACAGTTAATAACTTTGAACACATTTCAGGTCTACAAATTAATCCCTCTAAATCCTATGCCATGAACATCACTCTCCCTTCCTCCACTATCACATTGCTAAAACAATATTTCCCGTTTCAGTGGACCTCTAACCATTTGGACTACTTAGGAGTGAAACTTACTTCAGAGTATGGATCATTATATGCCGCTAATTATCCTCATATGCTCCGTAAAATTCGATCAATACTCCAGTCATGGGGCAAACTTAACCTCTCCTGGCTCGGCAGAGTACGCGCACTAAAGATGACTATACTCCCTAAATTACTTCATCTATTTCGGGTCCTCCCAGTCTCGGTCCCCACACAATACCTTAAAATAGCTCAGCGAGCGATTAATACCTTTGTTTGGAGGGGGGTCTCCCTAGGGTTAATAGAGCCACCCTTTACCGCTATCGTCTAAAAGGGGGATTGGGGGGTCCCAAACCTCTCGAAATATTATCAAGCAGCCCAACTTGGTCAACTGACATTGTACCACGCCTATTCTGAACCCCCCTTCCCTATGGCTAGCTCTATAGGCCTCAGAACTCCACTTGAGTACCCTAGATACGTTGCTCTGGACTCTCCCAACACACCGGAGAGAAATCACTAATCCCATCATGGTCCACTCTCTCAGAATCTGGGACTCATTAAAATACTCCTCACATTTAATATATTCATTCCTACCCTTGGCCCCCTTGTGGGGTAATGCCCAGTTTCCCCCGGGAGTGGATTCCCTTAGGGACTTCCGACTATGGGTCGCGGTGGGAATAACAAGAGTTCACCATCTCATCAACGTGGATGGGCTTATCCCATTTTCTGCTTTAAGTGAAAAATACTATCTCCCACCGAGAGAAATATTTCGATACTTGCAGCTTAAAAATTTTGTTCAATCTCTACTAAGAAACTCTGCCCCCCCTATTCCTTCACCCCCTTTGAACAGAGATGCCGCCAAAACCCACATGCTCCAGGTATCATATCCCTTCTTTACGCACACATCAACTCTCCAACTCACAGGCGGTGCCTGGGCTACACCTCTCGCTGGGAGTCGGATATTGGGTCAACCCTGACGGACTCGGAATGGACCCAGATTTGGTCTTCCTCCACTGGAGGCTTGCTTAACACCCTCATGCTAGAGACCAATTACAAAGTACTTACAAGATGGTACTTGACCCCAGCTAGAGTCGAAGGCAGTCGCTAACTACTCTCCAAACTGTTTTCGGGGATGTAACTCTATAGGAGATATGCTTCATATCTGGTGGCTATGCCCAACGGCTCGAAGGTTTTGGACCAGGGTATACTACTTGATTCTCTCAATAACAAATATCAATCTTAGGAAAAACCCCTAGGAAGCCCTACTAAACAAGCATGTCCCCAATATTTCTAAATATTCCCGAGCCCTTATCAAGTTTATATTCTTAGCAGCCAAACAAACTATAGCCTCGGCTTGGAAAAAACCTGGCTTGGATCTGTCGGGAGTTAAATCTCATCTATCATGGTACATGGTAAACGAAAAATTATCAGCTATACTCACTGACAAAGTAGAGAGATTTGAACTTACTTGGCTCCCCTGGGCGGAATACGCCAGCCACACCCCTTTCGCTATTCCGGTATCTCGACTATCTAAAGGTACCTTCACACTAAACGATATCGCTAGCGATCCGTGACGTTGCAGCGTCCTGGCTAGCGATATCGTTCAGTTTGACACGCAGCAGCGATCAGAATCCTGCTGTGATGTCGCTGGTCGGAGCTAGAAGGCCAGAACTTTATTTGGTCACTGGCTCTCCCGCTGACATCGCTGAATCGGCGTGTGTGACACCGATCCAGCGATGTCTTCACTGGTAACCAGGGTAAACATCGAGTTACTAAGCGCAGGGCCGCGCTTAGTAACCCGATGTTTACCCTGGTTACCATCCTAAAAGTAAAAAAAACAAACGCTTCATACTTGCCTTCCGCTGTCTGTCCTCGGCGCTGTGCTTTCCTGCACTCACTGTGAGCACAGCGGCCGGAAAGCAGAGCGGTGACGTCACCGCTGTGCTTTCCGGCCGCTGTGCTCACAGCCAGTACAGAGAAGCACAGCGCCGAGGACAGACAGAAGAAGGTAAGTATGAAGCGTTTGTTTTTTTTACTTTTAGGATGGTAACCAGGGTAAACATCGGGTTACTAAGCGCGGCCCCGCGCTTAGTAACCCGATGTTTACCCTGGTTACCGGCATCGTTGGTCGCTGGAGAGCAGTCTGTGTGACAGCTCTCCAGCGACCAAACAGCAATGCTGCAGCGATCGACATCGTTGTCGGTATCGCTGCAGCGTCGCTAAGTGTGACTGTACCTTAACACACATTCTCCAACAAGACTACAATCTACTTAGATATTTCGTCGCTGGACTCCCTGCAGACATCGCTGAATCGGCGTGTGTGACGCCGATTCAGCGATGTCTTCACTGGTAACCAGGGTAAACATCGGGTTACTAAGTGCAGGGCCGCGCTTAGTAACCCGATGTTTACCCTGGTTACCAGCGTAAAAGTTAAAAAAACAAACACTACATACTTACCTTCCGCTGTCTGTCCCCGGCGCTGTGCTTTCCTGCACTGGCTGTGAGCGCCGGCCAGCCGGAAAGCACAGCGGTAACGTCACCGCTCTGCTTTCCGGCCGCTGTGCTTACACAGCGCAGAGAAGCACAGCGCCGGGGGACAGACAGCGGAAGGTAAGTATGTAGTGTTTGTTTTTTTTAACTTTTACGTTGGTAACCAGGGTAAACATCGGGTTACTAAGCGCAGCCCTGCGCTTAGTAACCCGATGTTTACCCTGGTTACCGGCATCGTTGGTCGCTGGAGAGCTGTCTGTGTGAGAGCTCTCCAGCGACCAAGCAGCGACGCTGCAGCGATCCGGATCGTTGTCTGGATCACTGCAGCGTCGTTTAGTGTGAAGGTACCTTAACCGTAGTCCTCAGGCTTCTGATTAAAATTACCCAAATGGGTATGGATTCATTATAACCTCTTCTCGGGTCCCATTTCCCTTCCCACTCCCCTAACCCTTGTCCCCCATTTTGTGTGTGTTTTTGTCGCTGTTACACTCGTCTTTTGCTATGACTCATCTTAAGTTTATTGCCAGTTACCAGAAAATAAATGAATGACTGTTACCCCCTTGTTATGATGCAATGTACTATATGATAATACTAAAGTTTCTTCTTTTCCTGTATCATATATGCAAACTTCAATAAAAATTTATTGTTAAAAAAAACAAAAAAAAAAAAAACTTTATTTCAAAACAGGTTTTCTTACATTTAATAGCACACTAAGAGGGTTAAGTTGTAGAAATGTATCTGCATACCCGTTACTGCGCTTTCTTCTTAATATGCCATCTTTATAATGGGCATAATCATTAGGAAAATATCACAATAATACAGAAGCTCTGGGATTTGCATGTATCTTGTTATCCTAGATTACTCGGTACTGCAGCAGCACAAGCATCTTGGCACAAACCCCATTTACATTAAAGTGCTGCATTAGGCTGCAGATGCCAAATATTCACCGCCCAATGTGCAGATCTCTGACTACAGAAAATGGTAATGCCATGACTGGCACCTCAATATCACACAATGTCTTAGCAATTCTCAGACAAGCAAAAACATTTGATGTGACTGGTCTGCAAAGGAGAAGGAAAGCGAGTGGAAGAGAGTGGGGGAGATGGGGGACGGTGAGGAAAGAGTAATTCCAGCAGCAAAGTTCAGGTCCCCATTATTTCCATGGTTTCTAAGATTGCCAAAATGTCCTTGGTGATTTTCAGTTACCTGCTTACTGAAGACGTTAAAGGAATCCTTCCCGACTAGAAAAAAAAAAAAAAGTTTGAAAAAAAAAAAAATATATATATATATATATATATATATATATATATATATATCTTTTAATTAGCAGATCACAAGAGTTTTGTGTCGGGAGATAATCACTGTAGCACATATAAATGACTGCCATCTTGTTAGAGACAGAAGCCTGTCCTAGGGTGTTAATAGGACAGGAATCTGAGCATGTGCAGAATTAAGCTCCATTGATGTGACCTGGAGATAGCCTGACAGTACCGAGTGTTTCTGGTCCCAGTAGCAGAGCTTCCTACTGCACATGCTCAGTTACCAGACCTCTTAAAGAGGGTGATTACTACCAGGACAACCCTTTCTAGTTCTAAATATATGGCCCCCGATTTAAAAAAAAAAAAAAAAAAAAAAACCACAAACGAACAACTTATGCTCCCCTTCTGTGCTGGTGCTGTTCCAGTGGTGTCGGCACTCGCGGTACCGGGGCTCGTATGCGGTTGTTATGACACGTGAGCCCGGCCCCCAATCAGCGCTATGGCCACTGTCCCCACCTTCGTACGAATTGAACATGAATAGGAAGTCAGAGTGGTGGGGACAGCGACGCCAGCGCTGATAGTCCACCAGGCTCACGTGTCATAACCACATGGGAGACCAGGAGTGATGACACTGCTGGAATGGCGCTGGCACGGGAGGGGAGTGAAGGTTTTTTTTATTTGATAGGGGCCAAATAATTCAAACACAAAGGGGTCATTCTAGTAGTGGACAACCAATTTAACCCCTTAGTGATGGAGCCAAATTTTTTAAATCTGACCAGTGTCATAACTGGTCAGATTTAACTCTGGAACGCTTCAACAAATCCCAGTGATTTTGAAATTGTTTTTTCATGACATGTTGTACTTTATGATATTGATAAATTTAGGTCGATATGTTGTGTTTATTTATTAAAAAAAAAAAAAAAAATTTTTGGAAAAAATGTAAAAAAAAAAAAAAAAAGAGAATTTCAAACTTTGATTATCCTTTTAATCCAGATAGTCACACCACAGCAAAACATTAATAAATAACATTTCCCACATGTCTGCTTTACATCAGCATTATTTGTAAAATGTTGTTATTTCAATTTGTTAGCATTTTAGGATGTTTAAAAATGTAGCCATAATTTTTAATTTTTTCAAGGAAATTTACAAAATGTATTTTTTTTTTTTAGGGACCTAACCATGTTTGCCTTTAGGGGGTCCCATATATTGGGAAACCCCTAAAAGTGATACCATTTTAAAAACAGCACCCCTGTCATATTGAAAACTGCTGTTAGGTAGTTTATTAACCCTTCAGGCGATTTTCAGGAATTAATGCAAAGTGGCATGACAGAAATGAAAAGGTGTATTTTTACTACCTAAATGCTAACTTCTGAACAGAGTACTACAGCCATCAGACTCTAAGGCCATTATTTGATCATGAACTGCCAAACATCAGGACCACACAATTATGAACTGAGGGCACCAAATGGGATAAAGAGGAAGCCCCAACACTCTGTTAACCATTTATATGATGTACTCACTATTGACATCAGCATCTAAAAGGTACCGTCACACTCAGCAACTTTGCAAAGAGAACGACAACAATCCGTGACGTTGCAGCGTCCTGGATAGCGATCTCGTTGTGTTTGACACGCAGCAGCGATCTGGATCCCGCTGTGACATCGCTGGTCGGAGCTAGAAGTCCAGAACTTTATTTTGTCGCCAGGTCAGTGTGTATCGTCATGTTTGACATCAAAAGCAACGACGCCAGCAACGAGCATAGGGCCCCTAGATGTGTGTCGGATCGGTACACTCCGGCTATTTGACATGGAGCTAACAACCAGCGAGAACGAGAAGTGAGTCGCCGTTACGTCACTGGATCGCTCCTGCATCGTTCTGGAGCTGCTGTGTTTGACGTCTCCACAGTGGCCTAAACAGCGACGCTCCAGCGATCTAGTTTAGGTCGGCTCGTTGTCTATATCGCTGCAGCGTCGCTGAGTGTGACGGTACCTTAAGGGGTTAAACAGATTTGGACGGTGCAAACACTGATCGTGGCTGATGCAGCAAGCTGTCAGCTATAGTGTACAGCCGACAGCTGCTGGATTGTCATCTGTATGGGGAGGCTATTCTCTTATATCTCAGGTCAGTTAAAAGACGTATTGGCGGTCATTAAGGGGTTAATATCCTAGGAGAGGTTTCTTCCGTGTAACAAGATGGCAGCCATTTTAATGCCCTACAGTATTTAGCGGCCTAGACTAAACAAATTTCATAACTAAATATAGTTAATTACATTTTTTTTCCTATTCCCAGAAAACCCCTCAAATATCTTGATGAACACTGGTTTGACTTAACTATCTATACTGACTTCACCATAACCGTGCAAGGTCAATTCAGCAAATATAAAACCAATTAGAATATATTTCAACACAGTTATTAGTTCACAATGGCCAAGACAAATTTACTGGAGCTAAATACATAAAACATTTGTAATTTGAGAATTTACTTATGCAGAACAGGAAAATCATCTAGAACAGAATGGCCACAAAGCAACACTCAGCTTATTGATCAAAACTGGATTAACGAAAGCCAGGCCTTGTCGTCTACGGCAGTTGAACAAATGGAAGCAGAGTGCTGATTGGTTGTTAGGGGCAACAAGTCTTGTTTTTCACACCACAATAGACCCAAAATGGCTCCTGTCACACATCCTCACTGAAGCAGTTTGATGAAAAATCAATAAAAACTTCATCCCCAAAGAGGGCTAGAGTAGAAAAACATTGCATTTTAACATTTTAAATAAGTTTGATTGACATGAAATGAGGTGCAAAGGGCCAGTGGGCCCCTCTTTGCCTTCACTCATTTTCCAAGAGCTACACTTTTTTTTTTATTTTTGCACATCTTTTATTAGCCTCCATACGGGACTGGAACCTGTGATTGCTTGTACAATACACTGCAATGAGGTGATATTGCAGTGTGTTATAAAATATCTGATGTGTCCAAACATGGCCAACACTGGGGTTCAGTCTTCTAATGTCCATGACATTGTCACCCCATATCCAAACACCTTAAAGAGGCTGCTCACTACTTGGACAACCCCTTTTAAATACTGTACCCCACTCCCCACCATTCCCTTGATCCCTCCTTCCCTGAATTTAAAAAAAAAAAAAAAAAAAAACACCACACATAATCCACTCATGCACTGGAACATATAGTGCAATATTGGCGCTGGTCTCCCAGCAATCGTGTAACATAAGAATCAGTGGTCACTAGCGGGCTGCAGAGAACTAGCGGGCTGCAGGTGATTTCCCAGGGCTCTGCATGCGGCTAGCTGTGTCACATACCCCCGGTCTTCATAGCGTACTCCCATAGGAGTCATTTACCTGATAGGTGGGTCTACATCAGCCACAGCATTAGTCACAGTTCTCATATTTATCTGTCTGATGAAGGTCATAAAGACCGAAACGTTACAGTGAAATATACTGGGATAATTTAATAAAATATTGAATAAGAAATTCCTTTTTGAGTGCCGGATTTTTGTAATTATTCATACGTTGGGACTGGCGACCCTTGTCTGTGCACCATACCTACTTAAGGAGTGCCGTGTCAATTTTTTGGAGCAGAGAACACACCTCACCCAGACATAAGAGGAAAGAGCGAGTGGAGCAAAGAAGGCCAACAGTAGATGGCATAACAATGTCATGTGAGCATCGGCACCAACATTGCTGGACCGTCATCAGGGCTGGCATTAACCCCTCTGTGACCTTAGACGTACTATCCCGTCGAGGTGCCCTGGGCTTATCTGACCCTGGACGGGATAGTACGTCATAGCCGATCGGCCGCGCTCACGGGGGGAGCGCGGCCGATCGCGGCCGGGTGTCAGCTGCTTATCGCAGCTGACATCCGGCACTATGTGCCAGGAGCGGTCACGGACCGCCCCGGCACATTAACCCCTGGCACACCGCGATCAAAGATGATCGCGATGTGCCGGCGGTACAGGGAAGCACCGCGCAGGGAGGGGGCTCCCTGCGGGCTTCCCTGAGCCCCCCGCAGCAACGCGATGTGATCGCGTTGCTGCGAGGGTCTCCTCACCTCCCTCCCTGCTCGAGCCCCGGATCCAAGATGGCCGCGGATCCGGGTCCTGCAGGGAGGGAGGTGGCTTCACAGAGCCTGCTCAGAGCATGCACTGTGAAGCCTGCAGCACTCCTATCAGATCAGTGATCTGACAGAGTGCTGTGCAAACTGTCAGATCACTGATCTGTGATGTCCCCCCCTGGGACAAAGTAAAAAAGTAAAAAAAAAAATTTCCAAATGTGTAAAAAAAATAAAAAAAAATATTCCAAAATAATGAAAAAAAAAAAAAATATTATTCCCATAAATACATTTCTTCATCTAAATAAAAACAATAAAAGTACACATATTTAGTATCGCCGCGTCCGTAACGGCCCGACCTATAAAACTGGCCCACTAGTTAACCCCTTCAGTAAACACCGTAAGAAAAAAAAAAAAAAAACGAGGCAAAAAACAACGCTTTATTATCATACCGCCGAACAAAAAGTGGAATAACACGCGATCAAAAGGACAGATATAAATAACCATGGTACCGCTGAAAGCGTCATATTGTCCCGCAAAAAAAGAGCCGCCATACAGCATCATCAGCAAAAAAATAAAAAAGTTATAGTCCTGAGAATAAAGCGATGCAAAAATAATTATTTTTTCTGTAAAATAGTTTTTATCGTATAAAAGCACCAAACCATAAAAAAATGATATAAATGAGGTATCGCTGTAATCGTACTGACCCGAAGAATAAAACTGATTTATCAATTTTACCAAACGCGGAACGGTATAAACGCCTCCCCCAATAGAAATTCATGAATAGCTGGCTTTTGGTCATTCTTCCTCACAAAAATCGGAATAAAAAGCGATAAAAAAATGTCACGTGCCCAAAAATGTTTTCAATAAAAACGTCAACTCGTCCCGCAAAAAACAAGACCTCACATGACTCTGTGGACCAAAATATGGAAAAATTATAGCTCTCAAAATGTGGTATTGCAAAAAATATTTTTTGCAATAAAAAGGGTCTTTCAGTGTGTGACGGCTGCCAATCATAAAAATCCGCTAAAAAACTCGCTATAAAAGTAAATCAAACCCCCCTTCATCACCCCCTTAGTTAGGGAAAAATAAAAAAAAAATGTATTTATTTCCATTTTCCCATTAGGGCTAGGGTTAGGGCTAGGGTTAGGGCTAGGGTTAGGGTTAGGGTTAGGGTTGGGGCTACAGTTAGGGTTGGGGCTAAAGTTAGGGTTAGGGTTTAGATTACATTTACAGTTGGGAATAGGTTTGGGATTAGGGTAAGGGGTGTGTCTGGGTTAGAGGTGTGGTTAGGGTTACTGTTGGGATTAGGGTTAGGGGTGTGTTTGGATTAGGGTTTCAGTTATAATTGGGGGGTTTCCACTGTTTCGGCACATCAGGGGCTCTCCAAACACGACATGGCGTCCGATCTCAATTCCAGCCAATTCTGCGTTGAAAAAGTAAAACAGTGCTCCTTCCCTTCCGAGCTCTCCTGTGTGCCCAAACAGGGGTTTACCCCAACATATGGGGTATCAGCGTACTCAGGACAAATTGGACAACAACTTTTGTGGTCCAATTTCTCCTCTTACCCTAGGGAAAATACAAAACTGGGGGCTAAAAAATAATTTTTGTGGGAAAAAAATTTTGTTTTATTTTTATGGCTCTGCATTATAAACTTCTGTGAAGCCCTTGGTGGGTCAAAGTGCTCACCACACATCCAGATAAGTTCCTTAGGGGGTCTACTTTCCAAAATGGTGTCACTTGTGGGGGGTTTCAATGTTTAGGCACATCAGTGGCTCTCCAAACGCAACATGGCGTCCCATCTCAATTCCTGTCAATTTTGCATTGAAAAGTCAAACGGCGCTCCTTCCCTTCCGAGCTCTCCCATGCGCCCAAACAGTGGTTTACTGCCACATATGGGGTATCAGCGTACTCGGGACAAATTGGACAACAACTTTTGAGGTCCAATTTCTTCTCTTACCCTTGGAAAAATAAAAAATTGGGGGCAAAAATATAATTTTTGTGAAAAAATATGATTTTTTATTTTTACGGTTCTGCATTATAAACTTCTGTGAAGCACTTGGTGGGTCAAAGTGCTCACCACACCTCTAGATAAGTTCCTTAGGGGGTCTACTTTCCAAAATGGTGTCACTTGTGGGGGGTTTCAATGTTTAGGCACATCAGTGGCTCTCCAAACGCAACATGGCGTCCCATCTCAATTTCTGTCAATTTTGCATTGAAAAGTCAAACTGCGCTCCTTCCCTTCCGAGCTCTCCCATGCGCCCAAACAGTGGTTTACTGCCACATATGGGGTATCAGCGTACTCAGGACAAATTGGACAACAACTTTTGAGGTCCAATTTCTTCTCTTACCCTTGGAAAAATAAAAAATTGGGGGCAAAAATATAATTTTTGTGAAAAAATATGATTTTTTATTTTTACGGTTCTGCATTATAAACTTCTGTGAAGCACTTGGTGGGTCAAAGTGCTCACCACACATCCAGATAAGTTCCTTAGGGGGTCTACTTTCCAAAATGGTGTCACTTGTGGGGGGTTTCAATGTTTAGGCACATCAGTGGCTCTCCAAACGCAACATGGCGTCCCATCTCAATTCCTGTCAAGTTTGCATTGAAAAGTCAAATAGCGCTCCTTCCCTTCCGAGCTCTCCCATGCGCCCAAACAGTGGTTTACTGCCACATATGGGGTATCAGCGTACTCAGGACAAATTGGACAACAACTTTTTGGGTCCAATTTCTCCTGTTACCCTTGGTAAAATAAAACAAATTGGAGCTGAAGTAAATTTTTTGTGTAAAAAAGTTAAATGTTCATTTTTATTTAAACATTCCAAAAATTCCTATTAAACCCCTGAAGGGTTAATAAACTTCTTGAATGTGGTTTTGAGCACCTTGAGGGGTGCAGTTTTTAGAATGGTGTCACACTTGGGCATTTTCTATCATATAGACCCCTCAAAATGACTTCAAATGAGACGTGGTCCCTAAAAAAAAATGGTGTTGTAAAAATGAGAAATTGCTGGTCAACTTTTAACCCTTATAACTCCCTAACAAAAAAAAAAATTGGTTCCAAAATTATGCTGATGTAAAGGAGACATGTGGGAAATGTTACTTATTAAGTATTTTGTGTGACATATCTCTGTGATTTAATTGCATAAAAATTCAAAGTTTGAAAATTGCGAAATTTTCAAAATTTTCGCCAAATTTCCGTTTTTTTCACAAATAAACGCAGGTACTATCAAAGAAATTTTACCACTATCATGAAGTACAATATGTCACGAGAAAACAATGTCAGAATCACCAGGATCCGTTGAAGCGTTTCGGAGTTATAACCTCATAAAGGGACAGTGGTCAGAATTGTAAAAATTGGCCTGGTCATTAACGTGCAAACCACCCTTGGGGGTAAAGGGGTTAAAGTCAGGCAGACCAGGCAGCTGCCTAGGGCCCCCACTCCTCCTAGGGTCCCCAGTCAGTGGCATGCCGCTAATAGCGGCACATCACGCGGCAGCTATGGTGCCCATGAATAAGAGGGACCCGGCGTCACCGACCCCCGCATTTAACTTATTGGCATCATAGATGCCGATACAGTTGAAAGCAGTGATGGAGGAGAGCATCAGATAACACTCCCTCTCCCATCACTCCCCCTCAGCAGCGTTTGCCAGCAGTGGGGGAAGCAGAAAGGGAGAGAGAGATGCGCTATACTGGGTTTGTGGGGGCTGCATTAACCAGTGTGTGTGGGGGAGAGGCTGCATTATACTGTATGTTTGGATGCTGCCTTATACTCTGAGGGGGTCTGCATTATACTGTGTGTGGATGCTGCATTATACTGTGTGTGGATGCTGCATTATACTCTGAGGGGTCTGCATTATACTGTGTGTGGATGCTGCATTATACTCTGAGGGGTCTGCATTATACTGTGTGGATGCTGCATTATACTCTGAGGGGTCTGCATTATACTGTGTGTGGATGCTGCATTATACTCTGAGGGGTCTGCATTATACTGTGTGTGGATGCTGCATTATACTCTGAGGGGTCTGTATTATACTATATGGGACCTGCATCAAACTGTATCGAGGACTATCTGTACCCATCATTCCTCCTCAGCTGGAGTAAAGATGCCAGGAAACAAGCGTCAAAGGACTTCATTATTGTTGATCACGCTTGTTGACCGGCCTGAACTTAGTGCTTGTAAATATAACAGAAATGTGTCTGTGTGATAGTGCAATACGTGAGCATTTGGGGACCCACTTTAATATTTTGCCCAGGCCCCACTTTGTCTAAAACCGGCCTGGCCGTTGTTAATTCAAGAGGTGAGAATAAAGCATTTTATTTTACTTGTAAGGTTTTAGCAGTGGGAAATCCGCTTTAAATGCTGCTGTCACAGTTGACAGTGGCATCTAAGGTGTTAAACAGATGCAATCAGAGGTTGCTCCCAAAGCAGCAGTTGGAGCGACCCGTCAGGCGAAGAATACAGCCAGAACGTATGTTGTCTGATGGAACAAGGTCCGCTCCTGCAACATGCAGTAACATAGTAACATAGTTAGTAAGGCCGAAAAAAGACATTTGTCCATCCAGTTCAGCCTATATTCCATCATAATAAATCCCCAGATCTACGTCCTTCTACAGAACCTAATAATTGTATGATACAATATTGTTCTGCTCCAGGAAGACATCCAGGCCTCTCTTGAACCCCTCGACTGAGTTCGCCATCACCACCTCCTCAGGCAAGCAATTCCAGATTCTCACTGCTCTAACAGTAAAGAATCCTCTTCTATGTTGGTGGAAAAACCTTCTCTCAGTGCTCACAGGGACAAGTCCGTCCTCGTATAGAGGACTTGTCCAGGTTTGCTGAGGGACAACACTGGTCCTAAAAAATGGAAAAATTCGTAATATTGAGCAAAATTTACTATAGTGGTGTACATGTACAACAGGCAAGAATTAGTTTACGGAGGCAAACAAAATTAAAAATATCTAGTCAGCTACAATATGTAGGGTGAATCTTATTAATACAAGTGACAATTAAGTATCAACTTCAGATAAAATAACACATAATTGAGTTATTAATTGATATGACAGTATATAGTCACACCACCTCAGAACAAGAATGAGTCGGCAGATTCTCTAAACATGGCACAATTCATTATTAAGTGCAACAGACACTATACCAGTAATGTACCTGCTTTTCTTAAGCAGGCTTTAACAAAGTTAGCTGGCATAATATTAACCTAATTTATTAGGAGCTCACCTTTTAACAGACCTGGCAGATCTCTGGTGTCAGGGCCAGAAGGTCTAGGCTCATAGTTGGCATAAATCTGACATATAATGTAGGCCAGTATAATGTTTGTCTGGCAGAGGGAGATCCTGCCCATATTACAAAATATTTTCAAAAAACACAAAACAGGAAACTTTGCAAACCTCTTTGATCAATGTATTACTAAATTCTGTCCCGATCAGCTTTGCTGTTTTATTATTATGAGGCCAATTTCTGGACTGCAGAACATTTAATGGGGCATCTGTTAAAAAAAGAAGCCATCACCTATCCAGGTGCCAACGTATTGATCCGTGAGGCTGTGACTTGCACAAATTGGCTTAAAGGGGAACTTTTGTCCAGGTTAGAATGGAGCAGCAGTGCACAAGCTTGTCCGTCACTCCATTAAAGGAGCTGTGCACGACTCAGACAACGCCGCATCAATTGCTATATTAAGCCGATGCCATTCCAGCAACGACTGCACTCAGGGCTGGCTCCAGGTTTTCGTGGGCCCCAGGCGGAAGGATCTCAGTGGCCCCTTTAACACATACCACAACTCATGATGCACAGATACGGTAGAGAAATACAGGTATAGTACAATGCCAAAGATTTCACTTCTTACACTACATGAGTGATATCTATTGTAAATTATAAAATAGCTCAGAAGTCGGTGAATCCTCGCAGCGCACGGTGCGTGACCTGGGGGGGAGGGGGATTCAAATGTTTTCATCTTAGACAGAACAGTATAGTCCTCCAGACAGAACAACGGGCCCCACATAATGCTCCAGACAGAACAACGGGGCCCCCACATAATGCTCTGAACAACGGGGCCCCCACATAATGCTCCAGACAAAACAACGGGGCCCCCACATAATGCTCTGAACAACGGGGCCCCACATAATGCTCCAGACAAAACAACGGGGCCCCCACATAATGCTCTGAACAACGGGGCCCCACATAATGCTCTGAACAACGGGGCCCCCACATAATGCTCAGAACAACGGGCCCAACATAATGCTCAGAACAACGGGCCCAACATAATGCTCAGAACAACGGGCCCAACATAATGCTCTGAACAACGGGCCCAACATAATGCTCTGAACAACGGGCCCAACATAATGCTGAGAACAACGGGCCCCACATAATGCTCTGAACAACGGGCCCAACATAATGCTCTGAACAACGGGCCCCACATAATGCTGAGAACAACGGGCCCAACATAATGCTCCAGACAAAACAACGGACCCCATATAATGCTTCAGACAGAATAACGGGCACCATATAATGCTTCAGACAGAATAATGGGCACCATATAATGCTTCAGACAGAATAATGGGCACCATATAATGCTTCAGACAGAATAATGGGCACCATATAATGCTTCAGACAGAATAATGGGCACCATATAATGCTTCAGACAGAATAATGGGCACCATATAATGCTCCATAGAGAATGGGCTCCATACATAAAAATAAATAATCTAATACTTACCTCTCCTCGTTCCTTGCTAGCTGCAATTCTGGTCTCCTCAGCCTCTCTGCACAGTGGGTATGCTATTGTGACGTCACCACGTCCTCTGCCCTGAGATGTTACAGAATCAGGAGAAGCTGAAAAGACCGGACCTACGGCCAGCGGGGAACGAGGAGAGGTGAGCATTTCAAACAGTATAAAGCACAGGGAGAACAGTGCGTGTCGGTGTTCAACTTCCCAACGTAGAGTGGGTCCCCCTGCTTGCTTAGGACCCTGGCACTTGCCCAGTTGGCGACGCCGACCCTGACTCTCCCAGGTCAGTCAGTTGCAATTTCACTCTCCATTCCGTCGGATGTAGCTGCCATTGAAGGAAAGCCAGAGACCAACAGCTCTCACTTCTTCAGGATAACAGCTTCCTCCAAAGGAAGGGAGAGTGAAGCAGTGATTGGCTGCAGAGCTCGCGGGACAAAAGGTCATGTGAGTGCCAGTACAGTCATTGCTGGAACATCACCAGCACCCAAGGTGAGTGTAGTAGACATGTTTGTTTTTTTGTTTTTTGTTTTTTAAATGGGGAATATGGCAATTGAGAAGAGGTTGTCCAAGCAACGGACAGCCCCTCTAATCTTTTATGGGACTACTAAGCAATGCTCTGAGATTTTTCTCATAGCCCTAAACATAATGAATGGAATGGCGTTCAGGCATTCGACCGGCTGCTCAAATTTCTAATGTAGCTAAAAATCTCTGTTCTGCTGATCGATGAGGGGCCAGATGCTCAGACCACCACATTTAGGAAATTTAAAAAAAAAAAGGGGAGGTTGATCGGAAAGAAAAAAAAAAAAAAAAAACTAGTTAGCCAGCATAATAATTTTGCAGAGGAACAGCAGTTTCACCTACAAAACCAAGTAGCCATTAAGATAACCGCCCATTAAACAGCTACCGTATTTTGTTGCAAAATTGAGTGATTGCACTACACTGTCACTGCTCCCCTGCACAGAATGGTGCAGTTGCTGGGTATGGAAGCACCCTTATAATTTTGGGGCAGGACTTCAAAGTGTAATATTGTCAAGAACAGGGTCATTTTCTCAGTCAAAGTGCAAACCGCGATGTCCAAACTGGCAAAGGGTCGATCTACCTGAATGCAAAAGCCTCATGAACAGATACATGTGGGTCAGGAGACCCCTCGTACGGCCAGTCTGGACTATAATACAAGGTACACACAAGGAATAAACCTGACTCACATACAAGGGTAACAAAAAATATACACGCATCTCAAAGAAATAAAAATGTTGTGATTGTTATATCTGCTCTTGGGAAAGCTGGGCTGCAGCATATAGGAAGTGAACACAGCACTTTACTTCACCCCTGAAAAAGCATTAAGCTACTTACTGGTAGCGGCATTTTTCGGAGGCCCATGACAGCACACGAGAGAGGGGATCCGCCCTTAAGGAACAGGAAACCTACAGATACAAAAGGGCGGCACCTCTCCCCATGCATCAGTTGTATTTCAGAGCCTGAGAGGACTGCCGCGGTTAGTGGTACACAAATATACAATATATACATTATATACATTTGAAACAAAATAACCCATTATTGTAATAAGACACCATACGTGAGATTTACATATTACGCTATATACATATCAGGAAGTGCTACCCCCACGTGAATAGGGAGGGAACTAAGGGTGCTGTCATGGGCCTCCGAAAAATGCCGCTACCAGTAAGTAGCTTAATGCTTTATTCGGACTCCCATGACAGCACACGAGAGATTTACAGAGATGTAAGCTACCTTAGGGAGGGACTATAGATTGTAGCACCCTTAACCCAAAGGAAAGATCAGAGGAGGACCCCAAATCCAACCGATAGTGTTTAAAGAAAGTGGAAGGGGATGACCATGTGGCCGCCTTACATATCTGCTCCACTGACACTCCAGATCTTTCTGCCCAGGATGACGCCATGGCCCGGGTGGAATGTGCCTTTAGGTTCTGCGGAGCTGGCCCCCCACCTGCTGTATAAGCTAGAGAGATAGTTTCCCTAATCCATTTAGCCAGTAAATATTTCGATACTCTAAATCCTTTCTTTGGACCTTGGAAGGAAAGAAGCAGTGCCCCATCCTTCTTCCAATTATCAGTAGCTGAAATATACTGAAGAAGAGATCTCCTGACGTCTAACGTATGAAGCTCCTGCTCTTTAGGATTAGAGGGATTAGGAATAAAGGACGGCAAAACTATCTCCTGTGATCTATGGAACCGTGTCGCCACCTTTGGCAGATATGCTGGGTCTGGTCTAAGGACTACTCTGTCTGACAAGATTTCAGTGTATGGAGGAGCTCTGGAAAGTGCCTGTATATCCCCTATCCTGCGAGCTGAGGTTATGGCGATCAGGAAGGCTGTCTTAAGTGTCAACATTTTGATCGAGGCCTCCTGCAGAGGTTCAAAGGGGGGTTTAGTTAGAGAGGACAGAACTAAATTTAAATCCCATGGAACTGTTCTGTCTTTATGCAGTGGTGTAGATCTACTAACTGCCTTCATAAACCTCGCTATCCAGTAGTTATTCGCTATATTACAGGAAAACAGGGCACCTAAAGCTGAGACCTGTACCCTAAGGGTACTAGGAGAGAGTTTCAACTCGAACCCCTTCTGTAGGAACTCTAGGATTTGTTGTACTGGCACCCCGTCTTGGATATTAAACTTTGAACAAGACAAGAACTTTCTCCAAGTCCTAGAGTAGATTTTCGTAGTTACTTGCTTTCTACTCTTTAGGAGCGTCTCCACCAAGTTTGGAGAGAAGCCTTTTCCCACTAATAGTGACCGTTCAAACACCATGCCGTCAAATGGAGCCCCGTCACTTGTGGATGGGAGATCGGTCCCTGCGAAAGCAAGTTCGGGATCTCTGGCAGTACCCAGGGGACCGCTACAGACATTGTCTTGAGCCAGGCAAACCAGGTTCTTCTGGGCCAAAAGGGGGCGATAAGGATGACTTTCGCTCGATCCTCCCTGATTTTCCTCACCACTAGAGGTATCAGGTTCAGTGGTGGGAAAGCATAGGCTAGTGGAAAATCCCATTTCATGAGAAACGCGTCTACCGCCAGGGGATTCTCCCTGGGATTTAGGGAGCAAAAAAGTTTTACTTTTCTGTTGTTTCTGGTGGCGAATAGATCCACCACTGGTTGACCCCATCTGCGGACGACAAGATTGAAAATGTCCTCGTTGAGAGACCACTCTCCCTGTTTTAACACATTTCGGCTGAGGAAATCTGCTGCCACATTTTCTTTTCCTTTGATGTGAAGAGCTGTCAAAGATAGAAAATTGAGCTCTGCCACCTGGAACAACCGATCCGTGATCTGCATTAAAGTTTCGGAACGAGTTCCCCCTTGCCGGTTTATGTAAGCGACCGCCACTCTGTTGTCCGACAGAATTCTGACGTGCTGGCCCTGCAGATATACGAGGAATTTTTTAACAGCCAGTTCAACCGCCAACAACTCTCTTTGATTTGATGAAAATGTTGTGAAGGGTTCCCACTGTCCCTGGACCACCATGTCCCCCATGTAGGCTCCCCACCCTGAAGAGCTGGCATCCGTGGTTATCACGTGGGTGACATCTATCATCCAGGGAACCCCTGCTGATAAATTTTGTTTATCTAGCCACCATCTAAGGGAATTCAATGTTATCGGTCTCAATGTCAATTTTCCATTCAATGCGCCTCCTAAGGCTCTGTCATGGAACAGGACTTCATTTTGTAGGGACCTGGTGTGGAACTGAGCCCACTTAACTGCTGGGATGCAAGATGTGAGTGACCCAAGTAGAGACATTGCTTGCCTAAGTGTCATGGAAGGTGTATTGATTGCTCTTAATACAAAACTCTGAATTTGGTCCATCTTCTCTATAGGGAGGAGACACTGCTGTGTCACTGAATTCAACATTAACCCCAGGAATTTTTGAACATTTAGGGGCTGTAATTTAGATTTTTCAAAGTTTATGATCCAACCCAACCGTTCTAGTTTGGTTTTAGCAATCTCCCATTGTGACAGACAATGATCTACCGAGTTACCTACAATGAGGAAATCGTCTAAGTAGGGGACTATAAGGATATTTGACTCTCTTAAATGCGCCATAACTTCCGCAATTATTTTAGTAAACACCCTAGGTGCCGAGGTGATCCCAAAGGGGAGCGCTCTGAATTGAAAATGTCGAATCCTACCCCCCATTAGTATCGCTACCCTCAGGTATCGTTGGAAATCAGCATGAATGGGTACATGATAGTAGGCATCTTTCAAATCCACTACTACCATGAAACAGTTGTTGAAAAGCATTTTTATTGCCGAATTGATGGACTCCATTTTGAAAGTATGTTTCACCAAAAACTTATTGAGACCCTTAAGATTTATAATGGTCCTGTAAGATTTATCAGGCTTCTGGATTAGGAACAGGGGAGAGTAAAACCCTTCCCCTGCCTGAGAATACGGTACTTCTACCAAAACATTTTTGGAACAGAGAGTCCTCACTTCCTCTTCTAGGGCGAATTGTTCAGTGGGAGATGAGCGCCAGGGTGTTAACCTAAATTTGTCCTGTGGAATATGAACAAATTCCAGCTTGAGACCATGGGAAACAGTGTTTTTTATCCAAACACTGTTTGTGATTTTCGACCACTCTGCCGAGAAATGCAATAGTCTCCCTCCCACTGGAATTGCCAGTCATTGGTCTTGTTTTTTATTTTCCGTCTGGTTACGGCGAAACATGAGACCTGTACCTCGCTTTCGCCTATCCTCCCATCTGGGACGATCTCTCCCTGGTGAAAAGGCTCGCTTTCCTCCCCGGTTGAACCTTCTTTTGTTGAAGGGACGACGGTATGGATTGAACAGGTTGGGAAACTTTTTCTTATCATCTCCTGCTTTCTCCAGGAGTTCATCCAGGGTAGGCCCAAATAAATATTCGCCTTTACAAGGGATAGCGCAGAGCTTCGCTTTTGCCTGCATATCCCCCGGCCAGCATTTCAGCCATAGGGCTCTCCTTGCAGCATTAGAAAGTCCTGCTGCTCTAGCTGCCAACTTTACGGAGTCAATTGAGGCGTCTGATAAAAAAGCCGCCCCCTCCTGTATTACAGGTAATGCTGAGAGAATGGACTCTCTAGAGGCCCCTTGTTTTAATTGGGTCTCCAACTGGTCCAGCCAGACCATCATTGACCTTGCCGTGCAGGTTGAAGCTACCGCAGGTCTTAAGGAGCCAGCTGCCATCTCCCAGGTTCCCTTCAGGAAGGTATCCACTTTCCTATCCAGGGGGTCTTTAAGTGTTCCCATATCTTCAAATGGAAGAGAAGATCGTTTAGCTACCTTGGCAATTGCTGCATCCAGCTTGGGTGCTTTCTCCCAGTTACCTACTGCTGGGTCATCAAAAGGGTATCGGCGTTTTTGCGCAGGTGGTAAGGAGCCTTTTCTCTCAGGTTTCCTCCATTCCCTATTAATAAGATCTTGTATTTTCTCATTTAAAGGAAACACTCTGCGCTTCTTTTGCTCCAATCCACTGAACATCATTTGTTCTTTGGATAGTTGAGGCTTGGGTTCCGATATACCCATTGTGCCTCTGACCGCCTTTACCAATTTGTCTATCCTTTCTAGGGGTAGGCAAAACCGAGCAGCGTCTTCTTCCGAAGAGGAGGATGATGCTGCTGAATTGTCTGATTCTTCGGACTTGTCCTTTTCCACAGACGAATCAGATGCCCACTCAGTTCTCTGCCTAGAACCTCCTGACTGTGAAAGGTTTTTAAAAGACTCTTTAACCTCCATTCTAATCATCTCCTTGAGACTGGCTGTAATAGAGGAGGATTCTTCGGCTACCTACGGGGATAAGTAAGGTAGACTAGAGTGTAAAATCTACATGCTATACCCCCTCCCCTCCTTCCAGAACCTCACCGTCTGCTGGATACAGGGGTCACATAGTTTTTTAGGGTGTGAGTCAGGCAAGGGAACCCTGCAGATGGCACATTCCCTATGCTTCGCCTTACTGACGTTTTTCCTTCCCTGCATAAAACACATGAGGGGAGACTAGTCACTAAGTGAACTTTCTCGAAGATCACTTACCAGTGGCTGCTCACACCCAGAAATACCGAAGCACGAGGGGGATCCTTTTTGACTGACCCTCCAGACCCCTGTCTGGAGGAGCTTCTGCGGCCCGAACCATCGCTCCTTTTTTCATGTTCCTTCTCCTTGGGTTTCTGGGATGCTTGTTCCAGCAGCACAACCTGCTGATCCTGATCTGAATCCATTTTCAGTAAATTGGAGCCAGAACCCGGGAACATGCTGCTGGAGCCGCCTTATAAGGCCCCTCCTTCGGTCAGCGCACCTTGCCCAGCTTGTTTGTTTAATTTTCCCGCCCCCCCGCAGCTGTGGGGAATCAATCGTCGCTCCGGAGGGATTGCGGCATGATCTCCGGTGGGCGCCGCCATCTTGGAGCCCCCGCGCATGCGCAGGAGCTCGCCGATCCGGAAGACGTCGCCGGCTCCGCCCCCCGACGTCACCACAGCTTACAGCGCTTCCTGTCAGCGCTGCAGCTCTCGTGGAACGCCGAGGCCGGCCAGCTACGATCCGATCGGCGCCCCCAGATGCCGCCGCGCTCCCCCCTGCTCCAGAGAGACCCACAGCCCACGGGAAGGGCGACTTACCAGACGCTGGCCCCGGAGACCGGACACCCCCTGGCGACCGCTCCTCGCTGCCTAGTCACCGCCGTGCCGCCCTGCCAGGGCCACCGTGACTACTTCAGGTACCCGCACCGGCCGAAGTGGGAGACCCTCTCGCCACCAGAATCGGTCCGGCCGGCCTGGACTCCTGTAGTATCTATAGGCATCCAGTCCCTTCAGGAACAGGAAACCAACTGATGCATGGGGAGAGGTGCCGCCCTTTTGTATCTGTAGGTTTCCTGTTCCTTAAGGGCGGATCCCCTCTCTCGTGTGCTGTCATGGGAGTCCGAATAAATCACGTTTCTTCTATGCAGAAATGTATCATCATTACTAAGCCCGAGGCTATGTTTCCACAGTGAAATCCAATGACAACAAACCTTCCAGGCACAAAAATGGGGGTTCTGCAATGACCATCACAAGACATTTTGGAGGGTGGATTTTTGGTGCCATAGAAGAAGAAAAACAACCTAAGGCGTTAAACTATTTGGGACTTGAAGGGATTTTCCCACAAAAATAGTTCATTTTAATCAATAGATCCTGGAATAATAATAATTTCCACTTTTTTGGAATGTTCCTGTGCTGAGATAATCTTATAAATGTGCCCCTGCTGTGTCCTGGCTGTGTCTGACCATACAGGAACATGGTCTGATCATACCACAGCTCCTGGGCCCAGGATGCTTGACTGTGGAGATAATTGTCATGTGGATCTGCTGCTCACAGTAGGTCTAAGCAAATCCGCAGCCGAAATGTAAAGGTACCTTCACACAGAGCAACTTTCCAATGATCACGACCAGCGATACGACCTGGCCGTGATCGTTGGTAAGTCGTTGTGTGGTCACTGGGGAGCTGTCACACAGACAGCTCTCCAGCAACCAACGATGCCGAAGTCCCCGGGTAACCAGGGTAAACATCGGGTTACTAAGCGCAGGGCCGCGCTTAGTAACCCGATGTTTACCCTGGTTACCATTGTAAAAGTAAAAAAAAAAAAAAACACTACATACTCACATTCCGGTGTCTGTCACGTCCCAGCCGTCAGCTTCCCGCACTGACTGCGTCAGTGCCGGCCGTAAAGCACAGCACAGCGGTGACGTCACCGCTGTGCTTTACAGCCGGCGCTCACAGTCAGAGCGGGAAGCTGACGCCAGGGAACATGACAGACACCGGAATGTGAGTGTTTTTTTTTTTGAACACATCGCCGATCCAGCGATGACAGCAGGTGATCCAGCGCCGAAATAAAGTTCTGGCCTTCTAGCTCCGACCAAAGATATCACAGCAGGACACTGATCGCTGCTGCATGTCAAACACAACGATATCGCTATCCAGGACCCTGCAAAGTCACGGATCGCTATGGTTCAAAAGTTGCTCAGTGTGAAGGTACCTCAAGGCTATGTGCACACGTATAGAGCTCCCCTGCGGATTTTTCCGCAGCGGATTTGATAAATCCGCAGGGGAAAACCGCTGCGGTTTTTACTGCAGATTTCTCGCGTTTTCCATTGCGGATTCCACTGCGGATTTACATCTGCAGTTTTCTATTGGAGCAGATGTAAAAACGCTGCGGATTCCGCAAAAATAATTGACATGCTGCGGAAAATAAAACGCTGTGTTTCCACACGTTTTTTTTCGGCAGCATGGGCACAGCGTTTTTTGTTTCCCATAGGTTTTCATTGTACTGTAAACTTATGGGAAACTGCTGCAGATTCGCAGAAACATCCGCATCGTGTGCACATACCCTTAAGCTTTGTTCACATACAGCTTTGAGACGTTCCAAAACATAGAATCCTTTTAAGGCCATGTTCACACATTGCGGTTTTTACTGCGGAACCGCGGCGATTTTGCCGCTGCGGGTCCGCAGCTGTTTTCCATGCAGGGTACAGTACAATGTTACCCTATGGAAAACAGAAACCGCAGTGCACATGATGCGGAAAAACCCGGAAAAAAACGCGCAGAATTGCTGCGGAAAAAAAGAAGGACCATGTCACTTCTTTGTGCAGAATCGCAGCGATTCTGCACACATAGAAATGCATTGATCCGCTTACTTCCCGCATGGGGCTGTGCCCACCATGCGGGAAGTAATGTGGATAATGTGCGGGTTATACCCAGGGTGGAGGAGAGGAGACACTCCTCCAGGCCCCGGGAACCATATTTGTATTAAAAAAAAAAAAAGAATTAAAATAAAAAATCATGTATACTCACCCTCGGAAGTCTCAGCGCTGCACGCGGCCGTCCGGTCTCAGGTTTGCTATGCGACCAGGACCTTCGTGACGTCACCGAAGGTCCTGGTTGCACAGCATCTTTGGAACCTGACCGCCGCCTGCAGCGCCCAGGAGATCGGGACGTCAGAGGGTGAGTATATCATGATTTTATTATTTTTAACATTACTATTGATGCTGCATATTGCTGCATATGCAGCATCAATAGTAGGGGTAAATCCCGCAGCGGAACCCGCAGGACAAACCGCGATAAATCTGCAGGGATAACCGCAGCGGGTTTGCCCTGCAGATTTATCAAATCCGCTGCGGGAAAACCCGCGGGACAAAAAGGAAATAGTGAATGTGGCCTAAGACTCGAGTCACACGAGTTAATTGAGAAAAAAAAAAAAAGTCCACTTTTCATCCAGAGAAGTGGGACAATTTATTCTCTCTTGTCTTCTATACGCACTTTTTATTTTTTTTAACTCAGCAGTTAATAATCATTTACAAGACCATATTCAGTTCCCTACCTGTAAAAATAGGTTTGGAAGAGATTTTCTCAGAAAACATTTCTTTCAGCCTCATTTTTCTCAGTCAGGTGTTTTGCAAAACCTCATAATCTCCACCCAATCTTCCAAAAAGTTCCAAAGTTTTTGAAGAGGATTATGCAGGGGATCAGCTCCAAAAAAAAAGGGAACATAGCCCGAGTCTCGGCTTACTACTGCAGAAATAGACATCAGATACTGTTCAGGAGCGTGAGAAAGCTGGGTGCCAACCCCAGGTAGGAGGGAGGTGAAGTCCACAGTAGGGGGGGGGGGGGGGGGGGCACACTCAGCTTTCCCAGGAGCAGAGAACTTGTGCAACAAGTGAGTTGTAGAGTCTCCCAGGAAAGTGATGGATTGCAGGCAGGTTAGTGCATAATGCAAAGCATGCAGGCAGCAGCCCCGCGTATTACACATGACAGGTGACATGCACAGCGACCCCACACATTTAAAGGGATTTAAAGGGACAGAGAGCATGCTAAGCACACGGACACGTTACATACCGAGCACCACGCACACTACGTCCAGAACTACAAACGGGATCCTCGCTTTGTCAAACATGTCGCCGGTTTTTGCTAAAGAGCCGCCAGCAGGGAGAAAAGTGCCGGTCACCGGAGCAGCTCCAGCAGTCGCACGTGTGACTGTCCAGCTCCCGGGGAGTTATAGTCCAGGTAGGCGGGTTGTCACAAACCACAGACGGGTGACATTCCTCCTGGGAACCAAGAACGGGTCAAGACGTCAGTGGCTCAGAGCACAGCCTGCGCCGGGACTGCAGTCTTGTCTGTCTGCACGGGGTCGTCTGGAGCTGTGTAGTGTTGATGGGACGGACCGTAAATATGACGTGACGTAGGGGACAGTTATCAGCCAATCATAAACCAGATGGGCAGTCACGGGGGCGTAGCCCAATCCGCAGCTTATGTAGGAAATAGAATCGACCAATCCTGTTTTGCGCTGTCACAATGGGCGTGGTCGCATAAAAACTTCTTTGGCGTTTGCGTAGTAAAATGGCAAAGGGTGGGAAGTAGGAATGCGGGGCAAGTAGGTGCGGGAGGCGCTGGCTGGTACTGAGCGGAGTAGGTGCGGCCGCTGGAGGTGACCAACAGCGACGTCATTACGCTGCTGCGCTTTGTGTGTCGCACAGTGACGTCACCAGGGAGCAGCAGGTGCCCACGTGGGTAGATTAGGGAATTTCCCCTAATATTTCCTGCAGGAGCCGGCCTGTGTTCTTGCCTGTGTGTACAGGTCCTACAGGAAGGAGCGATTCTCCTGTTACAAATCTCATGTTGGCTGCATGTAGTTCCCCTCAGTCACTGCCGGTGCACTGTGATCAGTACTGGGCACAGAGAATGGACGCCCCCCCTTAAAAATAAAAGGGGGGTCGCATGATAACACAGCACCCAGAACAGTATTATGACTTCTTTCTGTC
Organism: Ranitomeya imitator; assembly: GCF_032444005.1. Taxonomy (NCBI): domain Eukaryota; kingdom Metazoa; phylum Chordata; class Amphibia; order Anura; family Dendrobatidae; genus Ranitomeya; species Ranitomeya imitator. The sequence goes on along the minus strand of NC_091282.1, from coordinate 76,411,086 downwards.
TTGTGTTATTTTCAGCTAATAAACTTAAATGAGAGGCTTATAAGGGGTTAATATTCTTGGTAAGTTGTGCGATGGCACGAGCAGGTTCCAGCTGTATGGTTTCCCGCACTTTATCTGCTTTTTGATTGGCGGTAATGATAAATGTGGGAAGAATTTATGCTATAAAAGCAGCTGTTTTCAACGGATCCTTGTCAGTCACCTGAAGAAGATTGAAGAGAAGAAGAACAGCTGATGGAACCGTTACTTCAGCCGCTGAGGAGGAGGGCGGCGTTGAGTAGTTGCGGAGATGCCTAGCTATAGACCCGGCTATAAAACCTACCTCTGTTCCAGAGGTTTTGGCTTCTGCACCACGATCGCAGCCTCCTTCCCCAGTGAGCCTGATGTCCGCTGCCTCGGCGAGTTCAAGCCGCAGTTCAAAGAGGAGCCGCAAGTCAAGAGTCGTCTACTCTCTCTCGCCGCCATCTTCCCATGTTCCGGTAGGCGTACAGGATGTACGCAGCAGTAGGCGGGTATCATCACGGAGGAAGTCCCGGAGCCCAGCGCGAGATCATCAGCGGTCTCACCATCCGGCGTCATCAGAGAGCGCCGGCGGTCCGTGAGGACCACATGAAAGGGAATCACCTCAGGCTGCCGTAAGGGGGAGAAGCGCCTACAGAGCATCTGGCCATTACAGCTTTGGAAGCGCTGTGTTGGCCCAACGGTCAGGATCGGCGGATCATCACCCTCACAGCGGGGAGAGGTTTGCAGAAGCCCCAGCTGCCGCTGCTGCCGGATCCTGGATTACCCAGCATACAACGTCGGATCAAGATCAGCTCGCTCCTCATCAGCCGCATTCTCCTACTATGGTGGGCTTGAGTGCTGGTGGTCAAAGCGATAATGGATCTCGTCATCAATCCAGGGTTGAGATTTTATATGTACCCCTGTCTGTCCCAATGTCGGATATGAAAACACTAGTGAAGGAGGTGTTAGATGAATATTTGGGCAGCTCCCGTGTATCACCCAGATCTTCCTCTATGGATGCTAACCGTAGCAGCTCTGGTGCTGTCTTAAAACCTAGACTGCCCAAAGTTCTTTTAAAGGAATCACTCTCTTGTGAAGTATCGCCATTAGGTTTGCACTTGAGTTTCTTTAAAAGAGCAGATGTGGAATAAAGAATTTGTTGATTTGTTTTCTCTTTTACCTTCTGGGAGGGATCAACAGAGTAGATACGAAAGGAAGGATGAGCATGATGATAAAAAGAAGAATTCTCCAGTTAATTCCTTCAAATTGGCTCCAAGCCTTTTCTATCTACGCTGCTGTGTTAGGGGAAAATACCCCAATCTTTGCTCTGGTTTATTTCAACATGTGGATACCATTTTGGAGGCGTACCATAATTTTGGCGGTATGGCGTGGTTGTTATATGATGAGGCATTTCGTCAAAAATTATCTATGTACCCCAACTTATCCTGGGGCACGAAGGATGTTGGTTTATGGCTTAATATGATGTTACCTCAGCGATCTTCAAATGTCAGACAGGTTTCCAGTGTTCCTATAAAAAAAGGAATTTGTTTTGCTTTCAATGAGAGTAGTTGCAAGTGGTCTCCGAACTGTCGTTTTCGCCATGAGTGCTCTTTCTGTGGGGGTTCTCACCCAATGTTTAAATGTTTCAAAAAGCAATTGCAGAATGGTCAGCCAGGCAATCCCAAAGAGCCCTTTTCTAAAGGAACCGACCCCGGTGATCCTGGAAAAAATGGCCCCTTGGTTAGAATCAGGGCTGTGAAGTCGGAGTTAGTTTTGGTTGGAGTCGGAGTCGGTAGAAATGTACCGACTCCAGCTTTAAAAAAACATGTATTAATATTTCATAATTGAACTTTCATATGAATTTTATAAATGTTACTCAAATATATATGTTCTATCAAACTATGAACAACAGTGATAAGCAGTTCTGCTGGAGACAGAGACATTTCTTACTTCTTGTGTGTCACTGTTCTCCACTGCCCTTATCTAATCTTAGACTTGCTTAACCTCATGCTGCCCCAACCCCCCTACTTACAATGTATGAAACTGAAAGTGAAAATGTGTTGCAAATTCTTAGTAGTAAAGCTCCTCCTCTAGACTAGATGTTTGGTGTGCACTAGATGTATGGTCTGATTACTTATATGATGGTGAGAAACTGAATAAGCACGTTGTTAATATTTGACAACAGTAAATTTATTGTTACGAATTGGCCATTTATGAAGGAGTCGGAGTCGGAACCTGATAAAATCCAGGAGTCGGAGTCGCAACTGTGGCTTACCGATTCCACAGCCCTGGTTAGAATTATACCCAGATCGGGCGAGTAGCTCTCTTTTATACGAGGGCTTTCTTAATGGTTTTTTCGTTCTCCCCTTTTCGGGCAGTGGGTGTAAGTTAGTTTCTAACTTGCCTTCTGCTATTGAGTTGCCTCACATTGTTGAAGAAAAAATTGTAAAGGAATTGGAAAAGGATAGGGTGTCTGGTCCTTTTGATTCACCCCCCTTTAAAAATTTTAGGTTATCTCCTTTAGGAATAGTCCCTAAAAAAGAGCATGGGGCCTATAGGCTCATTCATCATTTATCATATCCAAGAGGTTATTCTTTGAGTGATGAAGTCGACAGCGATAGGTGTTCAGTTAAATATACTTCATTTGACGAAGCAGTAAATTTATTACAAAAATTTGGGCGTAACGCGCTAATGTCAAAATCAGACATAAAATTGGCATTCCTTCTTTTACCGGTAAACCCTGATGGTTTTAGTTCCCTGGGTTTTTCATTTAAGTCTAAGTTCGTTTTTGATAGGTGCCTCCCCATAGGTTTTTCTCTTTCCTGTTTTTATTTTGAGACGTTCTCTACTTTTGTGCAATGGGTAGTTGAAGTTAATTCTGGGGACAGGGGGTTTATTGCATTACTTAGATCAGCGTTCCCCAACCTTTTTGACCTAGAGAGCCACATTCAGCACTGAGAGAGGGTCGCGAGCCATATTCAGCTCTGAGAGGGGGTCACGAGCAACATCCTGCTCCTGTCTCCCTCAACGTAGTGTCAACCAAAGCCCCCATTACGAGTATAATGATAACCGAAGCTTTTACACATAAATCACTCCAAAGCAGTGCACTGAGATCCAAGGGTTACCAAAATGCTCCAATTCAATCTTTCTCCCATCAAGGACTCCCAACACACGACTGAGGGGCGATCTAATAACCATGTATAAGTATATAAGGGGACAATACAAATATCTCGCTGAGGATCTGTTTATACCAAGGAAGGTGACGGGCACAAGGGGGCATTCTTTGCGTCTGGAGGAGAGAAGGTTTTTCCACCAACATAGAAGAGGATTCTTTACTGTTAGGGCAGTGAGAATCTGGAATTGCTTGCCTGAGGAGGTGGTGATGGCGAACTCAGTCAAGGGGTTCAAGAGAGGCCTGGATGTCTTCCTGGAGCAGAACAATATTGTATCATACAATTAGGTTCTGTAGAAGGACGTAGATTTGGGGATTTATTATGATGGAATATAGGCTGAACTGGATGGACAAATGTCTTTTTTCGGCCTTACTAACTATGTTACTATGTTACTATGTTACACTATCACATTCAGGTTCAAGAACCGGCTCTAACAGTTAATATCATCCCCCATACTTAAAACATCTCTAAACCCCTAAAACCAGTATATGTGCATCCAGATCTGCTCTTCTGTGCAGGGCTACTCAAAAATTCACCATTTTGAGATGTGCTCTTCATGCCTGTTTGCTAGACCTGGAGCTAATGCACCAATCTGGCAGACAGTCGCGAGCCACAATCCATGGGATCGCGAGCCACATGTGGCTCCCGAGCTACAGGTTGGGGACCCCTGACTTAGATGATTTTTTATTTATTGGTCCTAAAGATTCAGAAGCTTGTTATTCGTTGTTAAAAAAATTCTTAGATGTATGCAGTCAATTTGGTGTCCCGATTGCATCTGAAAAAACTCTGCTCCCTTGTACTTCATTGGAGTTTTTAGGTATTGTTATTGATGCAGACAGTATGACTTGTTTTTTACCTGTTGATAAACTTTCTAAGCTTCGTGCTTCTATAAATCGCTGTTTAATAGCCGAGAAAGTGACGTTAAAGGAGTTACAGTCTTTGCTAGGTCTTTTGAACTTTGCTCTTAAAATTGTGCCTATAGGTAGAGTTTTTTCCGCACGCTTGTACGCTGCTACAGCAGGTTATAGCAATCCTATTTCTCATATTAGACTGGGTAAGGACTTAAAGAAAGACCTGAAAATTTGGCTTAGTTTTTTTGTCTCGATTCAACGGTAAAACAGTATGGCAAACGTCATTTGTAGGAGCGGATGATTTATCATTGTCTTATTTTGCAGACGAGCATTTCGGCCTCGGAACAGTATTTGCTACTAAATGGATTTTTGAGGCTTGGCCACTATCTTGGGCTCATTGTAGAATATTAACCCCTTCATGACCCAGCCTATTTTGACCTTAATGACCTGGCCATTTTTTGCAATTTTGACCAGTGTCCCTTTATGAGGTAATAACCCAGGAACGCTTCAACGGATCCTAGCAGTTCTGAGATTGTTTTTTCGTGACATATTGGGATTCATGTTAGTGGTAAATTTAGATTGATAATTTTTGCGTTTATTTGTGGAAAAAATGGAAATTTTGTGAAAATTTTGAAAATTTTCCCATTTTCAAATTTTGAATTTTTATTCTGTTAAACGAGAGAGTTATGTGACACAAAATAGTCAATAAATAACATGTCCCACATGTCTACTTTACATCAGCACAATTTTGGAAACAAATTGTTTTTTTGCTGGGAAGTTATAAGGGTTAAAATTTGACCAGCGATTTCTCATTTTTACAATGACATTTACAAAACCATTTTTTTTAGGCACCACCTCACATTTGAAGTCAGTTTGAGGGGTCTATATGGATGAAAATACCCAAAAGTGACCCATTCTAAAAACTGCACTCCTCAAGGTGCTCAAAACCACATTCAAAAAGTTTATTAACCCTACAGGTGCTTCACAGCAGCAGAAGCAACATGGAAGGAAAAAATGAACATTTAACTTTTTAGTCACAAAAATGATCTTTTAGCAACAATTTTTTTTTATTTTCCCAAGGGTAAAAACAGAAACTGGACCCCAAAAGTTATTGTACAATTTGTCCTGAGTACGCCGATACCCCATATGTGGGGGGAACCACTGTTTGGGCGCACGACAGGGCTCGGAAGGGAAGGAGCGCCATTTGACTTTTTCAATGAAAAATTGGCTCCAATGTTTAGCGGACACCATGTCGCGTTTGGAGAGCCCCTGTGTGCCTAAACATTGGAGCTCCCCCACAAGTGACCCCATTTTGGAAACTAGACCCCACAAGGAGCTTATCTAGATGCATGGTGAGCACTTTGAACCCCCAGGTGCTTCACAAATTGATCCGTAAAAATGAAAAAGTACTTTTTTTTCACAAAATGTTACTTTTAGCCTCAATTTTTTCATTTTCACATGGGCATCAGGATAAAATGGATCCTAAAATGTGTTGGACAATTTCTCCTGAGTACACCGATACCTCATATGTGGTCACAAATCACTGTTTGTGCACACAGCAAGGCTCGGAATGGAAGGAGCGCCATTTGACTTTTGAATGCAAAATTAGCTCCAATCGTTAGCAGACACCATGTCGCGTTTGGAGAGGCCCTGTATACCAAAAGACTGGAGCTGCCCAACAGGTGACCACAGTTTAGAAACTAGACCCCTGAAGGAACTTATCTAGATGCATAGTGAGCACTTTGAACCCCCAGGTGCTTCACAAACTGATCCGTAAAAATGAAAAAGTACTTTTTTTTCGCAAAAAAATTCTTTTAGCCACAATTTGTTCATTTCCACATGGGCAGCAGGATAAAGTAGATCCTAAAATTTATTGGGCAATTTCTTTTGAGTACACTGATACCTCACATGTGGGGGTAAACCACTGTTTGGGCACACGGCAGGGCTCAGAAGGGAAGGAGCGCCATTTGACTTTTTGAATGAAAAATTAGCTCCAATTGTTAGCGGACACCATGTCGCGTTTGGAGAGCTCCTGTGTGCCTAAACATTGTAGCTCCCCCACATGTAACCCCATTTTGGAAACTAGACCTCCCATGGAACTAATCTAGATGTGCGGAGACCACTTTAAACCCCCAAGTGCTTCACAGAAGTTTATAACGCTGAGCCGGGAAAATAAAAAATCATTTTTCTCTCCTCAAAAATTATTTTTTTGCCTGCAAGTTTTTATTTTCACAAGAGTAACAGGAGAAATTGGACCCCAAAAGTTGTTGTCCAGTTTGTCCTGAGTACGCTGATACCCCATATGTGGGGCGGAACCACTGTTTGGGCACACGTCGGGGCACGGAAGGGAAGTAATGACGTTTTGGAATGCAGACTTTGATGGAATGGTCTGTGGGCATCATGTTACGTTTGCAGATCCCCTGATGTGCCTAAACAGTAGAAACCCCCCAAAAGTGACCCCATTTTGGAAACTAGACCCCCCAAGGAACTTATCTAGATGTGTGGTGAGCACTTTGAACCCCCAAGTGCTTCACAGAAGTTTATAACGCAGAGCCGTGAAAATAAAAAATCATTTTTCTTTCCTCAAAAATTATGTTTTAGCAAGCAATTTTTTATTTTCGCAAGGGTAACAGGAGAAATTGGACCACAAAAGTTGCTGCACAGTTTGTCCTGAGTATGCTGGTACCCCATATGTGGGGGTAAACCACTGTTTGGGCACATGTCAGAGCTCAGAAGGTAAGTCGTGACGTTTTGAAATGCAGACTTTGATGGAATGGTTTGCGGGCTTCACATTGCATTTGCAGAGCACCTGATGTGCCTAAACAGTAGAAACCCACCACAAGTGACCCCATTTTGGAAACTAGACCCCCCAAGGAACTTATCTAGATGTGTGGTGAGCACTTTGAGCCCCCAAGTTCTTCACAGAGGTTGATAACGCAGAGCCGTGAAAATAAAAAATCATTTTTCTTTCCTCAAAAATTATGTTTTAGCAAGCAATTTTTTTATTTTCGCAAGGGTAACAGGAGAAATTGGACCCCAATATTTGTTGCCCAGTTTGTCCTGAGTACGCTGATACCCCATATATGGAGGTAAACCACTGTTTGGGCGCAAGTCAGGGCTCGGAAGGGAGGGAGCACCATTTTACTTTTTGAACGCAAGATTGGCTGGAATCAATGGTGGCGCCATGTTGCCTTTGGAGACCCCTGATGTGCCTAAACAGTGGAAACCCCTCAATTCTAACTCCAACACTAACCCCAACACACCCCTAACCCTAATCCCAACTGTAGCCATAATCCTAATCACAACCCTAACCCCAACACACCCCTAACCCCAACGCACCCGTAACCCCAACCCTAACCCTAATCCCAACCCTAACCACAACTTTAACCCCAAAACACCCCTAACCCTAACCATAACCCTAACCACAAGCCTAATCTTAACGCTATTTCCAACCCTAGCCCTAATTCCAACCCTAACTCTAATTCCAACCCTAACCCTAAGGCTATGTGCCCACGTTGCGGATTCGTGTGAGATTTTTCCACACGATTTTTGAAAAATCCGCAGGTAAAAGGCACTGTGTTTTACCTGCGGATTTACAGCGGATTTCCAGTGGGTTTTTTTTGTGCGGATTTCACCTGTGGATTCCTGTTATGATCCGGTGACCTTGGAGCAGCATGAAAACTTTCACTGGAGTAGGTGGTAACTATACTGACCGCAAATCCTGATCTTAACACCGCTACTAGAAGTAGCCGTGGGATGTACCTAACAAACCCTAGACACCTCGTCACAGCCGGAGGACTAGATACCCCTATAGATGGAAATAGGAATACTATCTTGCCTCAGAGCAGAACCCCAAAGGATAGGCAGCCCCCACAAATATTGGCTGTGAGTAGGAGAGGAAAGACAAACACAGGCAAAAAACAGGATTTAGCACAAGAGGCCACTCTAGCTAAAATAGGAAAGGATAGAACAGAGTCCTGTGCGGTCAGTATTAAAACCCTTCCAAAAATATCCACAGCAGATTATACAAAAAATTCCTCCATCTAACTAAAGACGTGGAACGTATATCTGCAACTCCTTAGACTACTACACTCAGAGCAGGAATACAATCAAAAAAACAAGCACACAGCTTGTGTGCCATAGAAAAAGAAACAGACACTTATCTTTGCTGAATTGGCAGCTAAGCAGGAGAAGCCAGACTGAGATCCAACACTTCACAAGAAACATTGACAACTGGCAAGGACTAATGAGTCCTGCAAACCTAAATACCCCAGTCAGAATTGCAATTAGCAGATACACCTGTCCAGGACTGCAGGCCAGGGACAACTGCATTACCACCTACAACCACCGGAGTGTTATGACCTGGTGGTCAGGACAATAATGGACCTGGTGGTTAAGAGCACACGGAATGACCTGATAGTTACTGATAATTAAGGACGAGCTCTAGGACGTGGGAACTCTGCTAACCGCAATCCCTAATCCTATCAAACACACTAGAAATAGCCGTGGATTGCGCCTAACGTTCCCTATGCAACTCGGCACAGCCTAAGGAACTAGCTAGCCCTGAAGATAGGAAAATAAAGCCTACCTTGCCTCAGAGAAATTCCCCAAAGGAAAAGGCAGCCCCCCACATATAATGACTGTAAGTAAGATGAAAATACAAACACAGAGATGAAATAGATTTAGCAAAGTGAGGCCCGACTAACTGAACAGACCGAGGATAGGAAAGCTTACTTTGCGGTCAGCACAAAAACCTACAAAAAGACCACGCAGAGGGCGCAAAAAGACCCTCCGCACTGACTCACGGTGCGGAGGCGCTCCCTCTGCGTCCCAGAGCTTCCAGCAAGCAAGACAACAAAAAATAGCAAGCTGGACAGAAAAATAGCAAACCAAAGAAATACAAGCTGGAACTTAGCTTCTGCAGGGAAGACAGGTCACAAGAACGATCCAGGAGTGAACTAGACCAATACTGGAACATTGACAGGTGGCCAGGAGCAAAGATCTAAGTGGAGTTAAATAGAGCAGCCCACTAACGAATTAACCTCGTCACCTGAGGAAGGAAACTCAGAAACACCCACCAGAGGAAGTCCATGAACAGAACCAGCCGAAGTACCATTCATGACCACAGGAGGGAGCCCGACAACAGAATTCACAACACCGGAGGGAGCCCAAAAGCAGAATTCACAACAGATTCCTATTGAGGAACAAGTGTAAAATGATGCGGAATCCGCACAAAGAATTCACATGCTGCGGAAAATACAACGCAGCGTTTCCGCGTGGTATTTTCCGCACCATGGGCACAGCGGATTTGGTTTTCCATAGGTTTACATGGTACTGTAAACCTGATGGAAAACTGCTACGAATCCGCAGCGGCCAATCCGCTGCGGATCCGCAGCCAAATCCGCACCGTGTGCACGTAGCCTAATTCTAACCCTAGCCCTAACCCTAGTTCTAACCCTAACCCTAGTTCTAACCCTAACCCTAGTGGGGAAAAAATATATATATTTTCTTTATTTTATTATTGTCCCTACCTATGGGAGTGATAAAGGGGGTGTTCATTTACAATTTTTTTATTTTGATCACTGTGATAGGTTTTATCACAGTGATCAAAATGTACCTGGAACGAATCAGCCGGCCGGCAGATTCGGCGGGCGCACTGCGCATGCACCTGCCATTTTGGAAGATGGCGGTGCCCATGGAGAAGACGAACGGACATCGGGAGGCTCGGTAAGTATGAGGGGGGAGATCGGAGCACGAGGGGATCGGAGCATGGGGGGGATCGGAGCACAGGGGGAGCAGGCAGGAGGACGAGGGAGCAGACAGGACGACGAAGGGGAGCGGAGCACAGGACGGAGGGGAGGAGATCGGTGGCGGTGGGGGCGGGGCAGATCAGGGTTTCCAGCCATGGCCGATGATATTGCAGCATCGGCCATGGCTGGATTGTAATATTTCACCAGTTTTCATAGGTGAAATATTACAAATCGCTCTGATTGGCAGTTTCACTTTCAACAGCCAATCAGAGCGATCGTAGCCACGGGGGGGGGGGGGTGAAGCCACCCCCCCTGGGCTGAAGTAGCACTCCCCCTGTCCCTGCAGATCGGGTGAAATTGGAGTTAACCCTTTCACCCGATCTGCAGGGACGCAATCCCTCCATGACGCCACTTAGGCGTCACAGGTCGGATTAGCACCGATTTTCATGACGCCTACGCGGCGTCACAGGTCGGGAAGGGGTTAAAAAATCAAACAGTATTAGACTTGTTTGCAGTATTGCTTTGTCTTTATCTTTGGAGTTCGTCCCTGAGGGATAGACGGATTTTGTTTTCTTCTAGTAACCAAGGCTTGGTATTCGCTTTAAATACTTTATGCTTTAAATATTTTATCGTCTAAGAACAAATGGGCTTCTCAAATCCTTAGGCAAATTATTTTTCTTTGGAGTTTAATATATGGTTGAAATCTTCTTTTTCTGTCGGGGTGAACAATAGTAATGCTAAATTTGTTTGTCACCGCCAGCAGTCTCAGTTCTTGAAGGAGGTTCCAGATGCAGATATCAAAGGAGCGGAGTGCCCTCAGTGGATTTGGAACATTGTTCAGGATTAATTCCGCATTTTATTAGGAAGTCTTTGGCTGATAGAACCTGGGCCGATTACTCGGTCGCATGGCGCTTGTGGGTGAATTTTTGTATGAGTAAGGCCTGCATCACACTCAGCGTATAAAATTGCGGTCCGTAATTTACGGCCGTAATACGCAGAAAAGTCCCCAAAATAGTGGTCCGTATCTCCTCCGTAGGCAGGGTGTGTCAGCGTATTTTGCGCATGGCATCCTCTGTATGTAATCCGTATGGCATCCGTACTGCGAGATTTTCTCGCAGGCTTGCAAAACCGACATACGGACATACAATGGATCCATGTGCTCCCAAAAACATAAAAACATATGTACTGTCTATATATATATATATATATATATATATATATATATTTTTTTTTCCTGTCAGTGGAAAGCTCCCAGGCTCGAGTTCATATGAGGACAACCAGCAGAGGGCGCATCACCGCGAATGAAGGTAACTATAGGTCATTGACCTACATTACCTTCATTCCCCGGGGTTTACAGACACGAGCACAGCTGCATTATAGCAGAGCTCCTGCCTGTAAAATATTTTAACCCCTTCAGATGGATTTACATCGTGGGACGTTACAGATCAACGGAAGGTATGTATATTGTTGGTTTATTATTTTTCCTTTGTTACACAGCGAGGGTCTTCAGGTGGATTGAGAAAGCAATAAAATATTAAAACAACCTGTGTGTTTATTTCATTAAAATACTTTTTAATAATGTGTGTGTGTTTTTTTAACCATTTCATACTATTGGATTAATAATGGATAGGTGTCATAATTGACGCCTCTCCATTATTAATCTGGCTTAATGTCACCTTACAATAGCAAGGTGACATTAACCCTTCATTACCCCATATCCCACCGCTACACGGGAATGGGAAGAGAGTGGCCAAGTGCCAGAATAGGCGCATCTTCCAGATGTGCCTTTTCTGGGGTGGCTGGGGGCAGATGTTTTTAGCCAGGGGGGGCCAATAACCATGGACCCTCTCCAGGCTAATAATATCTGCCCTCATTCACTGGCTTTACTACTCTGGAGGAGAAAATTGCGCGGGAGCCCACGCCAATTTTTTCCGCCATTTAACCATTTAATTTAATAGCTAGAGCGCCCAAAATTTGCACTTACACACTACTAACATTAGTAGTGTGGAATATGCAAAAAAAAAATGGGGATATGAGATGGTTTACTGTATGTAAACCATGTCTCATATCATGTCCGGTTTAGGAAGGAGATAGCAAAAGCCGGCAATTGAATTACCGGATTTAAAGCTATCTAGCGCTGGATGAAATATTAATATATATACATATATGTGTCTCAATGAAATATATATATACCTATTCTATGTGTACACATTTATTCTACCTATTCTATTGTAAGCTGTCAGTGTGATTTTACTGTACACCGCACTGAATTGCCGGCTTTTCTCTCTAACACCGCTGCGTATTTCTCGCAAGTCACACTGCTGGTCCGTGTGTAATCTGTATTTTTCTCACCCCCATAGACTTTCATTGGCAGATTTTTTGCGCAATACGGTGACAAACGCAGCATGCTGCGATTTTCTACGGCCGTAGAAGATCGTATAATACGGATCAGTAAAATACGGCAGATAGGAGCAGGGGCATAGAGAATCATTGTACAGTATGCAATCCGTATATTCAGCACCTCTCTTACGTCCGTAAAACACGCTAGTGTGAGGCTGGCCTAAGGGTTACTGTTATGAGGAAGGTACTGCTGAAATTGCATTACAATTTTTAGAAAACTTAGTGTTACAGGGCCTATGGCAGCATGGTGGCGCAGTGGTTAGCACTCTAGCCTTGCAGCGCTGGAGTCCTGGGTTCTAATCCCACTCAGGACAACATCTGCAAAGAGTTTGCATGTTCTCTTTGTGTTTGCGTGGGTTTCCTCTGGGTTCTCCGGTTTCCTCCCACATTCCAAAGACATACTGATAGGGAATTTAGATTGTGAGTCCCATCGGGGACAGTGATGATAATGTGTGCAAACTGTAAAGCGCTGCGGAATATGTTAGCGCTATATAAAAATAAAGATTATTATTATTATCTTATTCAGCTTTAGCAAAAAATGTAGCTGGAGTTTCATTTTTTCTTACATTTTTAGGCAAAAAAACAATGTCCGATTTATTTCATGTTAAGCAATTCTTAAAAGGTTTTAGGAGACATAATATTAAGCCTGATGTTCGTCGGCCTATATCTTTTAAATTGCTTAAGGATCTTTTACTAACTCTTTCTTCAGTTTGCAGGGATGGTTTTGAGTCCTGCCTTTTCTCTACAGCTTTCTCTTTAGCGATTTTTGCAGTTCTACGAGTGGGAGAATTGGTTTCTCATAGCAAGTCTTTTCCTTCTGGTCTGTTTCTTGAGGATGTTAAACTTTTTTGAATCTCATGTGATGTTATTTGTTAAGAGATCAAAAACAGACCAGATGGGAAGAGGTTCCTCGCTGCGGTTGAATTCCATCTCTAATAACGGTTTTTGCCAAGTTTTCAATATAAAAAGATGGCTTTTGCTACGCCCAAAGGTTGTGGGCCCGTTTTTTATTCATTCTGATAGTGTACCTGTAACAGTTTTTCAATTTAATGCTATACAATGCTATACGAAAAAAATGCTTGATTAAGTTGAATTTGAATGGTCTTAATATTTCATCCCATTCGTTTCGCATTGGAGCTGCTACTGAGGCCTCCAGGTTGGGTTTCCAAGAGAACAATATAAAGAGAATTGGAAGATGGAATTCTAACAGATTTAAATTGTATGTTCACCCTGATTTGTATGATTTCTAATGTATTCTTCATTTTTTAGGTGTACTATCGGTCTGGATCATCGGGCATTCTTATATATTTTGGGCTGAAAAAAGGGCGAGAGTAAGATGCTATTCAGAGAACCTTTCATTTAACTCTTCTTTTCTGCAGATATTTTGGCATAGCAGGCGAGGAATGCAGTGGAAGAATTTAATCGGTGATATGAGAAAATTAGCTCAGTTATGGCCCAATCCAGACCTGGTAATTTTTCATTAAGGTGGAAATGATTTGGGAAAAATTAGCACTCTAAATCTTTTAGCGTTCATGAGGAGAGATATTGCCATCGTGAAAACAGAATTTTTTGGGTCAACTTTTGTTTTTTTCTGAAATTATCCCTAGGTACTTATGGTCAAGGAAAGACACGTTGTTTCTTGAAAAAATTCGTAAACGGGTTAATCGGAGTATGGAAAAATGTATGCTCTTAACTAACGGTTTCTCTTTTAGGCATGCAGATTTGGAGGATGTTATTCCAGGCATATACAGGAATGATTTGGTTCATCTTTCAGATGTTGGCTTGGACATATTGAATTTGGATCTCCAAGCCATCATCGAGAAATGGCTTTGGCGTTTTGGGGGGGCCTCGCCTTGATAAGCATTGGCGTTTGGGAAAATCGCCTGGTCTTCCGGGTGGATTAGGTTTTGTTGGAATTATTTCAGTTATTAAGTTTAAATGGATTATTCTTTTGTAATGGAGTAAAATAAAATTTGAAGAGTAACTCGAAATAAACTCCACGGCCATTTTATTCCAAATCAATTTGGTTGTCATGTGTGAGTTGTTGGGGTTGTTTTGTGGAGGTTTGTGTTACCATGTGCTGCACGCTTTCAGGGTATGTGCACACGTGCAGGTTTTTTCGCATTTTTTTTCGCGTTAAAAATGCATTACAAACCGCAGACATATGCATGCTATCATTAGAATGCATTCTACAATTTTTGTGTACAAAAAAAAACGCATTGCGGTAAAAAAAGCAGCATGTTCATTAATTTTGTGGATTTTTCGCATTTTTCCCGCTATTCTATGCATTTGGAAAAAACGCGCAAAAAAAGGGCCAAAAACGCGAAAAAAACACATGCGGATTTCTGGCAGAAATGTCCGGTTTTTGTCAGGAAATTTCTGCAAGAAATTCCTGACGTCTGCACATACCCTTTTTGTCAGGAAATTTCTGCAAGAAATTCCTGATGTGTGCACATACCCTTATTGTCAACATTTGGCACTTCTAAGCTATTTAACCAGTTCAGGATCTGGCTAAGGCTGGGTTCAAATTGCATTAGTGGGTGTCCGCTGACAGAATCCGTTACATGGTGCAGTTAACGCTATGTAACGGATCCGTTAGCGCACCCATTGAGCGCAATATATCTAACGCATCGCTAACGTATGCCATTTTTGGCATGCGCTAGCGATGTCCCGTTATTTTCTGACGGACCGCGAACGCTGCTTGCAGCGTTCGAGGTCCGTTTCTCGCTAGTGCAGATCGGGCATCTGCGCTAGCGGGATCGCTAAACGCAATCCCTTTTGGAACATTGCGATAGCGCATTCCGTTAGCGTATGCGCTAAACGGATTGCACTAACGCAATGTGAACCTAGCCTAACCAGGCATTTTTTTTTTTTTTTGCATATGTAATTTTTCATGTTTTTTTCTTCAAGTAAATATATATTTGGCTGAATTTTTATGTCATTTTGATATTACTATTTTCTGCTGATATTACCGAAAAATCTATTTTTCACATTATTTACTTTTTTCTTTTTTGTGTAACCACAATCAGCCGCTAAGTTAAAAAAAATGTAACTTGCCTTCCTCTTTCCCTTAGGCTGTGTGTACACGTTGCTGATTTTTCGTGTTTTTTTGCGTTTTTCACTATAAAAACACCATAAATCCGAAAAAAAAACCAGCATGCATTATGCATCCCATCATTTAGATTGAATTCCGCAATTTTTGTGCACATGATGCGTTATTTTCCGCGCCAAAAAACGCAGCATGTTCATTAATTTTGCGGATTTTAAAAAACGCACAAAAACGCGTCAAAAACACGCAAAAAAAAACAAAAAAAACGCATGCGGATTTCTTGCAGAAAATGTCCTGTTTTTCTGCAAGAAATCCTGAACGTGTAAACATAGCTAAAGGGTATGTGCACACGTTCAGGTTTTTTCGCGATAAAAACGCAGACATATGCATCCTATCATTTAGAATACATTCTGTAATTTTTGTCCACATGATGCGTTTTTTTCCGCGAAAAAAAAAAACGCATCGCTGTAAAAAAAAAAAGCAGCATGTTAATTAATTTTGCGGATTTTTCCCGCTATTCTATGCATTGGGAAAAAACGCAAAAAAAAAACGCACAAAAAAACGCGCAAAAAAAACGCATGCGGATTTCTGGCAGAAATGTCCGGTTTTTGTCAGGAAATTTCTGCAAGAAATCCTGACGTGTGCACATACCCTGAGAATTGGTTTTCAGTATTGGACATAGCTTTTTTACAACAAGGAAGGGGCAGTGTCATTTTTATTTTGTCCCGGCTTCATTTGTTCCTAACATTTATTTCATAAGCTGCGACCACCTAAAAGACCACCAGGGAGGGAAGTTGATACTGAGTAATGTGTGGTCCACCAGACAGTTAAAGAACCTGTCAGCAGGATTGTGCTCAGTAAACTACAAGCATTGTCAGGCGGGTCGCATGTGCCGAGGACCAGTGCCAGATCGCGCACAAGATGAGGATATCATTGCCTCTAACCTAGCCACACACAGCCATTTTTTTAGAAGACCACAATATTAAATGTGCAGGAGCCTTATTTAAAGTAGGATCAGTGACCTGTCGTTTCAGCCCAGAATGATGATGATGAGGGCGGAATATCAAAACAAAACCCGCCCCAGAGCACGAGCATGTTATTAACTCAAAACTTCAAACAGATTAAACAAGAACCACAAAATAGTTTTCTTCACTCCAGATATCATTTTAATTAAATAGCAAAATCCTGATGACAGGTTCACTTTAACCCCTTAATCCCATATGACGTACTATCCCGTCAAGGTGACCTGGGACTTAATTCCCAGTGACGGGATAGTACGTCATATGCGATCGGCCGCGCTCACGGGGGAGCGCGGCCGGGTGTCAAGTGACTATCGCAGCTGACATCCGGCACTATGTGCCAGGAGCGGTCACGGACCACCCCCAGCACATTAACCCCCGGCACACTGCAATCAAACATGATCGCAGTGTTCCGGTGGTACAGGGAAGCATCGCGCAGGGAGGGGGCTCTCTGCGTGCTTCCCTGAGACCCTCGGTACAAGGCGATGTGCTCACCTTGTACCGAGCGTCTCCTCCCTGCAGTCCCCGGATCCAACATGGCCACGGGGCTACTTCCGGGTCCTGCAGGGAGGTGGCTTACCAAGTGCCTGCTCAGAGCAGGCGCTGGTAAGCCAGGAGCAGTGCACGTCAGATCGCTGATCTGACACAGTGCTCTGCAAAGTGTCAGATCAGCAATCTGTCACTATACAGAGATGTCCCCCCTGGGACAAAGTTAAAAAGTAAAAAAAAAAAATTAAAATGTGTAAAAAAAAAAAAACCTAAATAAAGAGAAAAAAAAAATTGTTCCCATAAATACATTTCTTTATCTAAATAAAAAAACAAAACAATAAAAGTACACATATTTAGTATCACCACATCCGTAATGACCCGACCTATAAAACTGGCCCACTAGTTAACCCCTTCAGTGAACACCGTAAAAAAAAAGAGGCAAAAAACAATGCTTTATTATGATACCACCGAACAAAAAGTGGAATAACACGTGATCAAAAAGACGGATATAAATAACCATGGTACTGCTGAAAACGTCATCTTGTCCCGCAAAAAAAACAAGCCGCCATACAGCATCATCAGCAAAAAAATAAAAAAGTTATACTCCTCAGAATAAAGCGATGCAAAGATAATTATTCTTTCTATAAAATAGTTTTTATTGTATAAAAGCGCCAAAACATAAAAAAATAATCTAAATGAGGTATCGCTGTAATCGTACTGACCCAAAGAATAAAACTGCTTTATCCATTTTACCAAACGTGGAACGGTATAAACGCCTTTCCCCCCCCCAAAAAAAAAAAGACATTCATGAATAGCTGTTTTTTGGTCATTCTGCCTCACAAAAATCGGAATAAAAAGAGATCAAAAATGTCACGTGCCCGAAAATGTTACCAATAAAAACGTCAACTTGTCCCGCAAAAATCAAGACCTCACATGACTATGTGGACCAAAATATGGAAAAATTCTAGGTCTCAAAACGTGGTAACGCAAAAAATATTTTTTGCAATAAAAAGCATCTTTTAGTGTGTGACGGCTGCCAATCATGAAATTCTTCTAAAAAACCCGCTATAAAAGTAAATCAAACCCCTCTTCATCACCCCCTTAGTTAGGGAAACATTAAAAAGTATTTATTTCCATTTTCCGGTTAGGGTTGGGGCTAGGGTTAGGGTTGGGGCTAGGGTTGGGGCTAGGGTTAGGGCTACAGTTAGGGTTAGGGCTACAGTTAGGGTTGGGGCTAAAGTTAGGGCTGGGGCTAAAGTTAGAGTTAGGGCTGGGGCTAAAGTTAGGGTTAGGGTTGGGGCTAAAGTTAAGGTTAGGGCTACAGTTAGGGTTGGGGCTAAAGTTAGGGTTAGGGTTGGGGCTAAAGTTAGAGTTAGGGTTGGGGCTAAAGTTAAGGTTAGGGTTGGGGCTAAAGTTAGAGTTAGGGTTGGGGCTAAAGTTAGGGTTAGGGTTGGGGCTAAAGTTAGGGTTGGGGCTAAAGTTAGGGTTAGGGTTTGGATTACATTTACGGTTGGGATTAGGGTTAGGGGTGTGTCAGGGTTAGGGGTGTGGTTAGGGTTATGGTTGGGATTAGGGTTAGGGTGTGTTTGGAATAGGGTTTCAGTTAGAATTGGAGGTTTCCACTGTTTAGGCACATCAGGGCTCTCCAAACGCGACATGGCGTCCGATCTCAATTCCAGCCAATTCTGCGTTGAAAAAGTAAAACAGTGCTCCTTCCCTTCCGAGCTCTCCTGTGCAGCAAAACAGTGTTTACTCCAACATATGGGGTATAAGCATACTCAGGACAAATTGGACAACAACTATTGGGGTCCAATTTCTCTTGTTACCCTTGGGAAAATAAAAATTTGTGGGGCTAAAAAACCATTTTTGTGGGAATTATTTTCTATTTTCACGACGCGTTATAAACTGCAGTGAAACACTTGGGGGTTCAAAGCTCTCACAACACATCTAGATACGTTCCTTGGGGGGTCCAAAATGGTGTTATTTGTGGGGGGGTTTCTACTGTTTAGTTGCACAAGGGTGTTATGGACCTGGTGGTTAGGAGCACCCGGAACGACCTGATGGTTAAACTCACACAGGACAAGCTCTGGGAAGAGGGAGCTCTGCTGACCGCAACCCCTAATCCTATCACACAACTAGAAATAGCCGTGGAGCGTACCTAACCAGGCCTAGACGCCTCTTCACAGCCTAAGAGCTAACTAGCCCTAGAGACAGAAAATAAAGCCTACCTTGCCTCAGAGAAATTCCCCAAAGGAAAAGGCAGCCCCCCACATATATTGACTGTGAGTTAAGATGAAAGTCACAAACACAGAAATGAAACAGGTTTCAGCAAAGGGAGGCCAGACTTACTAAACAGACTGAGGATAGGAAAGGTATCTTTGCGATCAGCACAAAAAAACTACAAAAAGACCACGCAGAGTGTGCAAAAAGACCTCCGCACCGACTCACGGTGCGGAGGTGCCACTCTGCATCCCAAAGCTTCCAGCTAGCTAGACAAAATCATGATAGCAAGCTGGACAAGGAAACAATGAACAAATAATTAACTAGCAGGGACTTAGCTTCTGCTGGAGTAGACAGGTCACCAGAAAGATCCAAGAGCGAACTGAACCAGTATAAGAATATTGACAGCTGGCATGGAGTAACGATCTGAGTGGAGTTAAATAGAGCAGCCAGCCAAAGACTAAACTACGTCACCTGTGGAAGGAACCTCAGAAGCAGCAGCTCCACTCACAGCCACCAGAGGGAGTCCATGGACAGAAGTCGCCGAAGTACCATTCATGACCACAGGAGGGAGTTCGATAACAGAATTCACAACAGTACCCCCCTTGAGGAGGGGTCACCGAACCTTCACCAGAGCCCCCAGGCCGATCAGGATGAGCCAAATGAAAGGCACGAACTAGATCGGCAGCATGAACATCAGAGGCAAAAACCCAGGAATTATCTTCCTGACCATAACCCTTCCACTTGACCAGCTACTGGAGTTTCCGTCTCGAAATACGAGAATCCAAAATCTTATCCACCACATACTCCAACTCCCCCTCGACCAACACCGGGGCAGGAGGATCAACGGGGGGAACCATAGGCGCCACGTATCTCCGCAATAACGACCTATGGAACACATTATGGATGGCAAAAGAAGCCGGAAGGGCCAAACGAAATGACACAGGATTGAGAACTTCAGAAATCTTATACGGACCAATGAAACGAGGCTTAAACTTAGGAGAGGAAACCTTCATAGGAACATAACGAGACGACAACCAAACCAAATCCCCAACACGAAGTCGGGGACCAACACAGCGCCGGCGGTTAGCGAAACGTTGAGCCTTCTCCTGGGACAATGTCAAATTGTCCACCACATGAGTCCAAATCTGCTGCAACCTGTCCGCCACAGTATCCACACCAGGACAGTCCGAAGGCTCAACCTGCCCTGAAGAGAAACGATAATGGAAACCAGAATTACAGAAAAAAGGCGAAACCAAAGTAGCCGAGCTGGCCCGATTATTAATGGCGAACTCAGCCAAAGGCAAGAAGGACACCCAATCATCCTGATCAGCAGAAACAAAGCATCTCAGATATGTTTCCAAAGTCTGATTAGTTCGTTCGGTTTGGCCATTTGTCTGAGGATGGAAAGCCGAAGAAAAAGACAAATCAATGCCCATCTTAGCACAAAAGGACCGCCAAAACCTCGAAACAAACTGAGAACCTCTGTCCGAGACGATGTTCTCCGGAATGCTATGCAAACGAACCACATGCTGGAAAAACAATGGCACCAAATCAGAGGAGGAAGGCAATTTAGACAAGGGTACCAAATGGACCATTTTAGAGAAGCGATCACAAACCACCCAAATGACCGACATCCTTTGAGAGACAGGGAGATCTGAAATAAAATCCATGGAAATATGCGTCCAGGGCCTCTTCGGGACCGGCAAAGGCAAAAGAAACCCACTGGCACAAGAACAGCAGGGCTTAGCCCGAGCACAAGTCCCACAGGACTGCACAAAAGAATGCACATCCCGTGACAAAGAAGGCCACCAAAAGGATCTAGCCACCAAATCTCTGGTACCAAAGATTCCAGGATGTCCAGCCAACACCGAACAATGAACCTCAGAGATAACTCTACTAGTCCATCTATCAGGGACAAACAGTTTCTCCGCTGGACAACGGTCAGGTCTATCAGCCTGAAACTTCTGCAGCACCCGCCGCAAATCAGGGGAGATGGCAGACAAAATTACCCCCTCTTTGAGAATACCCACCGGCTCAGGAACACCCAGAGAGTCAGGCACAAAACTCCTTGACAGGGCATCAGCCTTCACATTCTTAGAGCCCGGAAGGTACGAAACCACAAAATCAAAACGGGAGAAAAATAGCGACCATCGAGCCTGTCTAGGATTCAACCGTTTGGCAGACTCGAGATAAGTCAAATTCTTGTGATCCGTCAAGACCACCACGCGATGCTTGGCTCCTTCAAGCCAATGTCGCCACTCCTCGAATGCCCACTTCATGGCCAACAACTCTCGATTGCCAACATCATAACTGCGCTCAGCAGGCGAGAATTTTCTAGAAAAGAAGGCACATGGTTTCATCACCGAGCCATCAGAACTTCTTTGCGACAAAACCGCCCCTGCTCCAATCTCAGAAGCATCAACCTCGACCTGAAATGGGAGCGAAACATCTGGCTGGCACAACACAGGGGCAGAAGAAAAATGACGCTTCAACTCCTGAAAAGCCTCTACAGCCGCAGAGGACCAATTGACCACATCAGCACGTTTCTTGGTCAAATCAGTCAACGGTTTAGCAACACTAGAAAAATTAGCGATGAAGCGACGGTAAAAATTAGCAAAGCCCAGGAACTTCTGCAGGCTCTTCACAGATGTCGGCTGAGTCCAATCATAAATGGCCTGAACTTTAACAGGGTCCATCTCGATAGTAGAAGGGGAAAAAATGAAACCCAAAAATGAAACCTTCTGAACTCCAAAGAGACACTTTGACCCCTTCACAAACAAGGAATTCGCACGAAGAACCTGGAACACCATTCTGACCTGCTTCACATGAGACTCCCAATCATCCGAAAAGACCAAAATATCATCCAAATATACAATCATGAATCTATCCAGGTACTCTCGGAAGATGTCATGCATAAAGGACTGAAACACAGATGGAGCATTAGAAAGCCCGAATGGCATAACCATGTACTCAAAATGGCCATCGGGCTTATTAAATGCTGTTTTCCATTCATCGCCCTGTTTAATTCGCACAAGATTATACGCCCCTCGAAGATCTATCTTGGTGAACCAACTAGCCCCCTTAATCCGAGCAAACAAATCAGACAGCAGCGGCAAAGGGTACTGAAATTTGACTGTGATCTTATTAAGAAGGCGGTAATCAATACAAGGTCTCAAAGAACCATCCTTCTTGGCCACAAAAAAGAACCCTGCTCCCAACGGTGATGACGACGGGCGAATATGACCTTTCTCCAAGGATTCCTTTATATAACTCCGCATAGCGGCGTGCTCTGGCACAGATAAATTAAACAGTCGGTCCTTAGGAAACTTACTACCAGGAATCAAATTAATAGCACAATCGCAATCCCTATGAGGAGGTAGGGCACTGGATTTGGGCTTATCAAATACATCCCGGTAGTCTGACAAAAACTCAGGGACTTCAGAAGGAGTGGAAGGCGAAATTGACAGCAATGGAACATCACCATGTACCCCCTGACAACCCCAGCCGGACACAGACATAGATTTCCAATCCAATACTGGATTATGGACCTGTAGCTATGGCAACCCCAAAACGACCACATCATGCAGATTATGCAAGACCAAAAAGCGAATATCCTCCTGATGTGCAGGAGCCATGCACATGGTCAGTTGAGTCCAGTACTGAGGCTTATTCTTGGCCAAAGGCGTATCAATTCCTCTCAATGGAATAGGATACTGCAAGGGCTCCAAGAAAAAACCACAGCGCCTGGCAAACTCCAAGTCCATCAAATTCAGGGCAGCGCCTGAATCCACAAATGCCATAACAGAATAGGACGACAAAGAGCAAATCAGAGTAACGGACAAAAGAAATTTTGACTGTACCGTACCAATGGTGGCAGACCTAGCGAACGGCTTAGTGCGCTTAGGACAATCGGAGATCGCATGAGTGAAATCACCACAGTAAAAACACAGTCCATTCCGACGTCTGTGTTCTTGCCGTTCAGCTCTGGTCAAAGTCCTATCACATTGCATAGGCTCAGGCCTATGCTCAGAGAATACCGCCAAATGGTGCACAGCTTTGCGCTCACGCAAATGCCGATCGATCTGAATGGCCAAGGACATAGACACATTCAGACCAGCAGGCGTGGGAAATCCCACCATGACATCCTTAAGGGTTACAGAAAGACCCATTCTGAAAATTGCCGCCAGGGCACACTCATTCCACTGAGTAAGCACAGACCACTTTCTAAACTTCTGACAATACACCTCCGCTTCATCCTGACCCTGACACAAAGCCAGCAAGATTTTCTCTGCCTGATCCACTGAAATAGGTTCATCATAAAGCAATCCAAGCGCCAGAAAAAACACATCTACATCACGCAATGCAGGATCTCCTGGCGCAAGGGAAAATGCCCAGTCTTGAGGGTCACCACGCAACAAAGAAATAATGATTTTTACTTGTTGAACGGGGTCACCAGAGGAGCGGGGTTTCAAAGCTAGAAACAGTTTACAATTATTTTTGAAATTCAGGAACTTAGATCTATCCCCAGAAAACAAATCAAGAATTGGAATTCTAGGCTCTAACATCGGATTCTGAACCACAAAATCTTGAATGTTTTGTACCCTTGCAGTGAGATGATCCACACAAGAGGACAGACCTTGAATGTCCATATCTACACCTGTGTCCTGAACCACCCAGAGGTTAAGGGGAAAAGAAAGACAAAACACACTGCAGAGGAAAAAAAATGGTCTCAGAACTTCTCTTATCCCTCTATTGAGATGCATTAATACTTTTGGCCAGCTGTACTGTTATGGACCTGGTGGTTAGGAGCACCCGGAACGACCTGATGATTAAACTCACACAGGACAAGCTCTGGGAAGTGGGAGCTCTGCTGACCGCAACCCCTAATCCTATCACACAACTAGAAATAGCCGTGGAGCGTACCTAACCAGGCCTAGACGCCTCTTCACAGCCTAAGAGCTAACTAGCCCTAGAGACAGAAAATAAAGCCTACCTTGCCTCAGAGAAATTCCCCAAAGGAAAAGGCAGCCCCCCACATATATTGACTGTGAGTTAAGATGAAAGTCACAAACACAGAAATGAAACAGGTTTCAGCAAAGGGAGGCCAGACTTACTAAACAGACTGAGGATAGGAAAGGTATCTTTGCGATCAGCACAAAAAACTACAAAAAGACCATGCAGAGTGTGCAAAAAGACCTCTGCACCGACTCACGGTGCGGAGGTGCCACTCTGCATCCCAAAGCTTCCAGCTAGGGAGACAAAATCATGATAGCAAGCTGGACAAGGAAACAATGAACAAATAATTAACTAGCAGGGACTTAGCTTCTGCTGGAGTAGACAGGTCACCAGAAAGATCCAAGAGCGAACTGAACCAGTACAAGAACATTGACAGCTGGCATGGAGTAACGATCTGAGTGGAGTTAAATAGAGCAGCCAGCCAAAGACTAAACTACGTCACCTGTGGAAGGAACCTCAGAATCAGCAGCTCCACTCACAGCCACCAGAGGGAGTCCATGGACAGAACTCGCCGAAGTACCATTCATGACCACAGGAGGGAGTTCGATAACAGAATTCACAACACAAGGGGCTCTGCAAATGCAACGTGACGCCTGCAGACCAATCCATCTAAGCTCCTTCCCTTCCGAGCTCTGCCATGCGCCCAAACGGTGGTCTCCCCCCCCACATATGGAGTATCAGCGTACTCAGGACAAATTGGACAACAACTTTTGGGGTCCAATTTCTCCTGTTACCTTTGGAAAAATACAAAAATACAAAACAGGGGGCTAAAAAATCATTTTTGTGGAAAAAAAAGTTTTTTTTTAATTTTCACGGCTCTGCGTTATAAACTGTAGTGAAAAACTTGGGGGTTCACAGCTGTCAAAACACATCTAGATAAGTTCCTTAAGGGGGCTACTTTCAAAAATGGTGTCACTTGTGCGGGGTTTCAATGTTTAGGCACATCAGGGACTCTCCAAACGCAACATGGCGTCCCATCTCAATTCCAGTCAATTTTGCATTGAAAAGTCAAACGGCGCTCCTTCTCTTCCGAGCTCTGCCATGCACCCAAACAGTGGTTTACCCCCACATATGGGGTATCCACGTACTCAGAACAAATTGTACAACAAGTTTTGTGGTCCATTTTTTCCTGTTACACTTGGTAAAATAAAACAAATTGAAGCTGAAGTAAATTTTTTGTGAAAAAAAGTTAAATGTTCATTTTTTTAAACATTCCAAAAATTCCTGTAAAACACTTGAAGGGTTAATAAACTTCTTGAATGTGGTTTTGAGCACCTTGAGGGTGAAGTTTTTAGAATGGTGTCACACTTGGTTAATTTCTATCATATAGACCCCTCAAAATGACTTCAAATGTGATGTGGTCCCTTAAAAATATTGGTGTTGTAAAAATGAGAAATTGCTGGTCAACTTTTAACCCTTATAACTCCCTAACGAAAAAAAAAATTGTTCCAAAATTGTGCTGATGTAAAGCAGACATGTGGGAAATGTTACTTATTAATTATTTTCTTGACATAATAGTTGGAATATTGCAAAATTTTCACAATTTTCGCCAAATTTCCGTTTTTTTTTACAAATAAACGCACATTATATCTAAGAAATGTTACCACTATCATGAAGTACAATATGTCACGAGAAAACAGTGTCAGAAACGCCAAGATCCATTGAAGCGTTCCAGAGTTATAACCTCATAAAGGGACAGTGGTCAGAATTGTAAAAATTGGCCTGGTCATTAATGTGCAAACCATCCTTGGGGCTTAAGGGGTTAAAGTCTAGGGGTGATCTGGAAGTATTTAAAGAGCTCGTCCACTTGTTTTACAGTGATGGCCTATTACATGGAGTCCTACTGCAGTATCACACCATAAACCAATCGAGAGATGAGTGAAAAATCCCAAGAACCTTTATTACATGCAAAGCGAAAGGTGCATAAACCGATCCACCACACAGACGATAAAATAGTCCAGGAACACAGATACAGTCCGGTAACGGGATAAATGCCTCGGGAGACAAGAGTCACAATCCACTAAGGCTTCTTTTACACATACCGTTGTTTTGCAGCCCGTTTTTGTGGCAGCCCCAATAGATTTCTATGGGGCCAAAAAAAAAAAAGCAGCATGTTAATTAATTTTGCGGATTTTTCCCGCTATTCTATGCATTGGGAAAAAACGCAAAAAAAAAACGCACAAAAAAACGCGCAAAAAAACGCATGCGGATTTCTGGCAGAAATGTCCGGTTTTTGTCAGGAAATTTCTGCAAGAAATCCTGACGTGTGCACATACCCTGAGAATTGGTTTTCAGTATTGGACATAGCTTTTTTACAACAAGGAAGGGGCAGTGTCATTTTTATTTTGTCCCGGCTTCATTTGTTCCTAACATTTATTTCATACGCTGCGACCACCTAAAAGACCACCAGGGAGGGAAGTTGATACTGAGTAATGTGTGGTCCACCAGACAGTTAAAGAACCTGTCAGCAGGATTGTGCTCAGTAAACTACAAGCATTGTCAGGCGGGTCGCATGTGCCGAGGACCAGTGCCAGATCGCGCACAAGAAGAGGATATCATTGCCTCTAACCTAGCCACACACAGCCATTTTTTTAGAAGGCCACAATATTAAATGTGCAGGAGCCTTATTTAAAGTAGGATCAGTGACCTGTCGTTTCAGCCCAGAATGATGATGATGAGGGCGGAATATCAAAACAAAACCCGCCCCAGAGCACGAGCATGTTATTAACTCAAAACTTCAAACAGATTAAACAAGAACCACAAAATAGTTTTCTTCACCCCAGATATCATTTTAATTAAATAGCAAAATCCTGATGACAGGTTCACTTTAACCCCTTAATCCCATATGACGTACTATCCCGTGAAGGTGACCTGGGACTTAATTCCCAGTGACGGGATAGTACGTCATATGCGATCAGCCGCGCTCACGGGGGAGCGCGGCCGGGTGTCAAGTGACTATCGCAGCTGACATCCGGCACTATGTGCCAGGAGCGGTCACGGACCACCCCCAGCACATTAACCCCCGGCACACTGCAATCAAACATGATCGCAGTGTTCCGGTGGTACAGGGAAGCATCGCGCAGGGAGGGGGCTCTCTGCGTGCTTCCCTGAGACCCTCGGTACAAGGCGATGTGCTCACCTTGTACCGAGCGTCTCCTCCCTGCAGTCCCCGGATCCAACATGGCCACGGGGCTACTTCCGGGTCCTGCAGGGAGGTGGCTTACCAAGTGCCTGCTCAGAGCAGGCGCTGGTAAGCCAGGAGCAGTGCACGTCAGATCGCTGATCTGACACAGTGCTCTGCAAAGTGTCAGATCAGCAATCTGTCACTATACAGTGATGTCCCCCCTGGGACAAAGTTAAAAAGTAAAAAAAAAAAATTAAAATGTGTAAAAAAAAAAAAAACTAAATAAAGAGAAAAAAAAAATTGTTCCCATAAATACATTTCTTTATCTAAATAAAAAAACAAAACAATAAAAGTACACATATTTAGTATCACCACATCTGTAACGACCCGACCTATAAAACTGGCCCACTAGTTAACCCCTTCAGTGAACACCGTAAAAAAAAAGAGGCAAAAAACAATGCTTTATTATGATACCACCGAGCAAAAAGTGGAATAACACGCGATCAAAAAGACGGATATAAATAACCATGGTACTGCAGAAAACGTCATCTTGTCCCGCAAAAAAACAAGCCGCCATACAGCATCATCAGCAAAAAAATAAAAAAGTTATACTCCTCAGAATAAAGCGATGCAAAAATAATTATTCTTTCTATAAAATAGTTTTTATTGTATAAAAGCGCCAAAACATAAAAAAATAATCTAAATGAGGTATCGCTGTAATCGTACTGACCCGAAGAATAAAACTGCTTTATCCATTTTACCAAACGTGGAACGGTATAAACGCCTTCCCCCCCCAAAAAAAAAAAAGACATTCATGAATAGCTGTTTTTTGGTCATTCTGCCTCACAAAAATCGGAATAAAAAGAGATCAAAAATGTCACATGCCCGAAAATGTTACCAATAAAAACGTCAACTTGTCCCGCAAAAAACAAGACCTCACATGACTATGTGGACCAAAATATGGAAAAATTCTAGGTCTCAAAACGTGGTAACGCAAAAAATATTTTTTGCAATAAAAAGCATCTTTTAGTGTGTGACGGCTGCCAATCATGAAATTCTTCTAAAAAACCCGCTATAAAAGTAAATCAAACCCCTCTTCATCACCCCTTTAGTTAGGGAAACATTAAAAAGTATTTATTTCCATTTTCCGGTTAGGGTTGGGGCTAGGGTTAGGGTTGGGGCTAGGGTTGGGGCTAGGGTTAGGGCTACAGTTAGGGTTAGGGCTACAGTTAGGGTTGGGGCTAAAGTTAGGGCTGGGGCTAAAGTTAGAGTTAGGGCTGGGGCTAAAGTTAGGGTTAGGGTTGGGGCTAAAGTTAAGGTTAGGGCTACAGTTAGGGTTGGGGCTAAAGTTAGGGTTAGGGTTGGGGCTAAAGTTAGAGTTAGGGTTGGGGCTAAAGTTAGGGTTAGGGTTGGGGCTAAAGTTAGGGTTAGGGTTTGGATTACATTTACGGTTGGGATTAGGGTTAGGGGTGTGTCAGGGTTAGGGGTGTGGTTAGGGTTATGGTTGGGATTAGGGTTAGGGTGTGTTTGGAATAGGGTTTCAGTTAGAATTGGAGGTTTCCACTGTTTAGGCACATCAGGGCTCTCCAAACGCGACATGGCGTCCGATCTCAATTCCAGCCAATTCTGCGTTGAAAAAGTAAAACAGTGCTCCTTCCCTTCCGAGCTCTCCCGTGCAGCAAAACAGTGTTTACTCCAACATATGGGGTATAAGCATACTCAGGACAAATTGGACAACAACTATTGGGGTCCAATTTCTCTTGTTACCCTTGGGAAAATAAAAATTTGTGGGGATAAAAAACCATTTTTGTGGGAATTATTTTCTATTATCACGACGCGTTATAAACTGCAGTGAAACACTTGGGGGTTCAAAGCTCTCACAACACATCTAGATACGTTCCTTGGGGGGTCCAAAATGGTGTTATTTGTGGGGGGGTTTCTACTGTTTAGTTGCACAAGGGTGTTATGGACCTGGTGGTTAGGAGCACCCGGAACGACCTGATGGTTAAACTCACACAGGACAAGCTCTGGGAAGAGGGAGCTCTGCTGACCGCAACCCCTAATCCTATCACACAACTAGAAATAGCCGTGGAGCGTACCTAACCAGGCCTAGACGCCTCTTCACAGCCTAAGAGCTAACTAGCCCTAGAGACAGAAAATAAAGCCTACCTTGCCTCAGAGAAATTCCCCAAAGGAAAAGGCAGCCCCCCACATGTATTGACTGTGAGTTAAGATGAAAGTCACAAACACAGAAATGAAACAGGTTTCAGCAAAGGGAGGCCAGACTTACTAAACAGACTGAGGATAGGAAAGGTATCTTTGCGATCAGCACAAAAAACTACAAAAAGACCACGCAGAGTGTGCAAAAAGACCTCCGCACCGACTCACGGTGCGGAGGTGCCACTCTGCATCCCAAAGCTTCCAGCTAGCTAGACAAAATCATGATAGCAAGCTGGACAAGGAAACAATGAACAAATAATTAACTAGCAGGGACTTAGCTTCTGCTGGAATAGACAGGTCACCAGAAAGATCCAATAGCGAACTGAACCAGTATAAGAATATTGACAGCTGGCATGGAGTAACGATCTGAGTGGAGTTAAATAGAGCAGCCAGCCAAAGACTAAACTACGTCACCTGTGGAAGGAACCTCAGAAGCAGCAGCTCCACTCACAGCCACCAGAGGGAGTCCATGGACAGAAGTCGCCGAAGTACCATTCATGACCACAGGAAGGAGTTCGATAACAGAATTCACAACAGTACCCCCCTTGAGGAGGGGTCACCGAACCCTCACCAGAGCCCCCAGGTCGATCAGGATGAGCCAAATGAAAGGCACGAACTAGATCGGCAGCATGAACATCAGAGGCAAAAACCCAGGAATTATCTTCCTGACCATAACCCTTCCACTTGACCAGCTACTGGAGTTTCCGTCTCGAAATACGAGAATCCAAAATCTTATCCACCACATACTCCAACTCCCCCTCGACCAACACCGGGGCAGGAGGATCAACGGGGGGAACCATAGGCGCCACGTATCTCCGCAATAACGACCTATGGAACACATTATGGATGGCAAAAGAAGCCGGAAGGGCCAAACGAAATGACACAGGATTGAGAACTTCAGAAATCTTATACGGACCAATGAAACGAGGCTTAAACTTAGGAGAGGAAACCTTCATAGGAACATAACGAGACGACAACCAAACCAAATCCCCAACACGAAGTCGGGGACCAACACAGCGCCGGCGGTTAGCGAAACGTTGAGCCTTCTCCTGGGACAATGTCAAATTGTCCACCACATGAGTCCAAATCTGCTGCAACCTGTCCGCCACAGTATCCACACCAGGACAGTCCAAAGGCTCAACCTGCCCTGAAGAGAAACGAGGATGGAAACCAGAATTACAGAAAAAAGGCGAAACCAAAGTAGCCGAGCTGGCCCGATTATTAATCGCGAACTCAGCCAAAGGCAAGAAGGACACCCAATCATCCTGATCAGCAGAAACAAAGCATCTCAGATATGTTTCCAAAGTCTGATTAGTTCGTTCGGTTTGGCCATTTGTCTGAGGATGGAAAGCCGAAGAAAAAGACAAATCAATGCCCATCTTAGCACAAAAGGACCGCCAAAACCTCGAAACAAACTGAGAACCTCTGTCCGAGACGATGTTCTCCGGAATGCCATGCAAACGAACCACATGCTGGAAAAACAATGGCACCAAATCAGAGGAGGAAGGCAATTTAGACAAGGGTACCAAATGGACCATCTTAGAGAAGCGATCACAAACCACCCAAATGACCGACATCCTTTGAGAGACAGGGAGATCCAGAGGCGTAGCTAGAGCTTTTGCCGCCCGGGGCTGTTCCCGAGTTTGGCGCCCCCCCCCATCCCCCCCCACCCCCCCCCCCCCCCAGCTCAATACACACAAAGGTTACCAAAAATGGTTTTCCTGTTTTGTAGAACTTAAACTGGGCCTAATGGTGTCACCCCCACATGCCACACCTGTGACTTAATACCACCACACCATGACCAGGCCACATAGTGACCGAATAATACTACATACAAGGGACAAATACCACCGCACCATTTCCAGACCACATATTACCACCACATAGTGACTGAATACTACAATACTGATCAGTAATAAAAAAAAACCACAATACTATCACCATAAGTGCCAGTATTCACAGGAGATCTGTACTTAGTATGCAGTGTCTGTGTAGAGGTAATACAGAGATCACTGGTGACATTATACACAGGACCTCTATATAGTATACAGTGTATAGTGTCAGTGTATAGGTAACACTGACTCACCAGTGACGTCTCTAGGTGAAGTCCTTCATCTTTCATCCAGCACAGACCGCCATCATTCCTTCCAGCCAGGACTCGTTTCTGCAGGAAATAACACAGTTATCTCGAGCTCCGCTTGCAGAACACATTACTTAATTTTTAACAACTTCTACATTACACCACATGAAGAAAAAAAGGTGATATAGTGTCACTCTGCACAGTAACAGGACCGCCCCCCCATTTAAAACAGTATACTCAAAAAATAAAATAAATACATCACTGCAGTAACAATATCCCTTAATTATCCCCTATGGTAATAATATTCCCCACCCTGGCCCCGTTTATCTCATTCCTGGCTCCAGCCATATGTTGTCGTATCCTGCCCTCATGAGTATCCATTCTACCCCATATGATCTCCCCATCCTGCCCCACCAGCCTCCATCGTATCCGTCCTGCCCCATGATCCAATCCTGCCCCGTGTCTCCAATCATGCCCCGTATCTACATTCTGCCCATGCCTCAAGTCCTGCCCCCAGTGTGTCCAGCATATTACCCCCATGTTGTCCAGCAATCTGCCCCAGTGTGTCCAGCATATTACCCCCATGTTGTCCAGCAATCTGCCCCAGTGTGTCCAGCATATTACCCCCAGTGTGTCCAGCAATCTGCCCCAGTATGTCCAGCATATTACCCCCAGTGTGTCCAGCAATCTGCCCTCAGTGTGTCCAGCAATCTGCCCCAGTGTCCAGCCTTTCCCCAGTGTGTCCAGCAGTCTGCCCCAGTGTGTCCAGCATATTACCCCCAGTGTCCAGCATTGCCCCAGTGTGTCCAGTATATTACCCCCAGTGTGTCCAGCAATCTGCCCCAGTGTCCAGCATTGCCCCAGTGTGTCCAGAAGTCTGCCCCAGGGTCTCCAGCATTGCCTCAATGTGTCCAGAAATCTGCCCCAGGGTCTCCAGTATTGCCCCAGTGTGTCCAGCAATCTGCCCCAGGGTCTCCAGTATTGCCCCAGTGTGTCCAGCAATCTGCCCCATGGTCTCCTGTATTGCCCCAGTGTGTCCAGCATTCTGCCCCATGGTCTCCAGTATTGCCCCGGTGTGTCCAGCAATCTGCCCCATGGTCTCCAGTATTGCCCCAGTATGTCCAGAAGTCTGCCCCAGGGTCTCCAGCATTGCCTCAATGTGTCCTGAAATCTGCCCCATGGTCTCCAGTATTCAGTGTGTCCAGCATTCTGCCCCATAGTCTCCTGTACTGCCCCATGGTCTCCAGTATTGCCCCAGTGTGTCCAGCAATCTGCCCCATGGTCTCCTGTATTGCCCCAGTGTGTCCAGCATTCTGCCCCATGGTCTCCAGTATTGCCCCGGTGTGTCCAGCAATCTGCCCCATGGTCTCCAGTATTGCCCCAGTATGTCCAGAAGTCTGCCCCAGGGTCTCCAGCATTGCCTCAATGTGTCCTGAGATCTGCCCCATGGTCTCCAGTATTCAGTGTGTCCAGCATTCTGCCCCATAGTCTCCTGTACTGCCCCAGTGTGTCCAGCATTCTGCCCCATGGTCTCCAGTATTGCCCCAGTGTGTCCAGCATTCTGCCCCATGGTCTCCAGTATTGCCCCAGTGTGTCCAGCATTCTGCCCCATGGTCTCCAGTATTGCCCCAGTGTGTCCAGCATTCTGCCCCATGGTCTCCAGTATTGCCCCAGTGTGTCCAGCAATCTGCCCCATAGTCTCCTGTATTGCCCCAGTGTGTCCAGCAATCTGCCCCATGGTCTCCTGTATTGCCCCAGTGTGTCCAGCAATCTGCCCCATGGTCTCCTGTATTGCCCCAGTGTGTCCAGCAATCTGCCCCATAGTCTCCTGTATTGCCCCAGTGTGTCCAGCAATCTGCCCCATGGTCTCCTGTATTGCCCCAGTGTGTCCAGCATTCTGCCCCATGGTCTCCAGTACTGCCCCAGTGTGTCCAGCAATCTGCCCCATGGTCTCCAGCATTGCCCCAGCCCCAGACAGTCAGACATAAAGAAAAAAAAAAAAAGTAAAATCCTCACCTCTCCCGTTCCCAGCGCAGGTCCGGTGCAGTCAGCGTCTCTCCGGCTCTGCGACGCTCAGGACAGAGAGGCAGAGCGGCGCGCACAGTAGTGACGTCATCGTGCCCTCTGCTCTGAGACGTCGCAGAGTCAGAGGACGCTGAAGCCGCAGGAACCAGGAGAGGTGAGTATTAGAGCGGGGGGCGGGGGCGGGGGCGGGACCCGGGGGTGGGGGGAGCTGGCCCTGGTCGTGGCGGCGGACGGAGCCGCCCGAAGATTTAAAGGGGCGTCTTTTTTTTTTTTTATCTTCTTCTCCTGCAGCGCCGGCCGCCCCCAGCATTGTGCCGCCCGGGGCGGACCGCCCCCCCCCCCGCACCCCTCTTCCTACGCCACTGGGGAGATCTGAAATAAAATCCATGGAAATATGCGTCCAGGGCCTCTTCGGGACCGGCAAGGGCAAAAGAAACCCACTGGCACGAGAACAGCAGGGCTTAGCCCGAGCACAAGTCCCACAGAACTGCACAAAAGAACGCACATCCCGTGACAAAGAAGGCCACCAAAAGGATCTAGCCACCAAATCTCTGGTACCAAAGATTCCAGGATGACCAGCCAACACCGAACAATGAACCTCAGAGATTACTCTACTAGTCCATCTATCAGGGACAAACAGTTTCTCCGCTGGACAACGGTCAGGTCTATCAGCCTGAAACTTCTGCAGCACCCGCCGCAAATCAGGGGAGATGGCAGACAAAATTACCCCCTCTTTGAGAATACCCACCGGCTCAGGAACACCCAGAGAGTCAGGCACAAAACTCCTTGACAGGGCATCAGCCTTCACATTCTTAGAGCCCGGAAGGTACGAAACCACAAAATCAAAACGGGAGAAAAATAGCAACCATCGAGCCTGTCTAGGATTCAACCGTTTGGCAGACTCGAGATAAGTCAAATTCTTGTGATCCGTCAAGACCACCACGCGATGCTTGGCTCCTTCAAGCCAATGTCGCCACTCCTCGAATGCCCACTTCATGGCCAACAACTCTCGATTGCCAACATCATAACTGCGCTCAGCTGGCGAGAATTTTCTAGAAAAGAAGGCACATGGCTTCATCACCGAGCCATCAGAACTTCTTTGCGACAAAACCGCCCCTGCTCCAATCTCAGAAGCATCAACCTCGACCTGAAATGGGAGCGAAACATCTGGCTGGCACAACACAGGGGCAGAAGAAAAACGACGCTTCAACTCCTGAAAAGCCTCTACAGCCGCAGAGGACCAATTGACCACATCAGCACGTTTCTTGGTCAAATCAGTCAACGGTTTAGCAACACTAGAAAACTTAGCGATGAAGCGACGGTAAAAATTAGCAAAGCCTAGGAACTTCTGCAGGCTCTTCACAGATGTCGGCTGAGTCCAATCATAAATGGCCTGAACTTTAACAGGGTCCATCTCGATAGTAGAAGGGGAAAAAATGAAACCCAAAAATGAAACCTTCTGAACTCCAAAGAGACACTTTGACCCCTTCACAAACAAGGAATTCGCACGAAGAACCTGGAACACCATTCTGACCTGCTTCACATGAGACTCCCAATCATCCGAAAAGACCAAAATATCATCCAAATATACAATCATGAATCTATCCAGGTACTCTCGGAAGATGTCATGCATAAAGGACTGAAACACAGATGGAGCATTAGAAAGCCCGAATGGCATAACCATGTACTCAAAATGGCCATCGGGCTTATTAAATGCTGTTTTCCATTCATCGCCCTGTTTAATTCGCACAAGATTATACGCCCCTCGAAGATCTATCTTGGTGAACCAACTAGCCCCCTTAATCCGAGCAAACAAATCAGACAGCAGCGGCAAAGGGTACTGAAATTTGACTGTGATCTTATTAAGAAGGCGGTAATCAATACAAGGTCTCAAAGAACCATCCTTCTTGGCCACAAAAAAGAACCCTGCTCCCAACGGTGATGACGACGGGCGAATATGACCTTTCTCCAAGGATTCCTTTATATAACTCCGCATAGCGGCGTGCTCTGGCACAGATAAATTAAACAGTCGGTCCTTAGGAAACTTACTACCAGGAATCAAATTAATAGCACAATCGCAATCCCTATGAGGAGGTAGGGCACTGGATTTGGGCTTATCAAATACATCCCGGTAGTCTGACAAAAACTCAGGGACTTCAGAAGGAGTGGAAGGCGAAATTGACAGCAATGGAACATCACCATGTACCC
The DNA here is from genome assembly GCF_032444005.1 of Ranitomeya imitator. Taxonomy (NCBI): domain Eukaryota; kingdom Metazoa; phylum Chordata; class Amphibia; order Anura; family Dendrobatidae; genus Ranitomeya; species Ranitomeya imitator. The sequence goes on along the minus strand of NC_091282.1, from coordinate 76,375,459 downwards.
CCTGACAACCCCAGCCGGACACAGACATAGATTTCCAATCCAATACTGGATTATGGACCTGTAGCTATGGCAACCCCAAAACGACCACATCATGCAGATTATGCAAGACCAAAAAGCGAATATCCTCCTGATGTGCAGGAGCCATGCACATGGTCAGTTGAGTCCAGTACTGAGGCTTATTCTTGGCCAAAGGCGTATCAATTCCTCTCAATGGAATAGGATACTGCAAGGGCTCCAAGAAAAAACCACAGCGCCTGGCAAACTCCAAGTCCATCAAATTCAGGGCAGCGCCTGAATCCACAAATGCCATAACAGAATAGGACGACAAAGAGCAAATCAGAGTAACGGACAAAAGAAATTTTGACTGTACCGTACCAATGGTGGCAGACCTAGCGAACGGCTTAGTGCGCTTAGGACAATCGGAGATCGCATGAGTGAAATCACCACAGTAAAAACACAGTCCATTCCGACGTCTGTGTTCTTGCCGTTCAGCTCTGGTCAAAGTCCTATCACATTGCATAGGCTCAGGCCTATGCTCAGAGAATACCGCCAAATGGTGCACAGCTTTGCGCTCACGCAAACGCCGATCGATCTGAATGGCCAAGGACATAGACTCATTCAGACCAGCAGGCATGGGAAATCCCACCATGACATCCTTAAGGGTTACAGAAAGACCCATTCTGAAAATTGCCGCCAGGGCACACTCATTCCACTGAGTAAGCACAGACCACTTTCTAAACTTCTGACAATACACCTCCGCTTCATCCTGACCCTGACACAAAGCCAGCAAGATTTTCTCTGCCTGATCCACTGAAATAGGTTCATCATAAAGCAATCCAAGCGCCAGAAAAACGCATCTACATCACGCAATGCAGGATCTCCTGGCGCAAGGGAAAATGCCCAGTCTTGAGGGTCACCACGCAACAAAGAAATAATGATTTTTACTTGTTGAACGGGGTCACCAGAGGAGCGGGGTTTCAAAGCTAGAAACAGTTTACAATTATTTTTGAAATTCAGGAACTTAGATCTATCCCCAGAAAACAAATCAAGAATTGGAATTCTAGGCTCTAACATCGGATTCTGAACCACAAAATCTTGAATGTTTTGTACCCTTGCAGTGAGATGATCCACACAAGAGGACAGACCTTGAATGTCCATATCTACACCTGTGTCCTGAACCACCCAGAGGTTAAGGGGAAAAGAAAGACAAAACACACTGCAGAGGAAAAAAAATGGTCTCAGAACTTCTCTTATCCCTCTATTGAGATGCATTAATACTTTTGGCCAGCTGTACTGTTATGGACCTGGTGGTTAGGAGCACCCGGAACGACCTGATGATTAAACTCACACAGGACAAGCTCTGGGAAGTGGGAGCTCTGCTGACCGCAACCCCTAATCCTATCACACAACTAGAAATAGCCGTGGAGCGTACCTAACCAGGCCTAGATGCCTCTTCACAGCCTAAGAGCTAACTAGCCCTAGAGACAGAAAATAAAGCCTACCTTGCCTCAGAGAAATTCCCCAAAGGAAAAGGCAGCCCCCCACATATATTGACTGTGAGTTAAGATGAAAGTCACAAACACAGAAATGAAACAGGTTTCAGCAAAGGGAGGCCAGACTTACTAAACAGACTGAGGATAGGAAAGGTATCTTTGCGATCAGCACAAAAAAACTACAAAAAGACCACGCAGAGTGTGCAAAAAGACCTCTGCACCGACTCACGGTGCGGAGGTGCCACTCTGCATCCCAAAGCTTCCAGCTAGGGAGACAAAATCATGATAGCAAGCTGGACAAGGAAACAATGAACAAATAATTAACTAGCAGGGACTTAGCTTCTGCTGGAGTAGACAGGTCACCAGAAAGATCCAAGAGCGAACTGAACCAGTACAAGAACATTGACAGCTGGCATGGAGTAACGATCTGAGTGGAGTTAAATAGAGCAGCCAGCCAAAGACTAAACTACGTCACCTGTGGAAGGAACCTCAGAAGCAGCAGCTCCACTCACAGCCACCAGAGGGAGTCCATGGACAGAACTCGCCGAAGTACCATTCATGACCACAGGAGAGGAGTTCGATAACAGAATTCACAACACAAGGGGCTCTGCAAATGCAACGTGACGCCTGCAGACCAATCCATCTAAGCTCCTTCCCTTCCGAGCTCTGCCATGCGCCCAAACGGTGGTCTCCCCCCCCACATATGGAGTATCAGCGTACTCAGGACAAATTGGACAACAACTTTTGGGGTCCAATTTCTCCTGTTACCTTTGGAAAAATACAAAAATACAAAACAGGGGGCTAAAAAATCATTTTTGTGGAAAAAAAAGTTTTTTTTTTAATTTTCACGGCTCTGCGTTATAAACTGTAGTGAAAAACTTGGGGGTTCACAGCTGTCAAAACACATCTAGATAAGTTCCTTAAGGGGGCTACTTTCAAAAATGGTGTCACTTGTGCGGGGTTTCAATGTTTAGGCACATCAGGGACTCTCCAAACGCAACATGGCGTCCCATCTCAATTCCAGTCAATTTTGCATTGAAAAGTCAAACGGCGCTCCTTCTCTTCCGAGCTCTGCCATGCACCCAAACAGTGGTTTACCCCCACATATTGGGTATCCACGTACTCAGAACAAATTGTACAACAAGTTTTGTGGTCCATTTTTTCCTGTTACACTTGGTAAAATAAAACAAATTGAAGCTGAAGTAAATTTTTTGTGAAAAAAAGTTAAATGTTCATTTTTTTAAACATTCCAAAAATTCCTGTAAAACACTTGAAGGGTTAATAAACTTCTTGAATGTGGTTTTGAGCACCTTGAGGGTGAAGTTTTTAGAATGGTGTCACACTTGGTTAATTTCTATCATATAGACCCCTCAAAATGACTTCAAATGTGATGTGGTCCCTTAAAAATATTGGTGTTGTAAAAATGAGAAATTGCTGGTCAACTTTTAACCCTTATAACTCCCTAACGAAAAAAAAAATTGTTCCAAAATTGTGCTGATGTAAAGCAGACATGTGGGAAATGTTACTTATTAATTATTTTCTTGACATAATAGTTGGAATATTGCAAAATTTTCACAATTTTCGCCAAATTTCCGTTTTTTTTTACAAATAAACGCACATTATATCTAAGAAATGTTACCACTATCATGAAGTACAATATGTCACGAGAAAACAGTGTCAGAAACGCCAAGATCCGTTGAAGCGTTCCAGAGTTATAACCTCATAAAGGGACAGTGGTCAGAATTGTAAAAATTGGCCTGGTCATTAATGTGCAAACCATCCTTGGGGCTTAAGGGGTTAAAGTCTAGGGGTGATCTGGAAGTATTTAAAGAGCTCGTCCACTTGTTTTACAGTGATGGCCTATTACATGGAGTCCTACTGCAGTATCACACCATAAACCAATCGAGAGATGAGTGAAAAATCCCAAGAACCTTTATTACATGCAAAGCGAAAGGTGCATAAACCGATCCACCACACAGACGATAAAATAGTCCAGGAACACAGATACAGTCCGGTAACGGGATAAATGCCTCGGGAGACAAGAGTCACAATCCACTAAGGCTTCTTTTACACATACCGTTGTTTTGCAGCCCGTTTTTGTGGCAGCCCCAATAGATTTCTATGGGGCCAAAAAAAAAAAAAGCAGCATGTTAATTAATTTTGCGGATTTTTCCCGCTATTCTATGCATTGGGAAAAAACGCAAAAAAAAAAACGCACAAAAAAACGCGCAAAAAAAACGCATGCGGATTTCTGGCAGAAATGTCCGGTTTTTGTCAGGAAATTTCTGCAAGAAATCCTGACGTGTGCACATACCCTGAGAATTGGTTTTCAGTATTGGACATAGCTTTTTTACAACAAGGAAGGGGCAGTGTCATTTTTATTTTGTCCCGGCTTCATTTGTTCCTAACATTTATTTCATACGCTGCGACCACCTAAAAGACCACCAGGGAGGGAAGTTGATACTGAGTAATGTGTGGTCCACCAGACAGTTAAAGAACCTGTCAGCAGGATTGTGCTCAGTAAACTACAAGCATTGTCAGGCGGGTCGCATGTGCCGAGGACCAGTGCCAGATCGCGCACAAGATGAGGATATCATTGCCTCTAACCTAGCCACACACAGCCATTTTTTTAGAAGACCACAATATTAAATGTGCAGGAGCCTTATTTAAAGTAGGATCAGTGACCTGTCGTTTCAGCCCAGAATGATGATGATGAGGGCGGAATATCAAAACAAAACCCGCCCCAGAGCACGAGCATGTTATTAACTCAAAACTTCAAACAGATTAAACAAGAACCACAAAATAGTTTTCTTCACCCCAGATATCATTTTAATTAAATAGCAAAATCCTGATGACAGGTTCACTTTAACCCCTTAATCCCATATGACGTACTATCCCGTCAAGGTGACCTGGGACTTAATTCCCAGTGACGGGATAGTACGTCATATGCGATCGGCCGCGCTCACGGGGGAGCGCGGCCGGGTGTCAAGTGACTATCGCAGCTGACATCCGGCACTATGTGCCAGGAGCGGTCACGGACCACCCCCAGCACATTAACCCCCGGCACACTGCAATCAAACATGATCGCAGTGTTCCGGTGGTACAGGGAAGCATCGCGCAGGGAGGGGGCTCTCTGCGTGCTTCCCTGAGACCCTCGGTACAAGGCGATGTGCTCACCTTGTACCGAGCGTCTCCTCCCTGCAGTCCCCGGATCCAACATGGCCACGGGGCTACTTCCGGGTCCTGCAGGGAGGTGGCTTACCAAGTGCCTGCTCAGAGCAGGCGCTGGTAAGCCAGGAGCAGTGCACGTCAGATCGCTGATCTGACACAGTGCTCTGCAAAGTGTCAGATCAGCAATCTGTCACTATACAGTGATGTCCCCCCTGGGACAAAGTTAAAAAGTAAAAAAAAAAAATTAAAATGTGTAAAAAAAAAAAAACCTAAATAAAGAGAAAAAAAAAATTGTTCCCATAAATACATTTCTTTATCTAAATAAAAAAACAAAACAATAAAAGTACACATATTTAGTATCACCACATCCGTAACGACCCGACCTATAAAACTGGCCCACTAGTTAACCCCTTCAGTGAACACCGTAAAAAAAAAAGAGGCAAAAAACAATGCTTTATTATGATACCACCGAACAAAAAGTGGAATAACACACGATCAAAAAGACGGATATAAATAACCATGGTACTGCTGAAAACGTCATCTTGTCCCGCAAAAAAACAAGCCGCCATACAGCATCATCAGCAAAAAAATAAAAAAGTTATACTCCTCAGAATAAAGCGATGCAAAAATAATTATTCTTTCTATAAAATAGTTTTTATTGTATAAAAGCGCCAAAACATAAAAAAATAATCTAAATGAGGTATCGCTGTAATCGTACTGACCCGAAGAATAAAACTGCTTTATCCATTTTACCAAACGTGGAACGGTATAAACGCCTTCCCCCCCCCCCCCCCCCAAAAAAAAGACATTCATGAATAGCTGTTTTTTGGTCATTCTGCCTCACAAAAATCGGAATAAAAAGAGATCAAAAATGTCACGTGCCCGAAAATGTTACCAATAAAAACGTCAACTTGTCCCGCAAAAAACAAGACCTCACATGACTATGTGGACCAAAATATGGAAAAATTCTAGGTCTCAAAACGTGGTAACGCAAAAAATATTTTTTGCAATAAAAAGCATCTTTTAGTGTGTGACGGCTGCCAATCATGAAAATCTTCTAAAAAACCCGCTATAAAAGTAAATCAAACCCCTCTTCATCACCCCCTTAGTTAGGGAAACATTAAAAAGTATTTATTTCCATTTTCCGGTTAGGGTTGGGGCTAGGGTTAGGGTTGGGGCTAGGGTTGGGGCTAGGGTTAGGGCTACAGTTAGGGTTAGGGCTACAGTTAGGGTTGGGGCTAAAGTTAGGGCTGGGGCTAAAGTTAGAGTTAGGGCTGGGGCTAAAGTTAGGGTTAGGGTTGGGGCTAAAGTTAAGGTTAGGGCTACAGTTAGGGTTGGGGCTAAAGTTAGGGTTAGGGTTGGGGCTAAAGTTAGAGTTAGGGTTGGGGCTAAAGTTAGGGTTAGGGTTGGGGCTAAAGTTAGGGTTAGGGTTTGGATTACATTTACGGTTGGGATTAGGGTTAGGGGTGTGTCAGGGTTAGGGGTGTGGTTAGGGTTATGGTTGGGATTAGGGTTAGGGTGTGTTTGGAATAGGGTTTCAGTTAGAATTGGAGGTTTCCACTGTTTAGGCACATCAGGGCTCTCCAAACGCGACATGGCGTCCGATCTCAATTCCAGCCAATTCTGCGTTGAAAAAGTAAAACAGTGCTCCTTCCCTTCCGAGCTCTCCCGTGCAGCAAAACAGTGTTTACTCCAACATATGGGGTATAAGCATACTCAGGACAAATTGGACAACAACTATTGGGGTCCAATTTCTCTTGTTACCCTTGGGAAAATAAAAATTTGTGGGGCTAAAAAACCATTTTTGTGGGAATTATTTTCTATTTTCACGACGCGTTATAAACTGCAGTGAAACACTTGGGGGTTCAAAGCTCTCACAACACATCTAGATACGTTCCTTGGGGGGTCCAAAATGGTGTTATTTGTGGGGGGGTTTCTACTGTTTAGTTGCACAAGGGTGTTATGGACCTGGTGGTTAGGAGCACCCGGAACGACCTGATGGTTAAACTCACACAGGACAAGCTCTGGGAAGAGGGAGCTCTGCTGACCGCAACCCCTAATCCTATCACACAACTAGAAATAGCCGTGGAGTGTACCTAACCAGGCCTAGACGCCTCTTCACAGCCTAAGAGCTAACTAGCCCTAGAGACAGAAAATAAAGCCTACCTTGCCTCAGAGAAATTCCCCAAAGGAAAAGGCAGCCCCCCACATATATTGACTGTGAGTTAAGATGAAAGTCACAAACACAGAAATGAAACAGGTTTCAGCAAAGGGAGGCCAGATTTACTAAACAGACTGAGGATAGGAAAGGTATCTTTGCGATCAGCACAAAAAACTACAAAAAGACCACGCAGAGTGTGCAAAAAGACCTCCGCACCGACTCACGGTGCGGAGGTGCCACTCTGCATCCTAAAGCTTCCAGCTAGCTAGACAAAATCATGATAGCAAGCTGGACAAGGAAACAATGAACAAATAATTAACTAGCAGGGACTTAGCTTCTGCTGGAGTAGACAGGTCACCAGAAAGATCCAAGAGCGAACTGAACCAGTATAAGAATATTGACAGCTGGCATGGAGTAACGATCTGAGTGGAGTTAAATAGAGCAGCCAGCCAAAGACTAAACTACGTCACCTGTGGAAGGAACCTCAGAAGCAGCAGCTCCACTCACAGCCACCAGAGGGAGTCCATGGACAGAAGTCGCCGAAGTACAATTCATGACCACAGGAGGGAGTTCGATAACAGAATTCACAACAGTACCCCCCTTGAGGAGGGGTCACCGAACCCTCACCAGAGCCCCCAGGCCGATCAGGATGAGCCAAATGAAAGGCACGAACTAGATCGGCAGCATGAACATCAGAGGCAAAAACCCAGGAATTATCTTCCTGACCATAACCCTTCCACTTGACCAGCTACTGGAGTTTCCGTCTCGAAATACGAGAATCCAAAATCTTATCCACCACATACTCCAACTCCCCCTCGACCAACACCGGGGCAGGAGGATCAACGGGGGGAACCATAGGCGCCACGTATCTCCGCAATAACGACCTATGGAACACATTATGGATGGCAAAAGAAGCCGGAAGGGCCAAACGAAATGACACAGGATTGAGAACTTCAGAAATCTTATACGGACCAATGAAACGAGGCTTAAACTTAGGAGAGGAAACCTTCATAGGAACATAACGAGACGACAACCAAACCAAATCCCCAACACGAAGTCGGGGACCAACACAGCGCCAGCGGTTAGCGAAACGTTGAGCCTTCTCCTGGGACAATGTCAAATTGTCCACCACATGAGTCCAAATCTGCTGCAACCTGTCCGCCACAGTATCCACACCAGGACAGTCCGAAGGCTCAACCTGCCCTGAAGAGAAACGAGGATGGAAACCAGAATTACAGAAAAAAGGCGAAACCAAAGTAGCCGAGCTGGCCCGATTATTAATCGCGAACTCAGCCAAAGGCAAGAAGGACACCCAATCATCCTGATCAGCAGAAACAAAGCATCTCAGATATGTTTCCAAAGTCTGATTAGTTCGTTCGGTTTGGCCATTTGTCTGAGGATGGAAAGCCGAAGAAAAAGACAAATCAATGCCCATCTTAGCACAAAAGGACCGCCAAAACCTCGAAACAAACTGAGAACCTCTGTCCGAGACGATGTTCTCCGGAATGCCATGCAAACGAACCACATGCTGGAAAAACAATGGCACCAAATCAGAGGAGGAAGGCAATTTAGACAAGGGTACCAAATGGACCATCTTAGAGAAGCGATCACAAACCACCCAAATGACCGACATCCTTTGAGAGACAGGGAGATCTGAAATAAAATCCATGGAAATATGCGTCCAGGGCCTCTTCGGGACCGGCAAGGGCAAAAGAAACCCACTGGCACAAGAACAGCAGGGCTTAGCCCGAGCACAAGTCCCACAGGACTGCACAAAAGAATGCACATCCCGTGACAAAGAAGGCCACCAAAAGGATCTAGCCACCAAATCTCTGGTACCAAAGATTCCAGGATGACCAGCCAACACCGAACAATGAACCTCAGAGATAACTCTACTAGTCCATCTATCAGGGACAAACAGTTTCTCCGCTGGACAACGGTCAGGTCTATCAGCCTGAAACTTCTGCAGCACCCGCCGCAAATCAGGGGAGATGGCAGACAAAATTACCCCCTCTTTGAGAATACCCACCGGCTCAGGAACACCCAGAGAGTCAGGCACAAAACTCCTTGACAGGGCATCAGCCTTCACATTCTTAGAGCCCGGAAGGTACGAAACCACAAAATCAAAACGGGAGAAAAATAGCGACCATCGAGCCTGTCTAGGATTCAACCGTTTGGCAGACTCGAGATAAGTCAAATTCTTGTGATCCGTCAAGACCACCACGCGATGCTTGGCTCCTTCAAGCCAATGTCGCCACTCCTCGAATGCCCACTTCATGGCCAACAACTCTCGATTGCCAACATCATAACTGCGCTCAGCAGGCGAGAATTTTCTAGAAAAGAAGGCACATGGTTTCATCACCGAGCCATCAGAACTTCTTTGCGACAAAACCGCCCCTGCTCCAATCTCAGAAGCATCAACCTCGACCTGAAATGGGAGCGAAACATCTGGCTGGCACAACACAGGGGCAGAAGAAAAACGACGCTTCAACTCCTGAAAAGCCTCTACAGCCGCAGAGGACCAATTGACCACATCAGCACGTTTCTTGGTCAAATCAGTCAACGGTTTAGCAACACTAGAAAAATTAGCGATGAAGTGACGGTAAAAATTAGCAAAGCCTAGGAACTTCTGCAGGCTCTTCACAGATGTCGGCTGAGTCCAATCATAAATGGCCTGAACTTTAACAGGGTCCATCTCGATAGTAGAAGGGGAAAAAATGAAACCCAAAAATGAAACCTTCTGAACTCCAAAGAGACACTTTGACCCCTTCACAAACAAGGAATTCGCACGAAGAACCTGGAACACCATTCTGACCTGCTTCACATGAGACTCCCAATCATCCGAAAAGACCAAAATATCATCCAAATATACAATCATGAATCTATCCAGGTACTCTCGGAAGATGTCATGCATAAAGGACTGAAACACAGATGGAGCATTAGAAAGCCCGAATGGCATAACCATGTACTCAAAATGGCCATCGGGCTTATTAAATGCTGTTTTCCATTCATCGCCCTGTTTAATTCGCACAAGATTATACGCCCCTCGAAGATCTATCTTGGTGAACCAACTAGCCCCCTTAATCCGAGCAAACAAATCAGACAGCAGCGGCAAAGGGTACTGAAATTTGACTGTGATCTTATTAAGAAGGTGGTAATCAATACAAGGTCTCAAAGAACCATCCTTCTTGGCCATAAATAAGAACCCTGCTCCCAACGGTGATGACGACGGGCGAATATGACCTTTCTCCAAGGATTCCTTTATATAACTCCGCATAGCGGCGTGCTCTGGCACAGATAAATTAAACAGTCGGTCCTTAGGAAACTTACTACCAGGAATCAAATTAATAGCATAATCGCAATCCCTATGAGGAGATAGGGCACTGGATTTGGGCTTATCAAATACATCCCGGTAGTCTGACAAAAACTCAGGGACTTCAGAAGGAGTGGAAGGCGAAATTGACAGCAATGGAACATCACCATGTACCCCCTAACAACCCCAGCCGGACACAGACATAAATTTCCAATCCAATACTGGATTATGGACCTGTAGCCATGGCAACCCCAAAACGACCACATCATGCAGATTATGCAAGACCAAAAAGCGAATATCCTCCTGATGTGCAGGAGCCATGCACATGGTCAGTTGAGTCCAGTACTGAGGCTTATTCTTGGCCAAAGGCGTATCAATTCCTCTCAATGGAATAGGATACTGCAAGGGCTCCAAGAAAAAACCACAGCGCCTGGCAAACTCCAAGTCCATCAAATTCAGGGCAGCGCCTGAATCCACAAATGCCATAACAGAATAGGACGACAAAGAGCAAATCAGAGTAACGGACAAAAGAAATTTTGACTGTACCGTACCAATGGTGGCAGACCTAGCGAACGGCTTAGTGCGCTTAGGACAATCGGAGATCGCATGAGTGGAATCACCACAGTAAAAACACAGTCCATTCCGACGTCTGTGTTCTTGCCGTTCAGCTCTGGTCAAAGTCCTATCACATTGCATAGGCTCAGGCCTATGCTCAGAGAATACCGCCAAATGGTGCACAGCTTTGCGCTCACGCAAACGCCGATCGATCTGAATGGCCAAGGACATAGACTCATTCAGACCAGCAGGCGTGGGAAATCCCACCATGACATCCTTAAGGGTTACAGAAAGACCCATTCTGAAAATTGCCGCCAGGGCACACTCATTCCACTGAGTAAGCACAGACCACTTTCTAAACTTCTGACAATACACCTCCGCTTCATCCTGACCCTGACACAAAGCCAGCAAGATTTTCTCTGCCTGATCCACTGAAATAGGTTCATCATAAAGCAATCCAAGCACCAGAAAAAACGCATCTACATCACGCAATGCAGGATCTCCTGGCGCAAGGGAAAATGCCCAGTCTTGAGGGTCACCACGCAACAAAGAAATAATGATTTTTACTTGTTGAACGGGGTCACCAGAGGAGCGGGGTTTCAAAGCTAGAAACAGTTTACAATTATTTTTGAAATTCAGGAACTTAGATCTATCCCCAGAAAACAAATCAAGAATTGGAATTCTAGGCTCTAACATCGGATTCTGAACCACAAAATCTTGAATGTTTTGTACCCTTGCAGTGAGATGATTCACACAAGAGGACAGACCTTGAATGTCCATATCTACACCTGTGTCCTGAACCACCCAGAGGTTAAGGGGAAAAGAAAGACAAAACACACTGCAGAGGAAAAATAATGGTCTCAGAACTTCTCTTATCCCTCTATTGAGATGCATTAATACTTTTGGCCAGCTGTACTGTTATGGACCTGGTGGTTAGGAGCACCCGGAACGACCTGATGATTAAACTCACACAGGACAAGCTCTGGGAAGTGGGAGCTCTGCTGACCGCAACCCCTAATCCTATCACACAACTAGAAATAGCCGTGGAGCGTACCTAACCAGGCCTAGATGCCTCTTCACAGCCTAAGAGCTAACTAGCCCTAGAGACAGAAAATAAAGCCTACCTTGCCTCAGAGAAATTCCCCAAAGGAAAAGGCAGCCCCCCACATATATTGACTGTGAGTTAAGATGAAAGTCACAAACACAGAAATGAAACAGGTTTCAGCAAAGGGAGGCCAGACTTACTAAACAGACCGAGGATAGGAAAGGTATCTTTGCGATCAGCACAAAAAACTACAAAAAGACCACGCAGAGTGTGCAAAAAGACCTCTGCACCGACTCACGGTGCGGAGGTGCCACTCTGCATCCCAAAGCTTCCAGCTAGGGAGACAAAATCATGATAGCAAGCTGGACAAGGAAACAATGAACAAATAATTAACTAGCAGGGACTTAGCTTCTGCTGGAGTAGACAGGTCACCAGAAAGATCCAAGAGCGAACTGAACCAGTACAAGAACATTGACAGCTGGCATGGAGTAACGATCTGAGTGGAGTTAAATAGAGCAGCCAGCCAAAGACTAAACTACGTCACCTGTGGAAGGAACCTCAGAAGCAGCAGCTCCACTCACAGCCACCAGAGGGAGTCCATGGACAGAACTCGCCGAAGTACCATTCATGACCACAGGAGGGAGTTCGATAACAGAATTCACAACACAAGGGGCTCTGCAAATGCAACGTGACGCCTGCAGACCAATCCATCTAAGCTCCTTCCCTTCCGAGCTCTGCCATGCGCCCAAACGGTGGTCTCCCCCCCACATATGGAGTATCAGCGTACTCAGGACAAATTGGACAACAACTTTTGGGGTCCAATTTCTCCTGTTACCTTTGGAAAAAATACAAAAATACAAAACAGGGGGCTAAAAAATCATTTTTGTGGAAAAAAAAGTTTTTTTTTTAATTTTCACGGCTCTGCGTTATAAACTGTAGTGAAAAACTTGGGGGTTCACAGCTGTCAAAACACATCTAGATAAGTTCCTTAAGGGGGCTACTTTCAAAAATGGTGTCACTTGTGCGGGGTTTCAATGTTTAGGCACATCAGGGGCTCTCCAAACGCAACATGGCGTCCCATCTCAATTCCAGTCAATTTTGCATTGAAAAGTCAAATGGCGCTCCTTCCCTTCCAAGCTCTGCCATGCGCCCAAACAGTGGTTTACCCCCATATATGGGGTGTCGGCGTACTCAGAACAAATGGCACAACAACTTTTGGGGTCCAATTTCTTCTCTTACCCTTGGGAAAATAAAAATTGGGGGCAAAAATATCATATTTGTGAAAAAATATGATTTTTTATTTTGACGGCTCTGCATTATAAACTTCTGTGAAGCACTTGGTGGGTTAAAGTGCTCACCTCACATCTAGATAAAGTCCTTAGGGGTTCTACTTTCCAAAATGGTGTCACTTGTGGGGGGTTTCAATGTTTAGGCACATGAGGGGCTCTCCAAACGCAACATGGCGTCCCATTTCAATTCCAGTCAATTTTGAATTGAACAGTCAAACGGCGCTCCTTCTCTTCCGAGCTCTGCCATGCACCCAAACAGTGGTTTACCCCCACATATGGGGTATCCACGTACTCAGAACAAATTGTACAACAAGTTTTGTGGTCCATTTTTTCCTGTTACACTTGGTAAAATAAAACAAATTGAAGCTGAATAAATTTTTTGTGAAAAAAAGTTAAATGTTCATTTTTTTAAACATTCCAAAAATTCCTGTAAAACACTTGAAGGGTTAATAAACTTCTTGAATGTGGTTTTGAGCACCTTGAGGGTGCAGTTTTTAGAATGGTGTCACACTTGGTTAATTTCTATCATATAGACCCCTCAAAATGACTTCAAATGTGATGTGGTCCCTTAAAAATATTGGTGTTGTAAAAATGAGAAATTGCTGGTCAACTTTTAACCCTTATAACTCCCTAACGAAAAAAAAAATTGTTCCAAAATTGTGCTGATGTAAAGCAGACATGTGGGAAATGTTACTTATTAATTATTTTGTTGACATAATAGTTGGAATATTGCAAAATTTTCACAATTTTCGCCAAATTTCCGTTTTTTTTTTACAAATAAACGCACATTATATCTAAGAAATGTTACCACTATCATGAAGTACAATATGTCACGAGAAAACAGTGTCAGAAATGCCAAGATCCGTTGAAGCATTCCAGAGTTATAACCTCATAAAGGGACAGTGGTCAGAATTGTAAAAATTGGCCTGGTCATTAATGTGCAAACCATCCTTGGGGCTTAAGGGGTTAAAGTCTAGGGGTGATCTGGAAGTATTTAAAGAGCTCGTCCACTTGTTTTACAGTGATGGCCTATTACATGGAGTCCTACTGCAGTATCACACCATAAACCAATCGAGAGATGAGTGAAAAATCCCAAGAACCTTCATTACATGCAAAGCGAAAGGTGCATAAACCGATCCACCACACAGACGATAAAATAGTCCAGGAACACAGATACAGTCCGGTAACGGGATAAATGCCTCGGGAGACAAGAGTCACAATCCACTAAGGCTTCTTTTACACATACCGTTGTTTTGCAGCCCGTTTTTGTGGCAGCCCCAATAGATTTCTATTGGGCCACAAAAACGGGCCGCAATAATTTCACGGTGCGCCATATGGCCGTGAGAGCCGTATTTACGGCTGGAGCCTGCTCAATCTTTTTCACGGCTTATGGACACGGCCCCCATTGAAAATCAATGGGGCCATGAAAACAACAGAAGCTTGTTCTTTTTTTCCATTACTATTTCCAAAGTATTGGAAACCCGAAAAACAACGATCCGCAAGTTTTTTGCGGTCCGTTATTGCAGCAGACCATGAAAATTGAGGCGATACAGCCCACAAAAAAGACATGCAATAACGGGCCGCAAAAAACAAGGTAAGTGTAAAAGAAGCCTTAGAGATCGCTATGGCTGAAGACACTACTCCGTATAGGGCTCGTCCAGCATTCCAGGGTAATAAGATGTTCACCTTATCTTTCTGGGGTGTTGGCCTTAGCAGCAGTGTCCCACAAAGATCTATGTAAGACTACTTTCACACTAGCGTCCTTTGGGATACGTCGCAGTGCGTCGTTTTGGGGAAAAAACGAATTCTGCAAAGTTGTCTGCAGGATGCGTTTTTTCCCCATAGACTAACATTAGCGACGCATTGCCACACGTCGCAACCGTCGTGCGACGGTTGCGTCGTTTTGTGGCGGACCGTCCGAACAAAAAACCATTGCTTAAAAAGTTTTTTGAGCGTCGTGTCCGCCATTTCCGACTGCGCATGCGCGGCCGGAACTCCGCCTCCACCTCCCCGCAACTCACAATGGGGCAGCGGATGCGCTGGAAAAATGCATCCGCTGCCCCCGTTGTGCGGCGCTTCCACAGTATGCGTCGGTACGTCAGCCCGACGCACTGCGACGGGCCGAGTACGACGCTAGTGTGAAAGTAGCCTTAAGGTATCGTCACATTATGGCTACGTTCAGATTAGCGTTTCCCGACGCTGCGTCGGGAAACGCAGCGGCGACGCACGCGTCATGCGCCCCTATGTTTAACATGGGGGACGCATGCGTTTTTCTTGTTGCGTTTTCCGACACGTGCGTCGTTTTTGACGCTAGCGTCGGACGCAAGAAAACGCAACAAGTTGCATTTTTCTTGCGTCCGATTTTCGTCAAAAAACCGACGCACGCGTCGCAAAACGCAGCGTTTTTGCGTGCAACGTGCGTTGCGTCGCCGACGCAGCGGCGCGCAACGCTAATCTGAACGTAGCCTAAGCGACGCTGCAGCGATCTAGACAACGATGCTGATCGCTGCAGCGTCGCTGTTTGGTCGCTGGAGAGCTGTCACACAGACAGCGCTCCAGCGACCAACGATCCTAAAGTCCCCGGGTAACCAGGGTAAACATCGGGTTACTAAGCGCAGGGCCACGCTTAGTAACCCGATGTTTACCCTGGTTACCATTGTAAAAGTAAAAAAAAAAACCACTACATACTTACATTCCTGTCGCGTCCCCCAGCGTCAGCTTCCCTACACTGTGTAAGCGCGCTTGCCGGAAAGCAAAGCAGTGACGTCACCGCTGTGCTCTGCTTTACGGCTGGCGCTGACAGCTGAGGAACGTGACAGGAATGTAAGTATGTAGTGTTTTTTTTTTACGTTTACGCTGGTAACCAGGGTAAACATCGGGTTACTAAGCGCGGCCCTGCGCTTAGTAACCCGATATTTACCCTGGTTACCAGTGAAGACATCGCTGAATCGGCGTCAAACACGCCGATTCAGCGATGTCAGCGGGTGATCCAGCGACGAAATAAAGCCCTGGACTTTCCCCAGCGACCAACGATCTCCCAGCAGGGGCCTGATCGTTGGTCGCTGTCATGCATAACGATTTTGTTAACGATATCGTTGCTACGTCACAAAAAGCAACGATATCGTTAACGATATTGTTATGTGTTATGGTATCTTTACTGTTCTACATGTCCTCCTCAGGCCCCCTCCTTATGTCCACGAGTAGGCAGTTAGGTTGGAGGGTTTCAGGCCCCCCATACCTGGGAAAGGGGCCTCAGAGATCAAGGCACTGATTGTAGCATTTGGAGAGCAGAGGGATCAAGAATGGACAGTCAAGAAAAGTCAGCAGGGGATCATCAAGATGCATGGACACAGTCAGACTGCAGATGGTAACTGAGTCAATCCAATTATCATAGCCTTTGTTAAGGTACCGTCACATAAGCGACGCTGCAGCGATATAGGCAACGATGCCGATCGCTGCAGCGTCGCTGTTTCGTCTCTGTGTGGTCACTGGGGAGCTGTCACACAGACAGCTCTCCAGCGACCAACGATGCCGAAGTCCCCTGGTAACCAGGGTAAACATCGGGTTACTAAGCGCAGGGTCGCGCTTAGTAACCCGATGTTTACCCTGGTTACCATTGTAAATGTAAAAAAAAAAACAAGCACTACATACTTACATTCCGGTGTCTGTCCCCCGGCCTCAGCTTCCCTGCACTGTCTCAGCGCTGGCCGGCCGTAAAGCAGAGCAGTGACGTCACCACTGTGCTTTACGGCTGGCCGGCGCTCACAGTCAGTGCGGGAAGCTGACGGCGAGGGGACAGACACCGGAATGTAAGTATGTACTGTTTGCTTTTTTTTTTACATTTACACTGGTAACCAGGGTAAACATCGGGTTACTAAGCGCGGCCCTGCGCTTAGTAACCCGATGTTTACCCTGGTTACCAGTGAAGACATCGCTAAATCGGCGTCACACACGCCGATTCAGCGATGTCTGCGGGAGATCCAGCGACGAAATAAAGTTCTGGCCTTTCTGCTCTGACCAACGATGTCACAGCAGGATCCAGATCGCTGCTGCGTGTCAAACACAACGATATCGCTATCCAGAACGCTGCAACGTCACGGATCGCTAGCTATATCGTTGTTAAGTCGCTCAGTGTGAAGGTACCTTAAGACTCTGGAAAGGTGGGGAATACACCGAATGATACAGAGCTACCAGACAACACTCCTACAATCATTACAAATATGAACATAGACAGAATGATACCCCACACACCATCACAGCCTATTCTTAGAATAGACCATCAATGTATGATTGGCTGTGGTCAGGCACCCAAAACCCCCCGCCGATGAGCTACTATTGGTGGCAGCGGGGCCACCGGCTGGAAGCACTTGCAGAGCTGGTCGTCTACTTTTAGTGACCGCCTCAGTGTATTACACAGCTGCCTCCTATACACATCAATACGAAGCGGATATGTAGTAACAAGCCCCAACCACTACAAGTAGATAGCCGCAAGTAAGTACTTTGGCCACCGCCACCAATAACAGCTGATTGGCCAGGTGCCGGACCCCGGCCGATTACACATTGATGACCTATCCTGAGGACAGACCATTAATGTAAAAGTAGAGGACAACCTCTTTAATGAACAAAGCCATGCATGCCTGGCTACCTTTATTATGGATAACATGCAACAGGGCTCAGTATTCACAAGAGGGGCCAGAGAGAGTTTTCACAATTATGGCCTGTCCTTAGAATACTGATCGATAAGACCCAATCCTTTTAAAAAGAAGTGTAATTAAAGGGGTTATACAGGAAAAATTGATAAATCTGCAGTCACTCTGCTTTTTTTATTCTCCGGACCGGTTCTGGCCTAGGAATAAAATCGGACATGTGCACGGCCTCATAGCATTATAATGTGTCTGCATGAGCCTTATGGCTGTCCAGTTATGGTCAGGAAAGATGTGGGTGATAGAGCATCTCACTGCTGGTTCATATAGGATGACATATCACACAGCATGTATATAAAAGATACACTCAACACCATCAGCTAACTGCATCAGATTTTATCTTGGGTCCAAACCTAGCCAATCCAGCAGTGGACAAATAGGTCTCGTTTCTCTCTTGGACTCTGGTCAGCATTGGGATGTTGATTGAGAAAGCTTGTTGTGCAAAAATTATTCAGAAAGCATCAATAATATATTGCTTTAAAATGCCGAATAATGGTTAATTACTTTAATGGTTGAATATCTTGTTGCATAGCCAGAATTTGCAATCTATGACTAAAAGAATAAAAGCGTTGAATGGAAGAAACAAACACATTTGCAAATGACGATGATCTAAAGAACTTGTTTTGTTCAGGGATTGTGTGAGATTTCTGAATAGGTTTATATATTGAGACTACTGACTGTCTTAGCATTTGCTATCTGCATTCGCGTTTGAGTCTGCAGCGTGGTGCTGCGGACTTCTTTCCTTAGCTCCGCCTACTTCCACATGCGTCCTGCGTATCTATCTTTAACATTGGGTGCACAGGGATATGTGTTGCATGCGGATGCGTCCACTTGCGTTGTTTCGCCGTGCCCGTCAAATGCAACATGTTGCATTTTTTGTTGCATCAAATATGCGCAGGCATGCGGATGAGTGGGTCAAAACAACGCATAACTGTCTATGAGAACGCATTGGTACTCAAGGACATGCGTACGCATGTGTTCGATGCGCATGCGTACTTCAGACTGAGCATGTCCAGGAACTGATTGAGACACGCTTATTGTGTGTGGCTTGTGTCAAGAAAATTCTACTGGAAATATTGAATGCATGCGCATAAAAAATGCAAACGTAGGCAAAAGCGCATGCACATGCAGCGTTTCCCCCACTACGCGTCATGCGTAAGATGATGTGGATAAAAAAACGCGGTGTAAACATGTGTTTAAATGCATTTTGTCATGCAGTTTGCACATGCAGATGATACGCTGCGCACAAATATGCTAATGTGGACTTAGGCCGGTTTCACACTTGCATTCCCCTGATGAAGCCCCAACCTCGGCCGCACCTCCGCTGTTATCTCCGCCTACATCTGTATGCGGCCCGCATGCGATCTGCGTACCTATATTTAACATTAGGTACGCAGGTCGTGCGGCTGTATGCGGATGGTGCCCCATGCGTCGTATTGACGATGCGGAAAAAAAAATGCTACATGGCTGCGTCGACGCATGCGGCACCATCCGCATATAGCCGCACGACCTGCGTACCTAATGTTAAATATAGGTACGCAGGTCACATGCGGGGAGGTGTGGCCGAGGGCGGGGCTTCATGGAGGAAGTCCGCAGCCCGCCGCACATCAGGGGAACGCTAGTGTGAAACTAGCCTTAGCCGGGAGCAGCGCAGGCACGAGGAGAGTTGTTTTTTTAAAATATATCAGTGAGTGATAACTGGATTGTGGGGCTATTGGAGGGGGGCTGTATTACATTCTATGGGGGCTGTGCTGTATTACATTCTATGGGGCTGTACTGTATTACATTCTATGGGGCTGGCTGTATTACATTCTATGGGGGCTGTGCTGTATTACATTCTATGGGGGCTGGCTGCATTACATTCTATGGGGGCTGTGCTGTATTACATTCTTTTGGGGCTGTGCTGTATTACATTCTATGGGGGCTGTACTGTATTACATTCTATGAGGGCTCTGCTGTATTACATTCTATGGGGGCTGTGCTGTATTACATTCTATGGGGGCTGGCTGCATTACATTCTATTGGGGGGATTTATTACATTCTATGGGGCTGTGCTGAATTACATTCTGTGGGGGCTGTGCTGAATTACATTCTATGGGGGCTGTGCTGTATTACATTCTATGAGGGCTGTACTGTGTTACATTCTATGGGGTCTGGCTGTATTACATTCTATGGGGGCTGTACTGTATTACATTCTATGGGGGGCTGGCTGCATTACCTTCTATGGGGGCTGTGCTGCATTACATTCTATGGGGGCTGGCTGCATTACATTCTATGGGGGGCTGGCCGCATTACCTTCTATGGGGGCTCTGCTGCATTACATTCTATGGGGGCTGGCTGCATTACATTCTATGGGGGCTGTGCTGCATTACATTCTATGGGCGCTGTGCTGCATTACATTCTATGGAGGCTGTGCTGCGTTACATTCTATGGGCTGTGCTGCATTACATTCTATGGGGGCTGTGCTGCATTACATTCTATGGGGGCTGTGCTGCATTACATCATATGGGGGCTGACTGCATTGCATTCTATGGGGGGCTGGCTGCATTACATTCTATGGGGGCTGTGCTGTATTACATTCTATGGGGGGCTGGCTGCGTTACATTCTATGGGGGGCTGGCTGCATTACATTCTATGGAGGGCTGGCTGCATTACATTCTATGGGGGCTGTGCTGTATTAGATTATATGGGGGTCTGGCTGCATTACATTCTATGGGGGGCTGGCTGCATTACATTCTAATGGGGCTGGCTGCATTACATTCTATGGAGCTGGCTGCATTACATTATATGAGGGCTGGCTGCAATACATTCTATGGGGGCTGACTGCATTATATTTTATGGAGGCTGTGCTGCATTACATTTTATAGACGCTGTGCTGCATTACATTCTATGGGGGCTGTGCTGTCTTTACATTCTATGAGGATTGTGCTGCATTACATTCTATGGGGGCTGTGCTGTATTACATTCTATGGGGGCTGTGCTGCATTACATTCTATGGGGGCTGGCTGCATTACATTCTATGGGGGGCTGGCTGCATTACATTCTATGGGGGCTGGCTGCATTACATTCTATGGGGCTGGCTGCATTACAATCTATGGGGGCTGGCTGCAATACATTCTATGGGGCTGGCTGCATTATATTATATTGGGGCTGTGCTGCATTACATTCTATGAGGGCTGTGCTGCATTACATTCTATGGGGGCTGTTCTGCATTACATCATATGGGGGGCTGGCTGCATTACATTCTATGTGGGCTTTGCTGTATTACATTCTATGGGGGGCTGGCTGCATTACATTCTATGGGGGGCTGGCTGCATTACATTCTATGGGGGCTGTGCTGTATTAGATTCTATGGGGGCTGGCTGCATTACATTCTATTGGGGATGTGCTGCATTACATTCTCTGGGGCTGTGCTGTATTACATTCTATGGGGGCTGTGCTGCATTACATTCTATGGTGGGCTGGCTGCATTACATTCTATGGGGGCTGGCTGCATTACATTCTATGGGGGCTGTGCTGCGTTACATTCTATGGGGGGCTGGCTGCATTACATTCTATGGGGGCTGGATGCATTACATTCTATGGGGATGGCTGCATTACATTATATGGGGCTGACTGCATTACATTCTATGGGGGCTGGCTGCAATACATTCTATTCATTACCAGGTTTCTCTGGTACCCTGTTTGGGATTTTGGACCGGGCCCTGACATGGGGGATTATATCTAAAAAGGTGTTTAAAGGTCTTATGGTGGAATATCCGGTAATCCCTACCTTCTACCTGCTGCCGAAGGTCCATAAAGATCTGTTGGAACCCCCGGGGTGTCCGATTGTCTCTGGCATAGGAGGGCTATGCGACCCAATTTGTAATTTCATTGAATACTACCTGCATCCATTGGTGGAGTCGCTCCCCTCCTATGTCAGAGACACTACGGACGTCCTGAGGAAACTTGATGGTCTGACATTAGAACCAGATATGATATTTGCAACGGTTTACATTGAATCCTTGTACACTTGTATAAATCATATTGATGGGTTGGAGGCCGTAGAGTTTTTCCTGAGTATGAGCCATTTGGGCTCCCCAATGTGCACCCTGATCCTGGAGCTATTACATTTTGTATTAACACACAATTTTTTCACGTTTAAAGATCGATATTTTCTACAGAACCGCGACACTGCCATGGGCGCGGCGTGCGCGCCCTCATACGCTAACCTCATTCTCGGGTTGTGGGAGAGGGAGGTTTTTGGTGAGGGCGCGTGCGCAGCCTCCCATGTGCAGTGCTGGTATCGGTATATCGACGACGTGTTTCTAATCTGGCAGGGCCCCGAGCGTGGCCTCTTGGACTTCATCCGTGGACTAAATCAGAACAAGCGCAACATTCGTCTTACATACAGGGTAGCTGTGGATAATATAGACTTTCTAGATATAAAGATCTGCAGATGCGAGGATGGGGTGATACAGACTGACGTATTCAGAAAAGAAACGTTGGTCAATGCTTTGTTACACTCCACCTCAGCACATACAAGATCCACAATACGTGCCATACCGATAGGCCAGTTTCTTAGAATAAAAAGGATTTGCTCCACGGATGGAGTCTTTGAGTGCCGGGCTCGGGACCTTTCCAGTCGCTTCCGGGATCGGGGGTACTGTGGGAGAGCCATTAAAAGGTGATATCTCCGTGCTAGGAACACTCCCAGAGACCGGTTACTCTGCAGACCTCCCGTGCCCGTTCCCATCAAGAAAGATCAACCTTTGAGATTTATTTCTACATTTAACAATAAATGGGAGGTGTTGTGGATTCTGTTTTTGGGCTCCCTCTGGTGGTTACAGATGGTACTGGGTGACTTGTGTTCTCTGCGGTCTCTGGTGTCCACCTGTTCTATCAGGATATGGGAGTTTCCTATTTAACCTGGCTTTCTTGTCATTTCCTCGCCGGCTATCAATGTAATCAGTGTGTCTTGTTACCTCTGCTTCCCGCTTTTGTAATCTTCAGGACAAGCTAAGTTTTTGATTTTCCTGTTCCACGTTTTGCTTAATTTTTGTCTTAGTCCAGCTTGCAGATATGTGATTCCTTTTTGCTGGTTGCTCTAGTGGGCTGATATTACTCCTCATGTTCCATGAGTTGGCACATGAGTTCAAGTAATTTCAGGATGGTTTTTTTGTAGGGTTTTTCGCTGACCGCTCAGTTCACTTTTGTATCCTCTGCTATCTAGCTTTAGCGGGCCTCATTTTGCTGAATCTGTTTTCATAACTACGTATGTGCTTTCCTCTCATTTCACCGTCATTACATGTGGGGGGCTGCTATTTCTGTGGGGTGTTTCTCTGGAGGCAAGAGAGGTCTGTGTTTCTTCTAATAGGGGAAGTTAGTCCTTCGGCTGGCGCGAGACGTCTAGGAATCATCGTAGGCACGTTCCCCGGCTACAGCTAGTTGTGTGTTTAGGTTCAGGATCGCGGTCAGCTCAGTTTCCATCACCCTAGAGCTTGTTTTGTTTTTTGTGCTTGTCCTTTTGTGATCCCCTGCCATTGGGATCATGACAGTATAGCCGGCCAATAAGTGGTAATCGTATTGGCTGAAGTAGGAGGAAAAGTAGTCTGAGGAAGTTTTTTTTTTTTTTTTTTTTTCTTTCCCCTCAGAGTTTGCTGCCTAGCCTTAATTGCAGCCTGGCTGCATTTTACCTCCTCTTAATCCTTGAATGGCTCTGACCTCAGCTGTTTATCATGGACGTCCAGAGTTTGGCTTCCAGCCTGAATAATCTTGCTGCTAAGGTTCAAAATATACAAGATTTTGTTGTACATGCTCCTATGTCTGAACCTAGAATTCCTATCCCAGAGTTTTTTTCTGGAGATAGATCTAGTTTTCTGAATTTTAGGAACAATTGCAAGTTGTTTCTTTCTTTGAAATCTCGCTCCTCTGGAGACCCTGCTCAGCAAGTCAAAATTGTTATATCTTTCCTGCGGGGTGACCCTCAGAATTGGGCATTTGCATTGGCACCAGGGGATCCTGCGTTGCTCAATGTGGATGCGTTTTTTCTGGCATTGGGTTTGCTCTATGAGGAACCTAACCTAGAGATTCAGGCTGAAAAAGCTTTATTGGCTCTCTCTCAGGGGCAAGATGAAGCAGAAATATATTGTCAGAAATTTCGGAAATGGTCGGTGCTTACTCAGTGGAATGAGTGCGCCCTGGCTGCAAGATTCAGAGATGGCCTTTCTGAGGCCATTAAAGATGTTATGGTGGGGTTCCCTGCGCCCACAGGTCTGAATGAGTCTATGACTATGGCTATTCAGATTGATCGGCGTTTACGGGAGCGCAAACCTGTGCACCATTTGGCGGTGTCTTCTGTACAGGCACCTGAGACAATGCAATGTGATAGAATTCAGTCCAGAAGTGAACGGCAAAACTATAGGCGGAAAAATGGGTTGTGTTTTTATTGTGGTGATTCAGCTCATGTTATATCAGCATGCTCTAAACGCACAAAAAAGGTTGATAAGTCTGTTGCCATTAGTACTTTACAGTCTAAGTTCATTCTGTCTGTGACTCTGATTTGTTCATTATCAGCCATTTCCGTCGATGCCTATGTGGATTCAGGCGCTGCCCTGAGTCTTATGGATTGGTCATTTGCCAACCGCTGTGGGTTTAGTCTGGAGCCTCTGGAAGTCCCTATTCCTTTGAAAGGAATTGACTCTACACCTTTGGCTATGAACAAACCTCAGTACTGGACACAAGTGACCATGCGTATGACTCCCGTTCATCAGGAGGTGATTCGCTTCCTGGTACTGTATAATTTACATGATGTCTTAGTGCTTGGTCTGCCATGGTTACAAACTCATAACCCAGTCTTGGACTGGAAAACGATGTCTGTGTTAAGCTGGGGATGTCAGGGGGTTCATGATGATGCACCTCCGATTTCTATCGCTTCATCTACTCCTTCTGAGGTTCCTGTATTTTTGTCTGATTATCGGGATGTTTTTGAGGAGCCTAAGCTCAATTCGCTTCCTCCTCACAGGGATTGCGATTGTGCTATAGATTTGATTCCTGGCAGTAAATTTCCTAAAGGACGTTTGTTCAATCTGTCAGTGCCAGAGCATACTGCTATGCGGGATTATGTTAAAGAGTCCTTGGAAAAGGGACATATCCGTCCATCTTCGTCCCCTTTGGGAGCAGGTTTTTTTTTTGTGGCCAAAAAAGATGGTTCCTTGAGGCCTTGTATAGATTACCGTCTTTTGAATAAGATTACAGTCAAATATCAGTATCCTTTGCCATTGTTGACTGATTTGTTCGCTCGCATTAAGGGGGCTAAATGGTTCACGAAGATTGATCTTCGGGGTGCGTATAATCTTGTGCGGATAAAGCAGGGTGATGAGTGGAAAACCGCATTTAATACGCCTGAAGGCCATTTTGAGTATTTGGTGATGCCTTTTGGACTTTCTAATGCTCCTTCTGTCTTCCAGTCCTTTATGCACGATATTTTCCATGAATATCTGGATAAATTTATGATTGTGTATTTGGATGATGTTTTGTTTTTTTCTGATGACTGGGAGTCCCATGTTCAGCAGGTCAGGAAGGTGTTTCAGGTCCTGCGGGCCAATTCTTTGTTTGTAAAAGGTTCAAAGTGTCTCTTTGGAGTCCAGAAGATTTCTTTTTTGGGGTATATTTTTTCCCCTTCTACTATTGAGATGGATCCCGTCAAGGTTCAGGCTATTTGTGACTGGACGCAGCCTACATCTCTTAAAGGGAACCTGTCACCCCCGTTTTTTGAGATTGAGCTATAAATACTGTTAAATAGGGCCTGCGCTGTGTGTTCCTATAGTGTATGTAGTGTACCCCGATTCCCCATGTATGCTGAGAAATAACTTACCAAAGTCGCCGTTTTCGCCTGTCAATCAGGCTGGTCAGGTCGGGAGGGCGTGGTGACATCGGTGGTTCTTCCTCAGCTTTACGTTGGTGGCGTAGTGGCGTAGTGGTGAAGACACAGCGCGCGATCTGCGCTGTCATCCCTTTCGTCGGTGGGGGCGGCCATCTTCCTGGGGCCGCGCGTGCGCAGATCGAGTGCTCTGCTGCACGGGGCTTCAGGAAAATGGCCGCGGGATGCCGCGCGTGCGCATTAGAGATCGCGGCGGCCATTTTCCCAAAGCCGAGATGCAAACTCGGCTTTGGGAAAATGGCCGCCGCGATCTCTAATGCGCACGCGCGGCATCCCGCGGCCATTTTCCTGAAGCCCCGTGCAGCAGAGCACTCGATCTGCGCACGCGCGGCCCCAGGAAGATGGCCGCCCCCACCGACGAAAGGGATGACAGCGCAGATCGCGCGCTGTGTCTTCACCACTACGCCACTACGCCACCAACGTAAAGCTGAGGAAGAACCACCGATGTCACCACGCCCTCCCGACCTGACCAGCCTGATTGACAGGCGAAAACGGCGACTTTGGTAAGTTATTTCTCAGCATACATAGGGAATCGGGGTACACTACATACACTATAGGAACACACAGCGCAGGCCCTATTTAACAGTATTTATAGCTCAATCTCAAAAAACGGGGTGACAGGTTCCCTTTAAGAGTCTACAGAAGTTCTTGGGCTTTGCTAATTTTTATCGTCGTTTCATAACTAATTTTTCTAGTGTTGTTAAGCCTTTGACGGATTTGACTAAGAAGGGTGCTGATGTTGCTGATTGGTCTCCTGCGGCTGTGGAGGCCTTTCAGGAACTTAAGCGCCGGTTTTCTTCTGCTCCTGTGTTGCGTCAGCCAGATGTTTCGCTTCCTTTTCAGGTTGAGGTTGATGCTTCCGAGATTGGAGCGGGGGCGGTTTTGTCGCAGAGAAGCTCCGATTGCTCAGTGATGAAGCCATGTGCGTTCTTTTCTAGAAAGTTTTCGCCCACTGAGCGGAATTATGATGTTGGTAATCGGGAGCTTTTGGCCATGAAGTGGGCATTTGAGGAGTGGCGTCATTGGCTTGAGGGTGCTAGACATCGTGTGGTGGTCTTGACTGATCACAAAAATCTGATTTACCTTGAGTCTGCCAAGCGTCTGAATCCTAGACAGGCTCGTTGGTCACTGTTTTTCTCCCGTTTCGATTTTGTGGTTTCATACCTGCCAGGTTCAAAGAATGTGAAGGCGGATGCTCTTTCTAGGAGTTTTGTGCCTGACTCCCCTGGAAATTCTGAGCCCACTGGTAACATAGTAACATAGTAACATAGTAAGGCCGAAAAAAGACATTTGTCCATCCAGTTCAGCCTATATTCCATCATAATAAATATCCAGATCTACGTCCTTCTACAGAACCTAATAATTGTATGATACAATATTGTTCTGCTCCAGGAAGACATCCAGGCCTCTCTTGAACCCCTCGACTGAGTTCGCCATCACCACCTCCTCAGGCAAGCAATTCCAGATTCTCACTGCCCTAACAGTAAAGAATCCTCTTCTATGTTGGTGGAAAAACCTTCTCTCCTCCAGACGCAAAGAATGCCCCCTTGTGCCCGTCACCTTCCTTGGTATAAACAGATCCTCAGCGAGATATTTGTATTGTCCCCTTATATACTTATACATGGTTATTAGATCGCCCCTCAGTCGTCTTTTTTCTAGACTAAATAATCCTAATTTCGCTAATCTATCTGGGTATTGTAGTTCTCCCATCCCCTTTATTAATTTTGTTGCCCTCCTTTGTACTCTCTCTAGTTCCATTATATCCTTCCTGAGCACTGGTGCCCAAAACTGGACACAGTACTCCATGTGCGGTCTAACTAGGGATTTGTACAGAGGCAGTATAATGCTCTCATCATGTGTATCCAGACCTCTTTTAATGCACCCCATGATCCTGTTTGCCTTGGCAGCTGCTGCCTGGCACTGGCTGCTCCAGGTAAGTTTATCATTAACTAGGATCCCCAAGTCCTTCTCCCTGTCAGATTTACCCAGTGGTTTCCCGTTCAGTGTGTAATGGTGATATTGATTCCCTCTTCCCATGTGTATAACCTTACATTTATCATTGTTAAACCTCATCTGCCACCTTTCAGCCCAAGTTTCCAACTTATCCAGATCCATCTGTAGCAGAATACTATCTTCTCTTGTATTAACTGCTTTACATAGTTTTGTATCATCTGCAAATATCGATATTTTACTGTGTAAACCTTCTACCAGATCATTAATGAATATGTTGAAGAGAACAGGTCCCAATACTGACCCCTGCGGTACCCCACTGGTCACAGCGACCCAGTTAGAGACTATACCATTTATAACCACCCTCTGCTTTCTATCACTAAGCCAGTTACTAACCCATTTACACACATTTTCCCCCAGACCAAGCATTCTCATTTTGTGTACCAACCTCTTGTGCGGCACGGTATCAAACGCTTTGGAAAAATCGAGATATACCACGTCCAATGACTCACCGTGGTCCAGTCTATAGCTTACCTCTTCATAAAAACTGATTAGATTGGTTTGACAGGAGCGATTTCTCATAAACCCATGCTGATATGGAGTTAAACAGTTATTCTCATTGAGATAATCCAGAATAACATCCCTCAGAAACCCTTCAAATATTTTACCAACAATAGAGGTTAGACTTACTGGCCTATAATTTCCAGGTTCACTTTTAGAGCCCTTTTTGAATATTGGCACCACATTTGCTATGCGCCAGTCCTGCGGAACAGACCCTGTCGCTATAGAGTCACTAAAAATAAGAAATAATGGTTTATCTATTACATTACTTAGTTCTCTTAGTACTCGTGGGTGTATGCCATCCGGACCCGGAGATTTATCTATTTTAATCTTATTTAGCCGGTTTCGCACCTCTTCTTGGGTTAGATTGGTGACCCTTAATATAGGGTTTTCATTGTTTCTTGGGATTTCACCTAGCATTTCATTTTCCACCGTGAATACCGTGGAGAAGAAGGTGTTTAATATGTTAGCTTTTTCCTCGTCATCTACAACCATTCTTTCCTCACTATTTTTTAAGGGGCCTACATTTTCAGTTTTTATTCTTTTACTATTGATATAGTTGAAGAACAGTTTGGGATTAGTTTTACTCTCCTTAGCAATGTGCTTCTCTGTTTCCTTTTTGGCAGCTTTAATTAGTTTTTTAGATAAAGTATTTTTCTCCCTATAGTTTTTTAGAGCTTCAATGGTGCCATCCTGCTTTAGTAGTGCAAATGCTTTCTTTTTACTGTTAATTGCCTGTCTTACTTCTTTGTTTAGCCACATTGGGTTTTTCCTATTTCTAGTCCTTTTATTCCCACAAGGTATAAACCGCTTACACTGCCTATTTAGGATGTCCTTAAACATTTCCCATTTATTATCTGTATTCTCATTTCTGAGGATATTGTCCCAGTCTACCAGATTAAGGGCATCTCTAAGCTGTTCAAACTTTGCCTTCCTAAAGTTCAATGTTTTTGTGACTCCCTGACAAGTCCCCCTAGTGAAAGACAGGTGAAACTGCACAATATTGTGGTCGCTATTTCCTAAATGCCCAACCACCTGCAGATTTGTTATTCTGTCAGGTCTATTAGATAGTATTAGGTCTAAAAGTGCTGCTCCTCTGGTTGGATTCTGCACCAATTGTGAAAGATAATTTTTCTTGGTTATTAGCAGAAACCTGTTGCCTTTATGGGTTTCACAGGTTTCTGTTTCCCAGTTAATATCCGGGTAGTTAAAGTCCCCCATAACCAGGACCTCATTATGGGTTGCAGCTTCATCTATCTGCTTTAGATATCCTATTTGGTATCCTTAGGGATGGGGTGATTTTGTCGGCTGTCTCCCCAGACTTGCGACGTGCTTTGCAGGAGTTTCAGGCGGATAAACCTGA
The DNA here is from genome assembly GCF_032444005.1 of Ranitomeya imitator. Lineage (NCBI taxonomy): Eukaryota > Metazoa > Chordata > Amphibia > Anura > Dendrobatidae > Ranitomeya > Ranitomeya imitator. The sequence goes on along the minus strand of NC_091282.1, from coordinate 76,345,934 downwards.
TCGTTGTCCGCCTGAAAGACTGTTCCGGATAATTGGACCAGTAGAGTCATCTCCGAGGTCCATTCCTCTGCGTTGGCAGGTCATCCTGGAATATTTGGTACTAGAGACTTGGTTGCCAGGTCTTTTTGGTGGCCTTCCTTGTCGAGGGATGTGCGTTCTTTTGTGCAGTCTTGTGAAGTTTGCGCTCGGGCTAAGCCTTGCTGTTCTCGGGCCAGTGGATTGTTGTCACCTTTGCCTATCCCAAAGAGGCCTTGGACGCACATTTCCATGGACTTTATTTCGGATCTCCCTGTCTCTTAAAAAATGTCCGTCATCTGGGTTGTGTGTGACCGCTTTTCTAAGATGGTTCATCTGGTACCCTTGCCTAAGTTACCATCCTCCTCTGAGTTGGTCTCTCTGTTTTTTTCAGAACGTGGTTCGTTTGCATGGGATTCCGGAGAACATCGTTTCTGACAGGGGATCCCAGTTTGTGTCTAGATTTTGGCGGACGTTCTGTGCTAAGATGGGCATTGATTTGTCCTTTTCGTCTGCATTCCATCCTCAGACGAATGGCCAGACGGAACGAACTAATCAGACCTTGGAAACTTATTTAAGGTGTTTTGTTTCTGCTGATCAAGATGACTGGGTTACCTTTTTGCCGCTTGCCGAATTTGCCCTTAATAATCGGGCTAGTTCTGCTACCTTGGTTTCTCCTTTCTTTTGTAATTCGGGGTTTCATCCTCGTTTTTCCTCTGGTCAGGTGGAGCCTTCTGATTGTCCTGGAGTGGACATGGTGGTGGATAGGTTGCATCGGATTTGGAGTCATGTGGTGGACAATTTGAAGTTGTCCCAGGAGAGGGCTCAGCAGTTTGCTAATCGCCATCGCCGCGTGGGTCCTCGACTTCGTGTTGGGGACTTGGTGTGGTTGTCTTCTCGTTTTGTTCCTATGAAGGTCTCTTCTCCTAAGTTCAAGCCTCGGTTCATCGGTCCCTATAGGATCTTGGAAATTCTTAACCCTGTGTCGTTTCGTTTGGATCTCCCGGCATCGTTTGCTATTCATAATGTGTTCCATCGGTCGTTGTTGCGGAAGTATGGGGTACCTGTTGTTCCTTCGCTTGAACCTCCTGCTCCGGTGCTGGTGGAGGGAGAATTGGAGTATGTTGTGGAGAAGATCTTGGATTCTCGTGTTTCCAGACGGAAACTCCAATATTTGGTCAAGTGGAAGGGTTATGGTCAGGAGGATAATTCTTGGGTGGTTGCCTCTGATGTTCATGCTGCTGATTTGGTCCGTGCATTTCATAGGGCTCATCCTGGTCGCCCTGGTGGTTCTCGTGAGGGTTCGGTGACCCCTCCTCAAGGGGGGGTACTGTTGTGGATTCTGTTTTTGGGCTCCCTCTGGTGGTTACAGATGGTACTGGGTGACTTGTGTTCTCTGCGGTCTCTGGTGTCCACCTGTTCTATCAGGATATGGGAGTTTCCTATTTAACCTGGCTTTCTTGTCATTTCCTCGCCGGCTATCAATGTAATCAGTGTGTCTTGTTACCTCTGCTTCCCGCTTCTGTAATCTTCAGGACAAGCTAAGTTTTTTATTTTCCTGTTCCACGTTTTGCTTAATTTTTGTCTTAGTCCAGCTTGCAGATATGTGATTCCTTTTTGCTGGTTGCTCTAGTGGGCTGATATTACTCCTCATGTTCCATGAGTTGGCACATGAGTTCAAGTAATTTCAGGATGGTTTTTTTTGTAGGGTTTTTCGCTGACCGCTCAGTTCACTTTTGTATCCTCTGCTATCTAGCTTTAGCGGGCCTCATTTTGCTGAATCTGTTTTCATAACTACGTATGTGCTTTCCTCTCATTTCACCGTCATTACATGTGGGGGGCTGCTATTTCTGTGGGGTGTTTCTCTGGAGGCAAGAGAGGTCTGTGTTTCTTCTAATAGGGGAAGTTAGTCCTTCGGCTGGCGCGAGACGTCTAGGAATCATCGTAGGCACGTTCCCCGGCTACAGCTAGTTGTGTGTTTAGGTTCAGGATCGCGGTCAGCTCAGTTTCCATCACCCTAGAGCTTGTTTTGTTTTTTGTGCTTGTCCTTTTGTGATCCCCTGCCATTGGGATCATGACAGGGAGGACATTAGGGAGGTTCTGCAGAGGCACTGGTCAGTGTTAAAAACTGAACCCTCCCTAAATAAAATCCTGCCTGACCGTCCCCTCCTGACGGCAAGAAGGGGAAGGAGTATTAAAGACCAACTGGTGAGGAGGCACTACAGCCCAATCCCCCCGAGAATTTTTGGATCAGGACCACCGAGGTGGGGCTGTTTTCCATGCGGCTCCTGCAAGGCATGTAGGAACATCGTACAGGCCACTACTTTTTCGGCGGCGGGTGGAGGTAGGGAATATCGGATCACAAGCTACATCTCATGTAGCACCACACATGTAGTATATTATGCTACCTGTACATGTAATTTAATCTATGTGGGCCTTACTTCCCGTGAACTCCGTGTCAGGGTCCGGGAGCATGTCAGAGACATTGTGGCAGCTAAGGGTGCTGTTGATGCCTCGGAACTTAAAACGATACTGAGGCATTTCAGGGCACATCATGACTGCAACCCAAGTGCACTTAAGGTACGAGGTATTGACAGGGTCCATTCTGGCATCAGGGGTGGTGACCTCAAAAGGACACTAGCGCAAATCGAGTGTCGGTGGATAGTATCACTGGGGACAATGGCCCCAAACGGCCTCAATGAGAAATTGTCCTTTGTTCCATTTTTGTAGGACGTGTTTCACAATAATTCTCTCTTCCTCTTTATGTGTTATTTTAGTATGTGTATGTTGTATTTACATTGTTTGTTTTTCTTTTTAGTGATTTTAATCGTATATTAATCCTCCCCTGATGTATCTACATCAACACCTCTATGTTCGGATGCACTAGCTCAAGTGATGCCTAAGGATGGTGTAACTAAGCATAAGAGGAAGCAACAGTGGTCCCTGGAGCAGTGATTGTATGGAGATCCTTACAACATGTCTGCCATATAGGAAGAACCAGACTCCATCTCCCCTGTTGTTATGTATTTATGTTTTTTCTTATCTACCCTCTTGATTCAATAGCACGGTATCACTTGAGCAGGATGCATAGCTAACGTCCCCATTAAGCATCGTGCACAGTTTACTGTTCGGTTTTAGGTCCATAGTGTAGGTTACTTGCTTTCTCTGGCTTGCCAGGACGTTTTCCCTTATCCAAAATGGCTGCCGCGATGGTGCGCATGCGCGGTGGACTCTCGGGCAGACCGCGCCCCCTAAGGCATCACCAAACAGTGACACCCAGACTCCTGACGTCATGGGAGGATTTCCCCCTTCTGTGCATCGCTGTGATGGCCGGAAGGAGCGCGGGACTGACGTGAGGATCCTCCCACATGCGCCGCATGATTCGCCGGGCAATTAGCCATGAAAGCAACACGGACCTATATAACCTTGGCACTTTTTAGTATCCACACAGCCCCCCGAGGAAGCACATCACGCGAAACGCGCGTCGGGGCTTTTTGCTGGATACCGACTGCACGGGAGCACACACATGGGTAAGCCCAGTATGCGGCATGTCATTTAGGCGCCTTTTATGTCAATCGGCACTTTATGGGCATTACTGCAGCATGGAGGGGTGCAAATAAGGGATAGGAGTAAGTCACTATGAGTCATTGGTCACTATACCTTAGACGTTTACACCTCCTTCTCCCCCTCACTAGTGTTTAGTGTAATGCCTTATTCTTTTTGGAGTCATGTACTATTTGGGCTGCTGATTAGAAGTACCCCCACTATTTTATGTGTGCATTCTCATGCGGCTGGTTTTCCTCCGTAGTCTTTCACCTCATTCCCATCATCCTTTGTAACGTATTCGTTATATTTGTATGTTGTACTTATTTGAATAAAAATTTATACTTTTGTATTTAACACGTGTCATGAACATTTATGGGGCATTAGGCTCTTGGTTGTTGATAGGATTATATTCTATGGGGAATGGCTGCATTACATTCTATGGGGGCTGGCTGCATTACATTCTATGGGGGCTGGCTGCATTACATTCTATGGGGGCTGTGCTGCATTACATTCTATGGGGGGCTGGCTGCATTACCTTCTATGGGAACTGTGCTGCAATACATTCTATGGGGGCTGTGCTGCACTACCTTCTATGGAGGCTGTGCTGCATTACATTCTATGGGGGCTGTGCTGCATTACATTCTATGGGGGCTGGCTGCATTGCATTCTATGGGGGCTGTGCTGCATTACATTCTATGGGGGGCTGGCTGCATTACCTTCTATGGGAGCTGTGCTGCATTACATTCTATGGGGGCTGTGCTGCACTACCTTCTATGGGGGCTGTGCTGCATTACATTCTATGGGGGCTGTGCTGCATTACATTCTATGGAGGCTGGCTGCATTGCATTCTATGGGGGCTGTGCTGCATTACATTCTATGGGGCTGTGCTGCATTACATTCTGTGCTGCACTACCTTCTATGGGGGCTGTGCTGCATTACATTCTATGGGGGCTGTGCTGCATTACATTCTATGGGGGCTGTGCTGCATTACATTCTATGGGGGCTGGCTGCATTGCATTCTATGGGGGCTGTGCTGCATTACATTCTATGTGGCTGTGCTGCATTACATTCTGTGGGGGCTGTGCTGCATTACATTCTATGGGGGCTGTGCTGCATTACATCGTATGGGGGGCTGACTGCATTACATTCTATGGGGGCTGTGCTGTACTACATTCTATGGGGGGCTGGCTGCATTACATTCTATGGGGGCTGGCTGCATTACATTCTATGGGGCTGGCTGCATTACATTCTATGGGGGCTGGTTGCAATACATTCTATGGGGGCTGGCTGCATTATATTCTATGGGGGGCTGCATTATGCTCTATGAGGGGGCTACCATATATTATATATGCAAGGGCTGCATTATACTATATGAGGGGGCTGCATTATATTCTCTGGGGGGTTACATTATACTCAGGGGGCTACAATATATTCTGTGGGGTGGCTGCATTATACTCTGTGGTGGCATCATTATACTATATGTGGGTTGCATTATACTGTATCGAGGACTATGGGGAAAACATTATACTGTATGAAGAACTATGGGGTGCATTATACTATGGGAAGTGAATTGTACTACATGGATGACAATGGTGGGAATTATACTATGTGGAGCACTACGAGGAATGTATTATACTGTTTGGAGGACTGAGGAGTGTATTATACTGTTTGGAGGACTGTTGCAGTACATTATACTATATGGAGGACTGAGGAGTGTATTATACTATATGGAGGACTACGGGGAGTGTAATATACTATCTGGAGGACTGAGGAGTGTATTATACTATATGGAGGACTGAGGTGCACATTATAATATATGGAGGACTATGGGGTGTATTATACTAAACAAGCAAAATTCTGCCTACTCATCGAGTGATTGGATTGTTTATGTGGGAACAGAAATCCTTGTTCTCAGCAGCACATCGCCGGTGTAAACTGCAGATATGCTGCTGATAACATGATACTGTATGGGGACAGATTGATCTAATTGTGATTGTTCTGTTCCCTTCATTCTTTCTCAGTTGGTGTAAAGAGGCCGGGAAACAAGTGATCGACTTCAGTATTGTCGATCACACTCGTTTAGCGGCCTGAGATTAGTGCATGTAAATACAGCAGAAATGCTTCGCAGGGAGATGAGGCAAGGATGATAACAGTTGTAGTTAGCACCCGGCACCTGGGAATAGCGCTAACTCTACTGCTTTTCCCAGCTGCCAGAGCATTTAATTCTGGTATGTGTAATGATTTTTAGGGTTGATGTCCGCTGCGTAATGTCAGCTGCTATCAATCCCTGGTGTAAGTAATGGAGAGGTGTCTATCAGACACCCCCACTACTAGCCCAGACCTGGTGAGATCCAGCGACTCTGAAGCGTGACGGTGACGGTAGTAACAGTACCGCTCTTCACAGTCGCCGAGCTCAGCGCAAGACCCGGAATATCTGAAGAGTGGTGACGTTAATGATGTCACCGCTTTTCAGAGTCACCGGGTCTTGTGCTGCGCAGCGGAACCAAAAGTGGCTGTAGGCAAAGTTTATGGAGCATCAGAATGAGGTTCCATAGCCTTTGGTTGTCTCATCCCTTCATTATCTACGAGATGAGATCTAATTATGTAGGTAAAGTGGCAGCTTTTCTTGGTACTGCAACTAAAAGCAATAAATAGGACTGAGCTGTAATGCTGGATACAGCTGTGATTATATGTTATATAGTCGTGTTACACTCCCCTCACTTCTTGTAACCTACAAGTGTACAAAGATATTATACAGTCACCATGTGACAAGTGGGCCTGTGTAACTTCAAATGCCAGGGCTGAATTTTAGTCCCAGTCCGGCCCTGCTCTGAATTATAAAAGCTGTTTACTAATCTCTCACAAAGAAGGTAGACTAGAGGTTCATGGATCTGGGCATAGCTTCTTTGGATATTGACCTTAGACTCCCGTGTCCCAGTGGACACTATTGCAAAACTATGAAAATCTATTTGTCTATTTCTCTCTCTGTCTTTCTCATGCAATGTTAATGTTTTTTTTTGTCCTGCCATATAACGCAGTTCTTTTAATTCTTCGTGCTGTTTGTTGATACAGTTTGTATTTTTATTGGAGTGTAACTAGTACAAAATCTGTTCCTGATCAATTCTTCTGGAGCAGTCTTATTGGGTTTTTTTGGTGGGTTTTTTTGTGCACCTTGCTATACCTATATATATATATATATACAGAGTGGAGCGCGGTAATTTGCTTTTTTGCACTGCATGCTGTGGCGGCACTGTCAGTCGAAGAGAGGGGAGAGTGGGTGTGGCTTACAGTGGCTGATGGGAGATTTGTATTCCTCTGCCTTTCAGTTGCCATCATGCAGTGGACACGTGAGGAGAGGTCATTTTGTGTTGAAGCGTATTTTTCAAATGCCCACTCGATCATTGCAGTGCAGCGTGCTTTTCGTTTACAATTCGCTGTTCCTCCACGCGGACGTGTTCCTGGACGGCAATCAATTGTAAATTGGGTGAATGCATTCGGAACAGCAGTGGGTGTGTAAACAAACAAAATATGCGTCACTGGAGTGAAACAAACCCCAGAGAAGTTCACGAGAGACCTCTGCATTCGGACCGCGTCACTGTGTGGTGCGCCATATCACGAGTAGGCATCATTGGTCCTTACTTTTTTCAGGATAATGGTCGTGCCATAACTGTGAACTCCGAACGGTACTTGTCTATGATACAGGATTATTTTCAGCCGGCTCTTGAGGCAATGGAACTAGAGGATACATGGTTCCAACAGGATGGTGCCACTGCACACACAGCGAGGGTTACCATGAATTGTTTGAGGCAAATGTTTCCTGGACGGCTTATCTCTTTGAGGGGAGATGTGAACTGGCCAGCACGCTCACCAGATTTAGCCCCATGCGATTTTTTCCTTTGGGGTTACCTGAAGTCTAAGGTGTATATCAACCGTCCCAACACCTTGGAAGACCTAAGGAACAATATTGAAGCTGAAATTGGCAGAATACCAGTGGACATGCTTGTTAGAGTTCATGAAAACTTCAGAAAACGTATGCAGCAGTGTGTGGATAGCGAAGGTCGACATTTGCCAGATACACTATTTAAAACCATGTAATTTAAAAATTCCATTACTGTTCAGTATAATTAAAATATAAAATACATTTTTCTAATGATCATAATTTTTTTATTTCATTTCCAAATCAGCAAATTACCGCGCTCCACCCTGTATATTCTCTACCACAACATATCAGACTCTCACCTACCATCAAAACCTTCAAAAAGAACCTGAAGACCTACCTCTTCCGGCAAGCCTGCAACCTGCAGTAATCACCGATCGACCACACCACTGCACGACCAGCTCTACCCTCACCTACTGTAACCTCACCCATCCTTTGTAGATTGTGAGCCCTCGCGGGCAGGGTCCTCTCTCCTCCTGTACCAGTTGTGATTTGTATTGTTCAAGATTATTGTACCTGTTTTTATTATGTATACCCCTCCTCACATGTAAAGCGCCATGGAATAAATGGCGCTATAACAATAAATAATAATAATAATAATAATTAATACCTAATAATACTTCTGTGAAAGGGTTACATTTTGGGGGTTTGCGTTCACAAAGAACTAGTTATTTGGTGCACATTTTATGTTTCTTTCTTGCTGGACAGAGACTTGTTATGTTGTGGCAGTCTCACTTGGCCCGTTTGTCTTTCATATTCTGATTTTTTTCGTCTTGCCAGTACGGATGAGCAGATCGCTTTGTACCACTCCCCTCTTCTGTCCAGGTCAGTGCTGTTTGGCTTTCGAGAGGAGCTGTGGAATTGTCCTTACTCTTTTAGATTCCCGGCTACTCTTAGAAGTAGCTGGGCTAGCAAGAGTCCACTTGTGTGTTGCATAGATGACATCATGCCAGCTTGGCAAAACAGAGTTCCGGAACTTCATGAAGCTCCTGTCCACATCCAGACAGCATTGGCATGGACCTGGGTTACACAAAGTGATCCGCTCATCTCTACCGGCTAGATGTTGTCCAAGTCATTGATGAAAAGCAAATAAAAATGAGAGAAGAGTCTGACAGCCTTATGTAACGGGGTCTACTGGGCTGTAGTACCTCTTTCAGCACCCCCCGTGTTTCAGGGGGTCCACTCTGCTTTTGCTAGATTCTGAATGAAGGACGCTGGCAGGAATTTCTTGATTACATGAGAGCATATAAAAGCTGACTGCTTCTCCACGTATTTCCAGTGTAAAGAACACACTTTATTCATAGGACACAGAATATATAACACAGATACACAGGGCAGGCCAATAGAAAAAGCAGGCCAGACATACATTACAATAGCCGCAGGGGGCCGGAGCCTGCTTATATTTACTGTGGGAATTACAAAGGTGGGGGAGGTCAGAAGGAGAATATCTTGTCTCCTCTGACCAGGGGCGCAGCCTGTGGACTGATGCATTTCACATGGAACCTATTATACATAATATATACTGCATAACATATTCTTGGTGCTGGGGGTTCTGTAACACAGCTCCCCTTTTCAGCGACGCGATCGGCATACACAGTCTGATCCTTAACGGATCGGTTTGGGGATGACCGAAGTTTATGGGGTTGGTACAAGTTCCCTTTGTCGACTTAGTCCATCGGCATTACTGTTTTGTTTGCCGGGTCTGTAGTGGATGGTGAAGTCCAGAGGTCGTAGGGCTAAACTCCACCGCAGTAATCTGGCGTTGTCTCCGGAGACCCGATTAAGCCAGACTAGGGGATTATGGTCCGTTAGGAGGGAAAACTGTCGTCCATACAAATATGGTTGTAACTTTTTGAGTGCCCATACTATTGCCAGGCACTCCTTCTCGATGGCCGCATAGCTCACTTCACGGGGCAGTAGTTTCCGACTCAGGTAAGCTACAGGGTGTTCTTGGCCGTCCGGCCCGACTTGGCTTAGTTCTGCCCCAAATCCAAACATAGAAGCGTCTGTGTGAACAAGGAAACGTTTAGTTGGATCGGGTGAGGCCAATACAGGGGTATTGGTGAGGGCGTCCTTTAGCTGGCGGAAGGCTTCCTCACACTCTGGGGTCCAGGTTACCTGGCGGGGTTGGTTCTTACGGGTCAGATCAGTGAGGGGCGCGGCCACACTGCTGTAATTGGGAACAAATTTCCTGTAATACCCTGCTGTCCCTAGAAACGCCATGACCTGGGTTTTAGAGTGTGGGGTGGGCCATTTGGCTATGGCCTCAATCTTGGCTGGTTCTGGTCTCTGTTTCCCACTTCCCACCCAATGCCCTAAATACTGAACCTCTGCTTTGCCCACGTGACACTTGTTTGGGTTCAGGGTGATTCCGGCCTTGTGGATCCTGTCTAATACTGTCTCTAGGTGATTTAGATGCTCTTCCCATGTCGCGCTGTAGATGGCGATGTCATCCAGGTAGGCACACGCATAGTCCTGGAGACCATCCAGAAGCTGGTCAGCCAGCCTCTGGAAGGTCGCCGGGGCAGTCTTCATCTCGAATGGCATAACTCGAAACTGGAATAAGCCAAATGGGGTGACAAATGCCGACTTGGGAATAGCATCATGACTAAGGGGAATCTGCCAGTAGCCTTTGCATAGATTGATGGTGGTCAAATACTTTGCCCCTGCCAGCCGGTCTAACAAGTCATCCACATGTGGCATGGGATACGCATCCGTCACTGTTTTCTCATTGAGCTTACGGTAGTCTACACAAAACCGTGTAGTCCCATCCTTCTTGGGCACTAACACTACGGCGGATGCCCAGGGACTATCTGACTCTTCAATGACCCCTAAACGCAACATCTCTTGTATCTCTTGTCGCATCCCTTCTCGTACAGACTCAGGGACGTGGAAAGGGGGGTTGTCGCAGGGGGGTCTGATCCTGGGTCTCAACCTTGTGTTGTGCCAGGTGAGTGTACCCGGGTTTCCCCGAAAACATCCTCTGTCGCTGCCTCAACAACTCCTCCGCCTGCTGTCTCTCCCGGGGACCTAAGTCTTCACCCCAGTGTACCTGGTCCCATGTTTTAGACTGAGTCCTCTCCCCTAAGACATCAGGCAAGGGAAGTCCGGCTAAATCCTCTGCTTCAGGTACACAGATGGCCACTACCTCTTCAGGGCGCTCCCGATAGGGCTTCAGCATATTCACGTGGAATATGCGGATAACCCTGGGGTCGTCACAATCGGCGACATTATAGGTGGTGTCGGCTATTTTCCCCACTACCTGGCAGGGCCCCTGCCATTCAGCTTGGAACTTGTTCTGCCTAGTGGGCTCTAACACCAGGACCTTCTGCCCTATTTCCAAGGTGCGCTCTCTGGCCCTCCGATCGTAACATACGCGCTGGCGCCGCTGGGCCACCTGCATGTTCCCACGTACAGCCTGGGTCAGCTCCTGTAGGTGGTCCCGGAATTCCAGCACATAGGGTACAATAGGTACCCCTTCTATGATGCCCTCCCCTTCCCAGTGTTCTAGCACTAAGTCTAGGGGTCCCCTTACCCGTTTCCCGTATACCAGTTCGAATGGGGAGAACCCCATGGATTCTTGGGGCACCTCTCGATAGGCAAACAGGAGGTGAGGCAAGAATTTCTCCCAGTCCCTGTAGGTCCTGGTAAAAGTCCCAATGAGTTATTTTAACGTCCCGTTAAAGCATTCACACAACCCATTGGTTTGCGTGTGGTACGGGGCGTTTCTAATGGACTTCACGCCGCACAGCTTCCACAGTTGGTTGGTCACCTCTGCTGTAAACTGGGTACCCTGGTCTGAGATAATCTCCTGGGGAAATCCAACCCGTGAGAAAACCTGGAGCAGGGCAGCCGCCACCGTCTCTGCCAGTATGTTAGGTAACGCAACCGCCTCTGGATACCGTGTGGCATAATCTACCACTGTCAATATATACCTTTTCCCTGACGGACTGGGTTTGGCTAACGGCCCTATCAGATTGACCGCTACTCGGCTAAATGGTTCCTCCACAATGGGGGGGGGGGCGTAATTTGGCCTTGCATCGATCTCCCCTCTTGCTAATGCGCTGGCAACTGTCACAGGTCTGGCAGTATTGACGAACATCATAGGTTACCCCCGGCCAAAAGAAGTTCTATACTTCTTGGGAACTACCAGCTGTTGTTTTATAGTGGAGCTCATCCCTGTGTGGTGCTGCTCTGTGATCCGGTAGAGGAGTCCCTGCTTCCATATAAACTGTTCCCCTTCCAGTACCCCTCTCCCCTCCTGTGCCTTCCCACAATATCCCTCCAATGAAGGATCCTCAAGTAACTCCCTCTTAAATTCATCTGGGGTGGCCCAAGAAATGTGTCTTGCTATGGGAATACGTGTAGGGCTGGGATGTCTTACCAGGACCTCCTCTGAGTGTGATTCCGCCTCCGCAGCTCGAGCTTGTCTCCGGGTGGTCACAGGATATGTCTCAGCCAGAGGGGCAACCGAGAAGGCAGACAACATGGGCCCCAAGTCATTTCCCAGCAAAACGTCTGCAGGCAAATCCTCCATCAAGTCGACCTCAACAAGGCCATCCCCAACTCCCCAGTTCAGGTGAATCCTGGCAGTGGGCAGTCGATGTATGGCTCCCCCTGCTACACGGACTGCCACTGTCCGGTCCGTCTTCTCTTGGTCCCGGACGAGATGAGGCTTCACAAGGGTCAAAGTTGCTTCAGAATGTCTTAGTCCCTGCATGCGCTTACCATTAACCCACATGACCTGTCGATGCTGTTGTCGATTATCTGCCCGGGCTGCCTGCACGGGGTCTACTTCATGCAGCACTTCCTCCATGTCTTCCACCCCTTGGTTAGTTGTAGCCCCCAATGCCGGGTCAGCTTCGGCCACTGGGTATGCTGAGTCCGGTTGGGACATTGTCTTTGCAGGTGGCCCAGCTGACGGCAGGTGTGGCATCGCGCCCCAGGGGAACTGTGGTAGGCTGGGTTTCTAGCTGGTCCCCCTACAATCTTCGGTGGTTTGGGGCCCTCCAGGTCCATGGGCGGACCCATAGTGACCATCTTTGATCCGGACAACTGAGGCCTCCTGGCCTGGTTCATCGGCTAGACGAGCGGCTTCCTCAAGAGTCATTGGCCGCCTGTCCCGAAGCCATTCCTGTGTCTCGGGGTTTAGTCCATTAAAGAATCGTTCTAACAAGAAGAGCTGGAGGACGTCCTCCTTAGTGGTTGCTTGGCTCCCTTGTACCCACTGTAGCAGTGACCGCCGTAATTTACAGGCCCATTCAGCATGGGTATCGGTTACTCATTTTATAAGTCCGCGGAACTTTTGGCGGTATGCCTCTGGTGTCAGCGCATACCGGGCCAAGATCACTTCTTTGATCGGCACATAGTCCATACAGTCCTCATCAGGTACCGTGCGATTGGCATCCGTTGTCAGCTTGCTGGCCAGAATCTGAACCCGTTCCTCCGGCTTCACTTGATGAAGGGCACACTGCCGCTCAAAGTCCTGCAGAAAGCCATCAATGTCTTCCTCTGTCTCCCCCAACTGTCGGAAGGCATTATACTGGATCTTTTTGTGTCTTACTGTTGAAGGTACCTGGCCGGAGGCCAGAGCTCCCCTTGCTCACTGACTCTCCTCTCTCCGCTCTGCCATCTCCATCTTGGCCAGCTCCACTTTGGTCCGCTCTGCCATCTCCATATTGGCTAGCTCTATCCTGGTCCGCTCGGCCATCTCTTCCTTCAGATCAGTACGCACATCAGCCATCACCTCTCGTATGATCTCTACTGCAGGGTTTGGGTCATAGAACACCAGTCTGTTCTTTACCTCCCTCTGGAATTCAGTCTCCTCCACGTTCACATTGGGGGGCGCTGCACTGTCGTGTTCCATGATGGCTGCTATCAAATCTGTTTTTGTTTTGTTGCTGGTGATTAACCCTCGGGCTTCCACCAGATCTTTTAATGTAGTCCTCTTTAAGCTCTGGTAGTTGGCTTCCATTCATTCCTTTCCTCCTGTAGAAGGGGTGTCACATCCCGCTGTCTGCCACCAGTGTAACGGGGTCTACTGGACTGTAGTACCTCTTTCAGCACCCCCCGTGTTTCAGGAGGTCCACTCTGCTTTTGCTAGATTCTGAATGAAGGACGCTGGCAGGAATTTCTTGATTACATGAGAGCATATAAAAGCTGACTGCTTCTCCACGTATTTCCAGTCTAAAGAACACACTTTATTCACAGGACACAGAATATATAACACAGATACACAGGGCAGGCCAATAGAAAAAGCAGGCCAGACAAACATTACAATAGCCGCAGGGGGCCGAAGCCTGCTGATATTTACTGTGGGAATTACAAAGGTGGGGGAGGTCAGAAGGAGAATATCTTGTCTCCTCTGACCAGGGGCGCAGCCTGTGGACTGATGCATTTCACATGGAACCTATTATACATAATATATACTGCATAACATATTCTTGGTGCTGGGGGTTCTGTAACACCTTATAACTCGGATGGGGATTGCAACTCAAAGGCTCGGACTGGCTGGTGGCTCTCCAGACCTGAATGTGACAGCTGCATAGAAATACATGGTGCCACGCTCCTGTTGGGAGAGCTGCTAGCCAGTGTAAGCATTGCTTTGTAATCTCCATTGGCGTTACTGTATATAGCTGTCTGTCTGTTCCTTAAAACCTTTCACTTCAATGCATTTTTTCTTCTCTAATTTCCTCTAAACAATTTCAACTTGCTGTTCTTAATAGCCACGAAATGGAACATCAAATTACGGTAGATTCAAGCCCAAACTGGGTAGTTGTGACCAGATGCAAGTTATCTTTAAGTGATAAGCATGGTGTGCAATACATAACATTTGTATAACATGGCCTAACTATATAGCATAATTTAGAGCAAACCAAACATATAAACATGTATGCAAAAGGGAGCAGGAGTGTGACCAGTTTGAGATCAATTTTAAGAGACAGTTTGAGTAGACAAGATGTGAGAGCAAAAACTAAAGTGTAGTGAGGATGTGAGATTTGGGTGCAGGGAGTTATTAGGTCAGAAATGTATGCAGAGGGTGGGGTATGTACATTATTAGTATTTATAATGGATTTCTCTGTGAATTGGGGAGCCAGGAAAATTGGATACCAGTAGGAAGAGGCAGAATAATAAGAAGAGCACTGGATACAACTGGAGGCATAGTAGAAGGTGGTTTAGAGTTGTGCTAAAGTGCTAAATGGGAGGCTACAGAGAGGAACTTTGCAGTAATCTAGGTAGGAGATGATGTCATCCACTAATGTGTTTTGGCCTTTGAGAAATTTGGGTTGAAGTTGGCACAGATGTCACAAGTAGGGTTGAGCGACTTTCAGTTTTTTAGGGTCGAGTTGGGTTTCGCAAAACCCGACTATCTCAAAAGTCGAGTCGAGTGGAATCGGCCGATTATCGCGAAAAGTCGGGGATCGACCGAAACATGAAACCCAATGCAAGTCAATGGGGAAGCATAGTCGGCAGTGAGTGGAGGCCAGGAAAACACCTACAGTGCCCATTTTAATGGCAAAAACATCCATTCTTGTTACTGAAGCTTGTCAATCTTAATTTACCTTATAATAATAGTTAGGCATTGGAAATTGGGGGTAATTTGGCTAAAGTTGTGGGGGGTAGGGCTGGTTCAAGTATTTAGTGGGCCCAGGTAATCTGGACCACCTCACGGCAGTGGAGCAGGGAGAGGTAAGTATTTTAACTTTGCAAGTGCTGTGTGTGACGGGGTGTACGGCAGAGCAAGAAGGGACAACAGGCCGAGGGATGATTCAACAGATTTATTATCAAGAACGATGGAACAACACATGCAGGTAGATCTACAGAGTCCACAATTAGTCCAACGGAACAGATTCGGGGGCACCTCCCGATAATCCTTGTGCCAGCTAACAAAGCAATAGTCCACACGAGTCCAAGGGATCCCAAAACAATCCCACGAATGACGAGATATGTCCTCAGCTTAAGTCTCGCCCCGTTCGCTTCCGCAGTCACAGATGGACATGGGGTCTTGCCTCAGCTAAGAATCCCCACTCCTTCTCCTTTAAGGATCAACTCACATCTGATCTCATAAATAAGAATGGATTTTCTGAGTTCCTGGGATCAGCCCATGAAGGGGGTAGGGGTCACACCTTCTATTCAATGGTTGGGTCCACCAGAAGATTCTAGACTGGTCGGCTCCGCTTAGTCTAGAAGTTTGTGTATTTGGAGTTGTCTTCTGTTTACGAAAACAATGGGGAATTTCCCTAGCTGTTGGCACAAGCCTGAATTAAATTAAGGTCCAGGTACACAATTCTTGTGGAAAGGAGACAGGTTACTTACATAATTACATTAGAGTCCAGGAATGCAATTGTTGGGGAAAGAGACATATTGTTACAGGTGAACTCCCAGCACAAGAATATACATAAATTACAGCTAATAGAAAACAGAGAACAGTTACATACATCAAATGGCATATTATTCAAATACAGGACAGGGCAAAAGTACATATCATGACAATCTTTTCCCCTCCCAATTTGTGTACGTACTAGGGACCTCTACAGGTCGCTGGTCAAGTACACACAGGCAGAGCGTAACTTACAAGTGGCTTAGAGGAACGGGGAACAATGGGGACAGAAGAACTGGGGGCCACCGGTGTTGTGGAGCTGGTAGGCCTCTCTCCATCCTCCAACAGAACCCTCCACTGAGGCTTGATGGTGAGAGCCTCATCAGCGAGAGATGCAGCTTCTTCCACTGTCGCTGGTCTCCTCTCACGCACCCATTCCCTGATCTCAACGGGGCACTGGGCAAAGAATTGTTCTTTTGGAATAACCTGGAGAAAGGTGTTCCAGGTTAAGGCCTCCTCTGCCTCCAGCCAGCGATGACATATTTGTTTGAGTCTATGAGCATATATCTTAAGACACTTCCCCATCACAGGCTAAAGTACGGAACTGAGTCCTGTAAGTGTCTGGCGTCACAGCATAATGTTCTAGAATAGTCTGTTTAATCTCCGCATACTCATGGTTCCCCCGAGGGTCCATAGCTCTATAGGCTTCGGCAGCTCCACCCTCTAAGAGCCCCACCAGATGTCGGACTCGCTCCCTTTCCGGTACTTCCATTAATCGACACTGATGCTCAAAGTCCTGGAAGAAGCCCTCAATGTTGCCTGCAGCCACATTAAATGGCTTGAAGTCTTTGCGGGACACTCTGGGAAGTTCCCTCATGGTGGGCGCTGGGGTTACAGTCTGTCTGGAGCTTCTAGCTGCTTCCAAAGCGATCTGCCTCTCCAGCAATGCCATCTCCTCGGCTCTGTGAATGGCCTCCCTCTCCTGAGCTTTGTGAATGACCTCCCTCTTATCTTCTACGGTGGCCTCTTCTCCCAGCAATGCCATCTCCTCATCGTACCACACAACCCACTGACTTTTTTGGGTATTTACCTCCGGCTGCCGTCTTTCCTCCATTTGCTATGAGGATCCTTCCTCCGTGTCATCTTGCAGGCGAACTCTTTCCAAAGCCTCAATTAGCTGCTCCTTGGAGAGTCCTTTAAAACGGACTCCTACCTCACGGGCCTTTGATTGTAGGCTCCCCAAAGTCCAGTTCTTGTACTCTGTGGTGCTGGTTCCCGATGTTGATGGGCCGTTGTCCTCCATTCCTTCTGCACTGATCCCACTGCTTGCCACCAGTTTGTGACGGGGTGTATGGCAGAGCAAGAAGGGACAACAGGCCGAGGGATGATTCAACAGATTTATTATCAAGAACGATGGAACAACACATGCAGGTAGATCTACAGAGTCCACAATTAGTCCAACGGAACAGATTCAGGGGCACCTCCCGATAATCCTTGTGCCAGCTAACAAAGCAATAGTCCACACGAGTCTAAGGGATCCCAAAACAATCCCACGAACGACGAGATATGTCCTTAGCTCAAGTCTCGCCCCGTTCGCTTCCGCAGTCACAGATGGACATGGGGTCTTGCCTCAGCAGAATCCCCACTCCTTCTCCTTTAAGGAACAACTCACATCTGATCTCATAAATAAGAATGGATTGTCTGAGTTCCTGGGATCAGCCCATGAAGGGAGTAGGGGTCACACCTTCTATTCAATGGTTGGGTCCACCAGAAGATTCTAGACTGGTCGGCTCCGCTTAGTCTAGAAGTTTGTGTATTTGGAGTTGTCTTCTGTTTACGAAAACAATGGGGAATTTCCCTAGCTGTTGGCACAAGCCTGAATTAAATTAAGGTCCAGGCACACAATTCTTGTGGAAAGGAGACAGGTTACTTACATAATTACATTAGAGTCCAGGAATGCAATTGTTGGGGAAAGAGACATATTGTTACAGGTGAACTCCCAGCACAAGAAAATACATAAATTACAGCTAATAGAAAACAGAGAACAGTTACATACATCAAATGGCATATTATTCAAATACAGGACAGGGCAAAAGTACATATCATGACACTGTGATCCTGAGCAAGCAGGGGGGCCCACTCGTTGGCATTGGCACTGGCACAGAGCCCCTCAAAGTACGGCGGTGTGTTTGCACAGCGGGGGCGCCTCCCACCGGCAGCGACACTTTTTGCGTACTATGAGGGGCCCTGTGCCAGTGACGTCGCCAACGAGTATTCCCCCCCCACCTGATGAAGGAACCTGCACTTTCATCTGCACCTTCCTCTTTGTCCCCGTGTAAGGTGGTATGGTATGCGGGAAGGGGAACCTGACTTTCAGCAGGGTCACATTCTTGCTGTGTAGCGTGCACGGGGAATGTAGCGTTCTGGGTCAATGTACCAGCAGACTCATCTATCACTGGCTGGGCAATGGGCAGGATGAGGAGAAAACAAAGATATAGGCCCAAAGAATAAAGTGGGCTAAATGCAGTTCAAAATTGGTAACAGGAATAACCAGGGGTCATTGCTTTGTTCAGTGGAGTACAACTGTAATGAGAGGCTGACACAGTGAGTAGGCCCAAATCAGTAAGTAGGCTAAATGCAGTTCAAAATTGGTAACAGAAATAAACAGGCGGCACTGATTTGTTCATTGTAGGAGAACATCAAGGAGCGTCAGACACCGTTAGTAGGGCCAACAAAACAAGTAGGCCAAATGCAGTGTTATATTAAAAACAATTTAACGAGAGCCTGAAGATAGAAGCTAGGGAAAGGCAACCTGGAGAACACCTTGGAGTGGAAGACACCGTTTGTAGAACCCAGACCCAACTTGTAGGCCTAATGCAGTGTTGTTTCAACAACTACTTAACAAGAGCTTCAAGATAGAAGCTAGGGAGAGGCAACCTGGAGAACACCTTGGAGCGGCAGACACCGTCTCTACAACCCAGACCCAACTTGTAGGCCTAATGCAGTGTTGTTTCAACAACTACTTAACGAGAGCCTGGAAATGGAATTTCAGGACAGTAAACCAGGAGAACAGCACGGAGCGGCATACACCGTTAGTAGGCCCCAACCCAACTAGTAGGCCAAATGCAGTTGTTCCATTTAACAACTATTTAACAAGAGCCTGAAGATTGAAGCTCAGGAAAGGCAACCAGGAGAACACCTTGGAGCAGCAGACACTGGTAGTAGGCCCCAACCAAACTAGTAGCCCCACTGCAGTTGTTCCATTAAAAATCTATTTAACAAGAGCCTGAAGATTGAAGCTCAGGAAAGGCAACCTGGAGAACACCTTGGAGTGGCAGACACTGGTAGTAAGCCCCAACCAAACTAGTAGCCCCACTGCAGTTGTTCCATTAAAAAAACTATTTAACAAGAGCCTGAAGATTGAAGCTCAGGAAAGGCAACCAGGAGAACAACTTGGAGCGGCAGACACTGGTAGTAGGACTCAACCAAACTAGTAGCCCCACTGCAGTTGTTCCAATAAAAAACTATTTAACAAGAGCCTGAAGATTGAAGCTCAGGAAAGGCAACCAGGAGAACACCTTGGAGCGGCAGACACTGGTAGTAGGCCCCAACCCAACTATTAGCCCCACTGCAGTTGTTCCATTAAAAAACTATTTAACAAGAGCCTGAAGATTGAAGCTCAGGAAAGGCAACCTGGAGAACACCTTGTAGCGGCAGACACTGGTAGTAGGCCCCAACCCAACTAGTAGCCTCACTGCAGTTGTTCCATTAAAAAACTATTTAACAAGAGCCTGAAGATTGAAGCTCAGGAAAGGCAACCTGGAGAACACCTTGGAGCGGCAGACACTGGTAGTAGGCCCCAACCCAACTAGTAGCCCCACTGCAGTTGTTCCATTAAAAAACTATTTAACAAAAGCCTGAAGATTGAAGCTCAGGAAAGGCAACCTGGAGAACACCTTGGAGCGGCAGACACGGGTAGTAGGCCCCAACCCAACTAGTAGCCCCACTGCAGTTGTTCCATTAAAAAACTATTTAACAAGAGCCTGAAGATTGAAGCTCAGGAAAGGCAACCAGGAGAACACCTTGGAGTGGCAGACACTGGTAGTAGGCCCCAACCCAACTGGTAGCCGCACTGCAGTTGTTCCATTAAAAAACTATTTAACAAGAGCCTGAAGATTGAAGCTCAGGAAAGGCAACCAGGAGAACACCTTGGAGCGGCAGACACTGGTAGTAGGCCCCAACCCAACTAGTAGCCCCACTGCAGTTGTTCGATTAAAAAACTATTTAACAAGAGCCTGAAGATTGAAGCTCAGGAAAGGCAACCAGGAGAACACCTTGGAGCGGAAGAATCAGTTTGTAGACCACAGCAAAACTTGTGGCCCCAATGCAGTTTTATAATTCTGTCAGGCTGAAAACCAGCCTTTTTTTTTTTTTTTTTTAGAGGAGAACAGCTGTATTAAGTGGCACAGACAGACACTGCTAGTAGACTTTACACCACTAAGTTGGCTCTCTGCAGGTTGAAAAAGAGGTACATGGGTACACGGTCGGCATTGTTGTGCTCAGCGGAGGACAAATGGAAGGATGGACCGCAGGCAGACTTAGTAGGTCTACAATAAAAAAAGTAGGCTCTATGCACTTTTAAATAGGTTCCAGGGGTACACAGGCAGCATTGGTGTGGTCAGCGGAGGACTATTGGAAGGAGGGACCGCAGACAGACTTAGTAGGCCTAAAATAAAAAAAATTAGGCTCAATGCAGTTCGAATTATCTTGCAGGGGTACAAAGGCAGCATTGGTGTGGTCAGCGGAGGACGATTGGAAGGAGTGTCTGACACAGTTAGTACTCCCAAAAAATAAATAGATGTTAATGTCTCTCAAAACAACTAAACCAAAAAAACAAAAGGGTGGCATACTTAGGTACAGGGGTGGGTTCCTCTGCTGAGTTTCAGACATAGTAATTTGGCGCTCCTAAGTATTTACTGGTGTCAATATAGGACACTGACCCTGACTATTTTAACTAGCATCATACATGTCAACAAATTGGTATTGTCAGTGCAGGCATTGAAGGATGTCAGCGCATAGACTAAACATTGGTGGAGCTGTGAGAGATAATTTTGCAAGTGGTAGAGCACTGTTTGAGCTGGATGGGAACTCTCTTGTGGCCGGCGGTACAGGCCCAGGGCCCTTCATGTTACAACGGTGTGTCTGACGTTGGGTGCACGCCACCACCGCCAGAGACACTTTATTGTACTATGAGGGACCCAGTGGCAGTGCCGTCGGCCAAAAGCGGGCACACCCACCTCTTCAGACAAACGGCACTCTCACGGGTGCTTGCGCCAAGTGGCGAGACCACGGCCCCGTGGGGGGAGTTAGCGCATTTAGGGAGGTGTCAACATGTCGTAAGCTGGACAAACAGCTGCTGCAGATTAAGAGATTGGAACAGTCAGTAAAGGTACCGTCACACTAGACGATATCGCTAGCGATCCGTGACATTGCAGCGTCCTCGCTAGCGATATCGTCCAGTGTGACAGGCAGCAGCGATCAGGCCCCTGCTGTGCTGTCGCTGGTCGGGGAAGAAAGTCCAGAACTTTATTTGGTCGCTGGACTCCCCGTAGACATCGCTGAATCGGCGTGTGTGACACCGATTCAGCGATGTCTTCACTGGTAACCAGGGTAAACATCGGGTAACTAAGCGCAGGGCCGCGCTTAATAACCCGATGTTTACCCTGGTTACCATCCTAAAAGTAAAAAAAACAAACACTACATACTTACCTACAGCCGTCTGTCCTCCAGCACTGTGCTCTGCTCTCCTCTTGTACTGGCTGTGAGCGTCGGTCAGCCGGAAAGCAGTGCGGTGACGTCACCGCTCTGCTTTCCGGCCGCTGTGCTCACACAGCCAGTACAGGAGGAGTGCAGAGCACAGCGCTGGAGGACAGACGGCTGTAGGTAAGTATGTACTGTTTGTTTTTTTTTACTTTTAGGATGGTAACCAGGGTAAACATCGGGTTACTAAGCGCGGCCCTGTGCTTAGTTACCCGATGTTTACCCTGGTTACCGGCATCGTTGGTCGCTGGAGAGCGGTCTGTGTGACAGCTCTCCAGCGACCAAACAGCGACGCTGCAGCGATCCGGATCGTTGTCGGTATCGCTGCAGCGTCGCTAAGTGTGACGGTACCTTAAGACCAGTCCACCTTTTTATAGGAAAGCTAGGTGTCAGCCGGGAGAGGTGGGGCAAAATAATTCGAAATCCATGAGTGGTTCATTTTAATGAAGGTTAGATCATCAACATTTTGGGTAGCCAGACGAGTCCTTTTTTCGGTCAATATTGAACCAGCAGCACTGAATACTGTTTCTGATAGCACACTAGCTGCTGGGCAAGCAAGCTCCTGCAATGCATATTCTGCCAATTCAGGCCAGTTGTCTATTTTGGATGCCCAGTAATCAAATGGGAATGACGGTTGAGGGAGAACATCGATAAGGGATGAAAAATAGTTGGTAACCATACTGGACAAATGTTGTCTCCTGTCACTTTGAATTGATGCTGCAGTACCTGTCCTGTCTGCGGTCATTGCGAAATCACTCCACAATCTGGTCAGAAAACCCCTCTGTCCAACGCCACTTCTGATTTGTGCACCTCTAACACCTCTGCCCTGTTGACCCCTGCACCTCGTGTGAGAACCATCACCGGTGCTGTGTGCTGGGAATGCCTGAATCAAACAGTCTACAAGACTTGTTTGTTTGGCTGCTTATATTTGTTTGAGGTTCTCATGTGGCATGATATTTTGCAATTTGCCTTTATAGCGAGGATCAAGGAGGCAGGCCAACCAGTAATCGTCATCGGTCATCATTTTAATAATGCGTGGGTCCCCTTTGAGCTTACGTAAGGCATAATCTGCCATGTGGGCCAAAGTTCCAGTTGTGAAATCTGCGGTTGTGCTGGGTTGAGGGGCAGTTTCAGGCAAATCTACGTCACTTGTCTCCCTCAAAAAACCTGAACCCGGCCTTGCAACGTCAACAGTTTCTATTGGCCCCGCAGAAGCTTCCTCATTCAAAAAATACTCATCCCCATCATCCTCCTCGTCCTCCTCCTCTTCGCCCGCTATCTCGTCCTGTAGATTGCCCTGACCAGACAATGGCTGACTGTCATCAAGGCTTTCCTCTTCCTCGGCTGCAGACGCCTGCTCCTTTATGTGCGTCAAACTTTGCATCAGCAGATGCATTAGGGGGATGCTCATGCTTATTATGGCGTTGTCTGCACTAACCAGCCATGTGCATTCCTCAAAACACTGAAGGACTTGACACAGGTCTTGTACCTTCGACCACTGCACACCTGACAACTCCATGTCTGCCATCCAACTGCCTGCCCGTGTATGTGTATCCTCCCACAAATACATAACAGCACGCTTCTGTTCGCACAGTCTCTGAAGCATGTGCAGTGTGGAGTTCCACCTTGTTGCAACGTCGATGATTAGGCGATGCTGGGGAAGGTTCAAAGACCGCTGATGGTTCTGCATACGGCTGGAATGTACGGGCGAACGGCGGATATGCGCGCAAAGTCTGCGCACTTTGAGGAGCAGGTCGGGTAACCCCGGATAACTTTTCAGGAAGCACTGCACCACCAGGTTTAAGGTGTGAGCCAGGCAAGGAATGTGTTTCAGTTGTGAAAGGGCTATGGCAGCCATAAAATTCCTTCCGTTATCACTCACTACCTTGCCTGCCTCAAGATGTACAGTGCCCAGCCATGACTGAGTTTCTTTCTGCAAGAACTCGGACAGAACTTCAGCGGTGTGTCTGTTGTCGCCCAAACACTTTATTGCCAATACAGCCTGCTGATGCTTGCCACTAGCTGTCCCATAATGGGACACCTCGTGTGCAACAGTGGCAGATGCGGATGGAGTGCTCGTGCGACTGCGGTCTGTGGATGAGCTCTCGCTTCTGCAGGAGGATGAGGAGGAGGAGGAGGGCGAACGCCTACAGCCAACTGTTTCCTTGACCGTGGGCTAGGCAGAACTGTCCCAATATTGCTGTCCCCTGTGGACCCTGCATCCACCACATTAACCCAGTGTGCCGTGATGGACACGTAACGTCCCTGGCCATGCCTACTGGTCCATGCATCTGTTGTCAGGTGCACCTTTGTACTCACAGATTGCCTGAGTGCATGGACGATGCGGTCTTTTACATGCTGGTGGAGGGCTGGGATGGCTTTTATAGAAAAGAAGTGTCGACTGGGTAGCTCGTAGCGTGGTACAGCGTAGTCCATCAGGGCTTTGAAAGCTTCGCTTTCAACTAACCGGTAGGGCATCATCTCTAATGAGATTAGTCTAGCAATGTGGGCGTTCAAACCCTGTGTACGCGGATGCGAGGATGAGTACTTCCTTTTCCTAACGAGAGTCTCATGTAGGGTGAGCTGGACTGGAGAGCTGCAGATCGGGGAACTAGCGGGGGTGCCGGTGGACATGTCAGACTGAGAGAGGGTTGGAGATGGTATTCTTGCTGGTGCCCTACATGCAGTGTTTCCTACCACGAACCTGGTGATTCCCTGGCTGCTTTGGCCTGGCGACAAAACCTGCACATTTACTGCAGGTGGTGTGGGAAATGGTGGGCTTACAGTGAGGGAAGGGATGTAGAGTTGGTGACTAGCTTCATTGGCCGAGGGTGCTACAACCTTAAGGGACGTTTGGTAGTTAGTCCAGGCTTGCAAATGCATGGTGGTTAAATGTCTATGCATGCAACTTGTATTTAGACTTTTAAGATTCTGACCTCTGCTTAAGGTAGTTGAACATTTTTGACAGATGACTTTGCGCTGATCATTTGGATGTTGTTTAAAAAAATGCCAGACTGCACTCTTTGTACTTTCGGATACCTTTTCAGGAATTGCAGACTGAGCTTCTTTAACCGGATGGCCATGCTGTCCTACAACTGGTTTTGGTTTTGCCACGCGTTTTTGGCCAGATACGGGCCCTGCAGATGGAACCTGTTGCGATGTTGATGCCTGCTGCGGCTCCTCCTCCTCCACTTCAGAGCTACTGCGGCTTGCACCCTGTTCCCCCAATGGCTGCCAATCAGGGTCAACATCTGGGTCATCTATGACCTCCTCTTCTATCTCGTCTGCAACTTCGTCTGTGTCACCGTGTAAGCCGGTGGTATAGCGTTCGTGACGGGGCACCATAGTCTCATCAGGGTCTGATTCTGGATCAGTACACTGCGAGGGCAATGTTCTGGTCTGAGTCAAAGGAACAGCATAGTAATCTGGCTGTGGCTGTGCATCTGTGCACTCCATGTCCGATTCAATTTGTAATGGGCATGGCCTGTTAACTGTTTCACTTTCTAACCCAGGAACGGTATGTGTAAAGAGCTCCATGGAGTAACCCGTTGCGTCGCCTGACGCATCCTTCTCTGTTGTTCTTGGTGAAGAAGACAAGGAAGCGATTTGTCCCTGGCCGTGAACATCCACTAACAACGCGCTGCTTTTACATTTAGCAGTTTCAGAAGAGGAGGCGAAAGAGCTAGAGGCTGAGTTAGCAAGGAAAGCCAAAACTTGTTCTTGCTGTTCCGGCTTTAAAAGCGGTTTTCCTACTCCCAGAAAAGGGAGCGTTCGAGGCCTTGTGTAGCCACACGACGAAGCTGGCTCAACAACTCAAGACTTAGGTGCTATATTGCTTTTCCCACGACCACCTGATGCTCCGCCACCACTACCATCATTACCAGCTGGCAATGACCGCCCACGGCCACGACCTCTTCCAACAGACTTCCTCATTGTTTGAAAAACGTAACCAAACAAACGGTTTTTGTTACTGTAAAACCAGTTACAAGGTGAACTCAAACTTCTGTTGGATTTATATATCCCTTTATAGGTGGGTGAGACTGCAGGGAAAATCAGGCCCAATGTATAACAGTACACAGCTTCAGTGGCAGACAGATATGCCACTAACAGGACTGATGCTGATGCAGACACTAACAATTAAAATCTCCCCCTTTTTATTTTTTTCTGGGAGAATATTGAAGAAATGTGGCCCACTCTTATACAGTATATGTTCTGTGGCACAAAATTAGAGACAGATGCCACACACAGCACTGGCAATGAGGGAAAATTGCCAATCTTAATCTCCCACTATTTGTTTTTGTTTTTTTTTCAGGGAGAATTTAAAATAAATCTGGCCCAGTGTTACACACTAGGTTTAATGTGGCACAAAATTAGAGACAGGTGGCACACACAGGACTGGCACCGAAGCAGAAATGCCAATCTTAATCTCCCACTATTTTTTTTTTCCAGGGAGAATTTAAAAAGAAATCTGGCCCAGTATTACACACTAGGTTTTCTGTAGCACAAAATATGAGACAGATGCCACACACAGCACTGGCACCGAAGCAGAAATGCCAATCTTAATCTCCCACTATTTTTTTTTTATTTATGTGAGAATTGGCAAGAAATCAGGCCCACTGTTAGGCCGGCGTCACACTCGGCGTAAGACAATACGGTCCGTATATTACGGCCGTAATACGCAGAAAAGTCCCCAAAATAGTGGTCCGTAGCTCCTCTGTAGGCAGGGTGTGTCAGCGTACTTTGCGCATGGCATCCTCCATATGTAATCCGTATGGCATCCGTACTGCGTGTTTTTCTCGCAGGCTTGCAAAACCAACATACGGCTATACAAGGGATCCATGTGTAAAAAAAAACAAAAAACATATATACTGTCTATATATATATATATATATATATATGTCAGTAGACACATATATGTATATATATTAATATTTCATACAGCGCGAGATAGCTTAAAAGCCGGTAATTCAATTGCCGGCTTTTGCTATCTTCTTCCTAAACCCGACATGATATGAGACATGGTTTACATACAGTAAACCATCTCATATCCCCTTTTTTTTGCATATTCCACACTACTAATGTTAGTAGTGTGTATATGCACAATTTGGCCGTTCTAGCTATTAAATTAAAGGGTTAAATGGCGGAAAAAATTGGCGTGGGCTCCCGCGCAATTTTCTCCGCCAGAGTAGTAAAGCCAGTGACTGAGGGCAGATATTAATAGCTTGGAGAGGGTCCACGGTTATTGCCCCCCCCCCTGGCTAAAAACACTTGCCCCCAGCCACCCCAGAAAAGGCACATCTGGAAGATGCGCCTATTCTGGCACTTGGTCACTCTCTTCCCATTCCCGTGTAGCGGTGGGATATGGGGTAATGAAGGGTTAATGCCACCTTGCTATTGTAAGGTGACATTAAGCCAGATTAATAATGGAGAGCCGTCAATTATGACACCTATCCATTATTAATCCAATAGTAGTAAAGGGTTAAAAAAAAACACAAACACATTATTAAAAAGTATTTTAATGAAATAAACACAAAGGTTGTTGTAATATTTTATTCTACGCTCAATCCACTCACTGAAGACCCTTGCTCTGTAACAAAGAAAAAATAATAAACCAACAATATCCATACCTTCCGTAGATCTGTAACGTCCCACGATGTAAATCCATCTGAAGGGGTTAAAATATTTTACAGCCACGAGCTCTGCTAATGCAGCGGTGCTCGTGGCTGCAAAACCCGGTGGAATGAAGGTAAAGTAGGTCAATGACCTATATTTACCTTCATTTGCAGCAGAGGGCGCCTCACCGCTGTCCTCATATGAACTCGAGTTGAGTGGCGGACCCTGAGAGCTTTTTGGCAGTATTGGATGTGGGACTGTGCCGCTCGCATTTTTGTATCTGTTGCGGAGTATTTTACTTATCTTGAGAGCTGAGCACGTCCCCAGGTGATACTAGCAGGTGTCTAGTTCTAATTGGACTGATTATCATGGAGCAGATGGAGCAATAGTAAACACGGCACTCAAGGCTTCTTGGTGGTGCACAAGTTAGGTATCCAACCCGTCAAATATAAGCAAAAAAATGCTTGGCACTCAGGAGATCTTATTTGCAAGGTAAAAGATTCATTTTATTCGGTGCATCCAGTTCAAAATTTAAACGTTTTCGGTCTAATCACAGGACCTTCATCAGAAACCGTTTTGAATACTGAAATACATGTACAAAGGAACAAAAAAAAGTTCTTTACACAAAATCCAAGATGCACAGTACAAATATAGACATGATACAATCTGCTCAATAAAATACATCATTTGTTTTGGTGACAAACAACAACCGTGGCGGTCTGAGCGAATCCGGCCTGGTGTTCTGTGACCCGTGAGCCTTGTTCAGGAGATACTTAGTACTGTGGACGTGTTTAAGAAAAATTGTTGTGAGGTGAACGTATCCAAGCAATGCCAAGGGGTTATCAAAAAGGGATTGATTAAACCCCCCCCAGAACAAAGGATACAGGTTACGGGGTGACCTCCCCAAAAGCGGGGTCATATGGCTATGGTGCACAGTGAGCTGCCTAAAAGGAAGATAAGCACATGAATACATGAGATAATGCCATGGTGCAAGTGTCATGCAAAGCGGCTGGGCATAAGGCCCCGTTGAATATACCGTGATGACCATCAGTCTAATGTGTGACCACCAAGAGCCTGCCCATACGGGTATAATGCATGTCGGTATGGCCACATAGTGTATAGCGTATAACTAGAATAATATGCCCCCCAAGGATCTAAACTAATACCTGGAGACCACAAAATGTGTGTATGGACCCACACAAGAGTCAGCGTCAGATGGAGACCGGGAGAGGATAGCGTCTAAGAAACATAATAGAGATGCATATCATGATGCAAAATATAGACTCATAAGCCCAGAACAGCACAGCAGTACTACCCTGGTGCCATGTCCGTTACCTGGAGCGGTGTGAAGGTAAAGGGAAAACGCTGCAAAGAGGCGAGATGCTCGCAGAGGAAGAAGCACTGTGGAGGGAAATACAGGCAATAGGTAAACAGACCGAGGAAGGTGCACGGAGAGGAGGCGAGGGTGAACGCTGCTGTGAAAGAGCCACATAGGGCCACATGTATTTAATGCCATTATCATATAGAGTGTTAACTTGATCTTTATATTGTTAGTGTGACCACCATTCAAGGACCTGGTTTATTTATGGGTACCACTGCCACTGGGCACTTTGTCCGATATATGGGTCCCCAGCCTGGTCCACACTTCCATTCATCCCGTCCTGTGCGATGTGCCTGCCTCTACACGCAGGCTCTGTCCCCATAGACACAGTCGGCCTGCTCCCTTATCTCTGTGCGCAGGCGCTGCCAGCTCTGTAATTCTGCCTTATCCCTCCCTGATCTCGGCACCCCCTCTGCGCACGCGCGGCTCCTCCGGTCATGTGGCCCTATGACGCGATGGGCCAGGTGACCGTTGGATGGCGCGCACTTAAACCCGGAAGTGCCGCCATCTGTCAGCAGTCTCGGGAGCAGCACGGCTCTTGCGTCACGGCGCCGGTGTCTTCTAAGGTCCCAGGTATAGTAGCGCTCTTTCACAGCAGTAATCTCAGCAAAGTATGGCAGGCAGCAATAACAAGGAGTGGACTGCTGCACAAAAAAGTCAAAAGTGTGGACAAACAAACAAGATAGCTGTGCAGAAAGGAAGGAGCAACAGGATTTGTGCTTTGAAAAAAGCAGTTGGTTTGCACAGCGGCGTACAAACAGCAATGCAGCAATCAGGGAGCCTTCTAGGGCAGCCCAATGAGCGCTGAGGAAAAAAAAATTAGCCTCCACTGTCCCTGCAAACAAAAGGTGGTGTTGGACAGTGGAAATCGCTACAGCACAAGCGGTTTGGGGGTTAATGTACCCTGCCTAACGCTATCCCTGCTTCTGACGAAGCGTCAGCAACCTCTCCCTGTGCTCAGATCAGCAGCAGTAAGATGGCGGTCGGCGTGCACGCCCCTTTATAGCCCCTGTGATGCCGCAGAAAGCAAGCCAATCACTGCAATGCCCTTCTCTAAGATGGTGGGGACCAGGACCTATGTCATCACGCTGCCCACACTCTGCGTCCACCTTCATTGGCTGAGAAATGGCGGTTTTCGCGTCATTGAAACGCGACTTTGGCGCGAAAGTCGCGTACCGCATGGCCGACCCCACACATGGATCAGGTCGGGTTTCATGAAACCTGACTTTGCTAAAAGTCGGCGACTTATGAAAATGACCGATCCGTTTCGCTCAACCCTAGTGACAAGAGCTCTGAGTTGTGACTTGAAAGGAAGTTCAGAATTAAGTGTTTCCCAGAACAGAGCAATGAGGGTCCAGTAGCTTAGATAGGCCAAGATGAGAGCAGGTGTTTGAGCGTAGAACACTAAATGTATAGTTACTGAGGAAAGAGTGTGAAGATGCTAAGTTTGTGATGGCTAGGAATAATAGAGGTTGTTACAGGTGAAGTGGTCACCTGTGTTGAAGGCAAAAGACAGATTTAGATGGAGGAGCATGGAGTAATGTTGTGAGGCTTTGACAGCACATTTTAATTGAAAAACACAGCACTTTCTGCAGAGTATGTTGTTTTGAAGTTTAGTCAGTTCAAAAGGAATTTGACAGAAAAGTATAAACATGGCATAAGGTAGTGCCATTTTTCTTCTCTTCTCAGTGATGTCACTGCTTTTCAGACTTTATCACACTGTGCTCTGTGTAACATGGAAGTGGTTTTTACAATATCAGTCTATGAAGCATCAGAACAATACTCTATAGGATTATATAGTATAAGAGTCTTCCGCCTATGCATAGATCATAGAGCGATCCCGAGGCTTTGTAGAGCGGTGATGTTACTGAGTAGAGGAGTGGAACAGTGCTGCATACTGGAGAAAGATGGCAGTATGTGAGTATATTAAGGCTGCCGTCACACTAGCAGTATTTGGTCAGTATTTTACATCAGTATTTCTAAGCCAAAACCAGGAGTGGGTGATAAATACAGAAGTGGTGCATATGTTTCTATTATACTTTTCCTCGAATTGTTCCATTCCTGGTTTTGGCTTACAAATACTGATGTAAAATACTGACAAAATACTGCTAGTGTGACGGCAGCCTAACACAGCGAATCTAGAGTACATACACATATCCAAAGAAAGAAAGAAGTGATCATAATATTATGATCTTAAAGAAAATACCCCAGTGAAGAAAATGGTGTAATCCCAAAAGTACTGAAAAAATGGCCTAACAAACGATCTAACAAATGTCCCTGCAATAGGCCTATCTAGATACCTGCCTTAAGGTACCTTCACACTGAACGACCTGGATAGCGATATCGTTCAGTTTGACAGGCAGCAGCGATCAGGATCCTGCTGTGCCATCGTTGGTCGGAGCTAGAAGGCCGGCACTTTATTTTGTCGCTGGATCTCCTGCAAACATCGCTGAATCGGCATGTGTAACGCCGATTCAGCGATGTCTTCACTGGTAACCAGGGTAAACATCGGGTTACTAAGCGCAGGGCCGCGCTTAGTAACCCGATGTTTACCCTGGTTACCAGCGTAAAAGTTAAAAAAACAAAAAAACACTACATACTTACCTTCCGCTGTCTGTCCCCCGCTGTGCTTCTCTGCACTGTGAGCGCTGGCCAGCCGGAAAGCAGAGCACAGCGGTGACGTCACCGCTCTGCTTTCCGGCCGCTGTGCTTACACGGTGCAGCGAAGCAGAACGCCGGGGGACAGACAGCGGAAGGTAAGTATGTAGTGTTTGTTTTTTTTACTTTTACGATGGTAACCAGGGTAAACATCGGGTTACTAAGCGCGGCCCTGCGCTTAGTAACCCGATGTTTACCCTGGTTACCGGCATCGTTGGTCGCTGGAGAGCTGTCTGTGTGACAGCTCTCCAGCGACCAAACAGCGATGCTGCTGCGATTGGGATCATTGTCTAGATCGCTGCAGCGTCGCTAAATGTGAAGGTACTTTTACTGTGGAGGTTGGCACCCTAAGGGTATGTGCACATGTAGAATGGACCTCTGCGGATTTTTCTGCAGCGGATTTTAGAAATCCGCCGGTAAAAGGCACTGCGTTTTACCTGCGGATTTACCGCGGTTTTTGTGTGGATTCCCCTGTGGTTTTACACCTGCGGATTCCTATTGTGGAGCAGGTGTAAACCGCTGCGGAATCCGCACAAAGAATTGACATGCTGCGGAATGTAAACCGCAGCGTTTCCGAGCGTTTTTTTTCCGCAGCATGGGCACTGCATTTTCTGTTTTCCACAGGTTAACATTGTACTGTAAACTCATGGGAAACTGCTGCGGACCCACAGCTGCAGATCCGCTGCGGATCAGCAGCAAAATCTGCAACGTGTGCACAGAGCCTAATAGAACGATTTTGGTGCCCCCACTCAATCGTAGGCTCTCCCCCTCTCCCCTATCACACCCTACAATGCAGGTGTGAAAACATTGATAACATATTGCATGGACATTTGTTTGATCGTTTGTTAGGTCATTTTTTTCATTGTTTTTGGTATTATACCATTTTTTCTCTGGGTATTTGTTTTTGTTTTTTTTAAATCATAATGTTAAAGATTTTTTTTAAGTGAATATATGTTCACTTTGTTCTTTAACTATTTCATTGGCTATATTCTACTTTTATACTTATACATACAAATATCCACAGGGAGAAATGCTCATGGGAGAGCTTCTTTTAATGTAAATGTGAGTAATAATACTTGAAGTGAGAGCTGAACAGGAGTTAATTAATAGATGACTTGATGGTTCTTATTTTAAGGCCGGGATCACACATGAGAGAAATACGTCCGAGTCTCGCATGGTAATACCCGGCATTCCCGCCGTCACTCAGGAGCGGAGCATGCGGCTGCATGTATTGCTATGCGGCCGATGCTCCGCTCCTGAGTAACGGCGGCAATGCCGGGTATTACCATGCGAGACTCGGATGTATTTCTCGCATGGGTGATCCCGGCCAAAGAAAGAAGGGAAGATGTCAGTGAATAGTGCAAATGTAACCCGAAAAAAATAAGGGCTGGGAATAAACACTGTCCTAAGATTGTGAATGAGGTGGAATGGGACATATTCAGGTGCTCATGATTTGAGCTTAGATCTGCAGGCTTGGGTGGAAAGTTTCCCATCAGTAATGCCAATAGTCAGTTCTATAAAGGTTTTGAAACAATTGCAGTTTGAAGCTTTTTGTTGTGGTTGAAATATGAGGCAAAGGTATTTTCTTTGTTGAGAGATGCAGGCAGCACACCACCAAATAGAGCTGAAGATTCAAAAATGGGATTTGTGTGTTGGTATTGTGTGCTATGGCAGTATTGTTAAAAGTCTGCTTTGGAGAAGTGAGTGCAGACTTTTGTTGCATTGTTGTGGAGGTAATTGTGTTATCATTGAAACTAGCAGCTGCTTTAGTATCCGGAAATAAAATTAATTTGTAAGAGCAGTGCAACACAAATCAGTCTGAAAGTGTGTTGGTGAGTATGTTTATTGTAGTGATACATAAGAAGAGACTGAAAGCGCACTCACCGGTATATGAACAATCAAAGCGGTTTATTCACATGAGATCATGCGGTGCAAGGAGGGTATGTGAATACAAAAAAGGATGACAGCTGTTTCGTGCTATGTGAGCACTTCAACAGATCCAAATTGATTTGGATCTGTTGAAGTGCTCACATAGCACGAAACAGCTGTCATCCTTTTTTGTATTCACATACCCTCCTTGCACCGCATGATCTCATGTGAATAAACCGCTTTGATTGTTCATATACCGGTGAGTGCGCTTTCAGTCTCTTCTTATGTATCATGTTGGATCTGTTTTTCTTAAGCAGCACCAAGGTATAATCTTTTTAGCGGTTTTTTTGTTTAGTTTGTTTTCTGACAAAAGGCTTTAATAGTGCATTTTTCTGCCCCTGGAGCAGTAAGGGTCTAGCGTATAGCGGCTGTGCGATTGCATTTTTTTCTCTTTATTCTGGACTTTGGATGTTTATTGTAGTGCCTGCAATTTTATCCATTTTGAGGAATTGTATCTTTGCAAAGAAAATGTGAGTTAATTATTATTATTATAGCGCCATTTATTCCATGGCGCTTTACATGGGAGGAGGGGTATACATAATAAAAACAAGTACAATAATCTTAAACAATACAGGTCACAGCTGGTACAGGAGGAGAGGGGACCCTGCCCGCGGGGGCTCACAATCTACAATATCTAAGTAGATTGTAGTCTTGTTGGAGAATATGTGTGTTAGGGGTCAAGTTCCCACCTCTGCACAGGGAAAGTCTCGAAACATCTCCGCTGCGGTCTCCCATTCTTCTCCAGCTGCAGTGGAGCCTGCTCAGTGGAGATGGCTCAGCCTGATACTGTGAGGATGGTTACTGCTGCGTTTCCAGGCTCAGCCATTGTAGCCTGTACTGGTCAGTGGCGAGCAGACGTTTATGGGACTAAGTCCTGCTTTTTCCCTTCTGAGCATGCCCAAGGTAAGACCTCTCATTGGAGGACAGAGATCACATGCTCAGGTACTGCAGCAGCTCCCATTGGTCCTCTAGGAAGGTTCTGAAGTTGCAGCTATAAAAGGTTTGCATGGCCGCACGGCCATGCGCTAGGATCAGCTTATGTCACGAGCTTTTGCTATTCAGTGGTCTTGTCTGCTTGTGGTCAGGATCCGGCTGAAATAAGCCACTAGAATACCAGCACCTCCAGTGAGGAGTTTTGTATGGTGAATTCAGGGCTGGCGTAAAGCCATTAGAATTCCGGCTCCACTGGAGAGGAGGCGTTTGTGTGCTTGTTACTCCCTGACCACTGATTGCTTTTGCTCTTTTAGGCAGCTGTGTTCCCCTGAGACGCTAACAGGGCACAGCGTTTTCCCTTCTGTGCGACTCTGAGAAGTAACAGAGTTTGCTTGTACCGCCATATTGTGCCGCCATTTGCTAGCAGCAGGTTCGTCTCCTGCACGGTGGACCTTGGGCTGCGAACGCACCAATAATTATATCTAAATATACTCGGTGCGTTCCGCCAGCCCTAACACAAAGTGTGCTTTACTGGAAGGGAGCAAGTGGGAAGGCACAGGTGGGAAAGAGTAACAGCAGAAAGCATTTGATAAGACAAGGCAAACTACTCCAATATGCTTGTACCCTTTTGATAATTTGTAAGGGATATGATTAGGTCCCACAAAGAGTGCAGCAGAGGATTCCGTGTAAGATAGTGTCAGTCATGTTACTTACTGTAAATGAAAAGGTTGTAGACAGAGCAAACATTTAGCTAGCAAATGATTTTTAACGTCAAATAATCAGCTTTAAAAATACCGCGCTATAGAATATGCATATATATTTAAAAAAAAAAAAAACACATTCACATATATACGCATGCATATATCTTCCACTACAGAGAAGCCATGCGACCACAGGATGCCGCTATTTGCAAGTAAAAGTTTGGTAGGTATCCACTATATTCTGACTCCTTTGTGTCTCCGTAGTAAAGTGACGTCACTTTCAGGTCGAGCGGCTGAGTATATCGGCCATCTTCCTACCTTCCTCGTGTAACCAGGGACGCTACCGGCCGGGGCGCCTCTGGCTCTGCACGTCGCGACACTCCCTCCCCTCTGCACACTCCAGTTCCAGAGCGGAACAGCGATTACACCAACTGGAGTCATTCACCCCAGGAAGCGCAGCGCATCTTGATGCAGCAACATTAAGGTATGCACATTAGACTATACATGCAGCAGGCTGTCAACTAGTAAAACCTCCTACTATTGAACGCTTACAAGGAAGGTTTATATATCCTGCTATTTTCTGACTGCAGCCCCCTATATAGTGGATACCTACCAAACTTTTACTTGCAAATAGCGGCATCCTGTGGTCGCATGGCCTCTCTGTAGTGGAAGATATATGCATGCGTATATATGTGAATTTTTTTTTTTTTTTTTTTTAATATATATGCATATTCTATAGCGCGGTATTTTCAAAGCTGATTATTTGTGC
Organism: Ranitomeya imitator; assembly: GCF_032444005.1. NCBI lineage: Eukaryota > Metazoa > Chordata > Amphibia > Anura > Dendrobatidae > Ranitomeya > Ranitomeya imitator. The sequence goes on along the minus strand of NC_091282.1, from coordinate 76,310,312 downwards.
TCAATTTATTGACAGAGGTCAGCACAACTTCTGTCTAAATACCAGCTGCTTTCTTGTACCTCCTCTTCTCTTTATATATGTGCAGCGCCAGTGTGGTCATTGGTTGAATATAGATTTTTAACTTCAACAAATACTGGATTGGTCGGTGAATGTATATGGGATTTAAGGGGCAAATGAATTTGTGATAGTTTGTTGATTGGAGGGTGCCATCAAACACAAATGACAATATAAGTTCTAAGGGAGTCTAGGTGTTTAAGATAAAGCAAAGTAAGTAATTAAAATAGGAGACACCAATAGTTAATTAAAGTTTGTTTGCACTATAGTTGCGCTGTCAAGCTGTTTGTTGTAGTCTAAGTTCTAGCTATGTAGCTCTTACCTTGCATTCCATTCTGTTCCCTTCTGGTTCAATTCTGGTCTAATTCGGAAATGTGCACTTAAGAAGTTGCACTTGGGTAAGTTGCACGAAAATGACCAAGGTCACAAATGACCACATGACTTACATTTATACTATGTTCCTTGATAATTGCAATCATTGTACCAGGTGTGGATATAGGGTGGAGAGACATGACAGCAAACAGCATAGGTACAGACTCTCACGAAAAATGGATTGAATATTATTATGACATTCAAAATGAGATGAAGCCTCAATAACATTAGCATAAAAAATCCACATATTCATGATTGTTACATACAAATGTTAAGATATGTTTCTGAATCTATCATGAAAGTGACTAAGAGCCTCCGTGCGGTCTGTGCCGAACGCCACCCCCCACCCCCTCCCTTTCGGGCACGAGACTCCGCGATGTTGGGGAGCTGCGTCGGAGGGGCGCTCGTCGGGCCGGCGGGCCCCAACTCATACTTACCTGGCAGGGGAGATACCATGATCACTAAGGTGGTTCTCCCAGGGTGAGGCTCATCCATTGCACTCCGGGTGTGCTGACCCCTGCGATTTCCCCAAATGCGGGAAACTCGACTGCATAATTTGTGGTAGTGGGGGACTGCGTTCGCGCTTTCCCCTGATTTCCTATGGTCAAAGACAGAACACAAAAGATGCTCTGCTGAGCCGAAGCGATGCTTTGGAGAAAAGCTCCAAGCAGCGGGCAGACGTGGCCTTTGGCTCCCCCTTGTGGGGGAAGGATGCCACCTTCCCTGTGTCGCTGCTATGCTTTGTTTATTGTTTCTTGGTTGGTTTGAGGTTGTTGCCTTTGCTCGACACTTTGGCCCTTTTTGACCCCCCCACCCCCGGCTGGTGGGGATTGAGCAAGTCGCTTGCATCTCGTTGACTTGGTGACGACATGGCTTGCTCTGCTTGTCTGCAGGTGCAGGCGGGCATGCTCGCGGGAGGGCACCTGCAGCATCCCCATCTCACAGCCTTGGGGCTGGAGCTGGAGCTGTGAGTGGGCCGCTGGTGCGCAGCTATCTGCGGTTTGCTCCTCCTGCCCTTGAGCCTCCTCCAGCGTGCATCCTCTTGAGCGGAGATGAGTGAGTCATGAGAGGGTGCCGGCAGCTGGAGCTCGAGCTGTCTACAGCATGTTCTCAGGCCAGCGCAGCAACGTGACGCGAGGCTGGGGCGGAGCCGAGGCTCCTATATGCAAATGACTCAGGCTGCTGCTGTGCATCTTGGGCGGCTTTTGACTTGAGCTCGGCCTGCCCTGTGGGGGGTCGGAGTGGGCGTCAGCCGCGTCGGGAGCGACCGGCGCCTCCCACTCGAGGAGCCTCCGTGCGGTCTGTGCCGAACGCCACCCCCCACCCCCTCCCTTTCGGGCACGAGACTCCGCGATGTTGGGGAGCTGCGTCGGAGGGGCGCTCGTCGGGCCGGCGGGCCCCAACTCATACTTACCTGGCAGGGGAGATACCATGATCACTAAGGTGGTTCTCCCAGGGTGAGGCTCATCCATTGCACTCCGGGTGTGCTGACCCCTGCGATTTCCCCAAATGCGGGAAACTCGACTGCATAATTTGTGGTAGTGGGGGACTGCGTTCGCGCTTTCCCCTGATTTCCTATGGTCAAAGACAGAACACAAAAGATGCTCTGCTGAGCCGAAGCGATGCTTTGGAGAAAAGCTCCAAGCAGCGGGCAGACGTGGCCTTTGGCTCCCCCTTGTGGGGGAAGGATGCCACCTTCCCTGTGTCGCTGCTATGCTTTGTTTATTGTTTCTTGGTTGGTTTGAGGTTGTTGCCTTTGCTCGACACTTTGGCCCTTTTTGACCCCCCCACCCCCGGCTGGTGGGGATTGAGCAAGTCGCTTGCATCTCGTTGACTTGGTGACGACATGGCTTGCTCTGCTTGTCTGCAGGTGCAGGCGGGCATGCTCGCGGGAGGGCACCTGCAGCATCCCCATCTCACAGCCTTGGGGCTGGAGCTGGAGCTGTGAGTGGGCCGCTGGTGCGCAGCTATCTGCGGTTTGCTCCTCCTGCCCTTGAGCCTCCTCCAGCGTGCATCCTCTTGAGCGGAGATGAGTGAGTCATGAGAGGGTGCCGGCAGCTGGAGCTCGAGCTGTCTACAGCATGTTCTCAGGCCAGCGCAGCAACGTGACGCGAGGCTGGGGCGGAGCCGAGGCTCCTATATGCAAATGACTCAGGCTGCTGCTGTGCATCTTGGGCGGCTTTTGACTTGAGCTCGGCCTGCCCTGTGGGGGGTCGGAGTGGGCGTCAGCCGCGTCGGGAGCGACCGGCGCCTCCCACTCGAGGAGCCTCCGTGCGGTCTGTGCCGAACGCCACCCCCCACCCCCTCCCTTTCGGGCACGAGACTCCGCGATGTTGGGGAGCTGCGTCGGAGGGGCGCTCGTCGGGCCGGCGGGCCCCAACTCATACTTACCTGGCAGGGGAGATACCATGATCACTAAGGTGGTTCTCCCAGGGTGAGGCTCATCCATTGCACTCCGGGTGTGCTGACCCCTGCGATTTCCCCAAATGCGGGAAACTCGACTGCATAATTTGTGGTAGTGGGGGACTGCGTTCGCGCTTTCCCCTGATTTCCTATGGTCAAAGACAGAACACAAAAGATGCTCTGCTGAGCCGAAGCGATGCTTTGGAGAAAAGCTCCAAGCAGCGGGCAGACGTGGCCTTTGGCTCCCCCTTGTGGGGGAAGGATGCCACCTTCCCTGTGTCGCTGCTATGCTTTGTTTATTGTTTCTTGGTTGGTTTGAGGTTGTTGCCTTTGCTCGACACTTTGGCCCTTTTTGACCCCCCCACCCCCGGCTGGTGGGGATTGAGCAAGTCGCTTGCATCTCGTTGACTTGGTGACGACATGGCTTGCTCTGCTTGTCTGCAGGTGCAGGCGGGCATGCTCGCGGGAGGGCACCTGCAGCATCCCCATCTCACAGCCTTGGGGCTGGAGCTGGAGCTGTGAGTGGGCCGCTGGTGCGCAGCTATCTGCGGTTTGCTCCTCCTGCCCTTGAGCCTCCTCCAGCGTGCATCCTCTTGAGCGGAGATGAGTGAGTCATGAGAGGGTGCCGGCAGCTGGAGCTCGAGCTGTCTACAGCATGTTCTCAGGCCAGCGCAGCAACGTGACGCGAGGCTGGGGCGGAGCCGAGGCTCCTATATGCAAATGACTCAGGCTGCTGCTGTGCATCTTGGGCGGCTTTTGACTTGAGCTCGGCCTGCCCTGTGGGGGGTCGGAGTGGGCGTCAGCCGCGTCGGGAGCGACCGGCGCCTCCCACTCGAGGAGCCTCCGTGCGGTCTGTGCCGAACGCCACCCCCCACCCCCTCCCTTTCGGGCACGAGACTCCGCGATGTTGGGGAGCTGCGTCGGAGGGGCGCTCGTCGGGCCGGCGGGCCCCAACTCATACTTACCTGGCAGGGGAGATACCATGATCACTAAGGTGGTTCTCCCAGGGTGAGGCTCATCCATTGCACTCCGGGTGTGCTGACCCCTGCGATTTCCCCAAATGCGGGAAACTCGACTGCATAATTTGTGGTAGTGGGGGACTGCGTTCGCGCTTTCCCCTGATTTCCTATGGTCAAAGACAGAACACAAAAGATGCTCTGCTGAGCCGAAGCGATGCTTTGGAGAAAAGCTCCAAGCAGCGGGCAGACGTGGCCTTTGGCTCCCCCTTGTGGGGGAAGGATGCCACCTTCCCTGTGTCGCTGCTATGCTTTGTTTATTGTTTCTTGGTTGGTTTGAGGTTGTTGCCTTTGCTCGACACTTTGGCCCTTTTTGACCCCCCCACCCCCGGCTGGTGGGGATTGAGCAAGTCGCTTGCATCTCGTTGACTTGGTGACGACATGGCTTGCTCTGCTTGTCTGCAGGTGCAGGCGGGCATGCTCGCGGGAGGGCACCTGCAGCATCCCCATCTCACAGCCTTGGGGCTGGAGCTGGAGCTGTGAGTGGGCCGCTGGTGCGCAGCTATCTGCGGTTTGCTCCTCCTGCCCTTGAGCCTCCTCCAGCGTGCATCCTCTTGAGCGGAGATGAGTGAGTCATGAGAGGGTGCCGGCAGCTGGAGCTCGAGCTGTCTACAGCATGTTCTCAGGCCAGCGCAGCAACGTGACGCGAGGCTGGGGCGGAGCCGAGGCTCCTATATGCAAATGACTCAGGCTGCTGCTGTGCATCTTGGGCGGCTTTTGACTTGAGCTCGGCCTGCCCTGTGGGGGGTCGGAGTGGGCGTCAGCCGCGTCGGGAGCGACCGGCGCCTCCCACTCGAGGAGCCTCCGTGCGGTCTGTGCCGAACGCCACCCCCCACCCCCTCCCTTTCGGGCACGAGACTCCGCGATGTTGGGGAGCTGCGTCGGAGGGGCGCTCGTCGGGCCGGCGGGCCCCAACTCATACTTACCTGGCAGGGGAGATACCATGATCACTAAGGTGGTTCTCCCAGGGTGAGGCTCATCCATTGCACTCCGGGTGTGCTGACCCCTGCGATTTCCCCAAATGCGGGAAACTCGACTGCATAATTTGTGGTAGTGGGGGACTGCGTTCGCGCTTTCCCCTGATTTCCTATGGTCAAAGACAGAACACAAAAGATGCTCTGCTGAGCCGAAGCGATGCTTTGGAGAAAAGCTCCAAGCAGCGGGCAGACGTGGCCTTTGGCTCCCCCTTGTGGGGGAAGGATGCCACCTTCCCTGTGTCGCTGCTATGCTTTGTTTATTGTTTCTTGGTTGGTTTGAGGTTGTTGCCTTTGCTCGACACTTTGGCCCTTTTTGACCCCCCCACCCCCGGCTGGTGGGGATTGAGCAAGTCGCTTGCATCTCGTTGACTTGGTGACGACATGGCTTGCTCTGCTTGTCTGCAGGTGCAGGCGGGCATGCTCGCGGGAGGGCACCTGCAGCATCCCCATCTCACAGCCTTGGGGCTGGAGCTGGAGCTGTGAGTGGGCCGCTGGTGCGCAGCTATCTGCGGTTTGCTCCTCCTGCCCTTGAGCCTCCTCCAGCGTGCATCCTCTTGAGCGGAGATGAGTGAGTCATGAGAGGGTGCCGGCAGCTGGAGCTCGAGCTGTCTACAGCATGTTCTCAGGCCAGCGCAGCAACGTGACGCGAGGCTGGGGCGGAGCCGAGGCTCCTATATGCAAATGACTCAGGCTGCTGCTGTGCATCTTGGGCGGCTTTTGACTTGAGCTCGGCCTGCCCTGTGGGGGGTCGGAGTGGGCGTCAGCCGCGTCGGGAGCGACCGGCGCCTCCCACTCGAGGAGCCTCCGTGCGGTCTGTGCCGAACGCCACCCCCCACCCCCTCCCTTTCGGGCACGAGACTCCGCGATGTTGGGGAGCTGCGTCGGAGGGGCGCTCGTCGGGCCGGCGGGCCCCAACTCATACTTACCTGGCAGGGGAGATACCATGATCACTAAGGTGGTTCTCCCAGGGTGAGGCTCATCCATTGCACTCCGGGTGTGCTGACCCCTGCGATTTCCCCAAATGCGGGAAACTCGACTGCATAATTTGTGGTAGTGGGGGACTGCGTTCGCGCTTTCCCCTGATTTCCTATGGTCAAAGACAGAACACAAAAGATGCTCTGCTGAGCCGAAGCGATGCTTTGGAGAAAAGCTCCAAGCAGCGGGCAGACGTGGCCTTTGGCTCCCCCTTGTGGGGGAAGGATGCCACCTTCCCTGTGTCGCTGCTATGCTTTGTTTATTGTTTCTTGGTTGGTTTGAGGTTGTTGCCTTTGCTCGACACTTTGGCCCTTTTTGACCCCCCCACCCCCGGCTGGTGGGGATTGAGCAAGTCGCTTGCATCTCGTTGACTTGGTGACGACATGGCTTGCTCTGCTTGTCTGCAGGTGCAGGCGGGCATGCTCGCGGGAGGGCACCTGCAGCATCCCCATCTCACAGCCTTGGGGCTGGAGCTGGAGCTGTGAGTGGGCCGCTGGTGCGCAGCTATCTGCGGTTTGCTCCTCCTGCCCTTGAGCCTCCTCCAGCGTGCATCCTCTTGAGCGGAGATGAGTGAGTCATGAGAGGGTGCCGGCAGCTGGAGCTCGAGCTGTCTACAGCATGTTCTCAGGCCAGCGCAGCAACGTGACGCGAGGCTGGGGCGGAGCCGAGGCTCCTATATGCAAATGACTCAGGCTGCTGCTGTGCATCTTGGGCGGCTTTTGACTTGAGCTCGGCCTGCCCTGTGGGGGGTCGGAGTGGGCGTCAGCCGCGTCGGGAGCGACCGGCGCCTCCCACTCGAGGAGCCTCCGTGCGGTCTGTGCCGAACGCCACCCCCCACCCCCTCCCTTTCGGGCACGAGACTCCGCGATGTTGGGGAGCTGCGTCGGAGGGGCGCTCGTCGGGCCGGCGGGCCCCAACTCATACTTACCTGGCAGGGGAGATACCATGATCACTAAGGTGGTTCTCCCAGGGTGAGGCTCATCCATTGCACTCCGGGTGTGCTGACCCCTGCGATTTCCCCAAATGCGGGAAACTCGACTGCATAATTTGTGGTAGTGGGGGACTGCGTTCGCGCTTTCCCCTGATTTCCTATGGTCAAAGACAGAACACAAAAGATGCTCTGCTGAGCCGAAGCGATGCTTTGGAGAAAAGCTCCAAGCAGCGGGCAGACGTGGCCTTTGGCTCCCCCTTGTGGGGGAAGGATGCCACCTTCCCTGTGTCGCTGCTATGCTTTGTTTATTGTTTCTTGGTTGGTTTGAGGTTGTTGCCTTTGCTCGACACTTTGGCCCTTTTTGACCCCCCCACCCCCGGCTGGTGGGGATTGAGCAAGTCGCTTGCATCTCGTTGACTTGGTGACGACATGGCTTGCTCTGCTTGTCTGCAGGTGCAGGCGGGCATGCTCGCGGGAGGGCACCTGCAGCATCCCCATCTCACAGCCTTGGGGCTGGAGCTGGAGCTGTGAGTGGGCCGCTGGTGCGCAGCTATCTGCGGTTTGCTCCTCCTGCCCTTGAGCCTCCTCCAGCGTGCATCCTCTTGAGCGGAGATGAGTGAGTCATGAGAGGGTGCCGGCAGCTGGAGCTCGAGCTGTCTACAGCATGTTCTCAGGCCAGCGCAGCAACGTGACGCGAGGCTGGGGCGGAGCCGAGGCTCCTATATGCAAATGACTCAGGCTGCTGCTGTGCATCTTGGGCGGCTTTTGACTTGAGCTCGGCCTGCCCTGTGGGGGGTCGGAGTGGGCGTCAGCCGCGTCGGGAGCGACCGGCGCCTCCCACTCGAGGAGCCTCCGTGCGGTCTGTGCCGAACGCCACCCCCCACCCCCTCCCTTTCGGGCACGAGACTCCGCGATGTTGGGGAGCTGCGTCGGAGGGGCGCTCGTCGGGCCGGCGGGCCCCAACTCATACTTACCTGGCAGGGGAGATACCATGATCACTAAGGTGGTTCTCCCAGGGTGAGGCTCATCCATTGCACTCCGGGTGTGCTGACCCCTGCGATTTCCCCAAATGCGGGAAACTCGACTGCATAATTTGTGGTAGTGGGGGACTGCGTTCGCGCTTTCCCCTGATTTCCTATGGTCAAAGACAGAACACAAAAGATGCTCTGCTGAGCCGAAGCGATGCTTTGGAGAAAAGCTCCAAGCAGCGGGCAGACGTGGCCTTTGGCTCCCCCTTGTGGGGGAAGGATGCCACCTTCCCTGTGTCGCTGCTATGCTTTGTTTATTGTTTCTTGGTTGGTTTGAGGTTGTTGCCTTTGCTCGACACTTTGGCCCTTTTTGACCCCCCCACCCCCGGCTGGTGGGGATTGAGCAAGTCGCTTGCATCTCGTTGACTTGGTGACGACATGGCTTGCTCTGCTTGTCTGCAGGTGCAGGCGGGCATGCTCGCGGGAGGGCACCTGCAGCATCCCCATCTCACAGCCTTGGGGCTGGAGCTGGAGCTGTGAGTGGGCCGCTGGTGCGCAGCTATCTGCGGTTTGCTCCTCCTGCCCTTGAGCCTCCTCCAGCGTGCATCCTCTTGAGCGGAGATGAGTGAGTCATGAGAGGGTGCCGGCAGCTGGAGCTCGAGCTGTCTACAGCATGTTCTCAGGCCAGCGCAGCAACGTGACGCGAGGCTGGGGCGGAGCCGAGGCTCCTATATGCAAATGACTCAGGCTGCTGCTGTGCATCTTGGGCGGCTTTTGACTTGAGCTCGGCCTGCCCTGTGGGGGGTCGGAGTGGGCGTCAGCCGCGTCGGGAGCGACCGGCGCCTCCCACTCGAGGAGCCTCCGTGCGGTCTGTGCCGAACGCCACCCCCCACCCCCTCCCTTTCGGGCACGAGACTCCGCGATGTTGGGGAGCTGCGTCGGAGGGGCGCTCGTCGGGCCGGCGGGCCCCAACTCATACTTACCTGGCAGGGGAGATACCATGATCACTAAGGTGGTTCTCCCAGGGTGAGGCTCATCCATTGCACTCCGGGTGTGCTGACCCCTGCGATTTCCCCAAATGCGGGAAACTCGACTGCATAATTTGTGGTAGTGGGGGACTGCGTTCGCGCTTTCCCCTGATTTCCTATGGTCAAAGACAGAACACAAAAGATGCTCTGCTGAGCCGAAGCGATGCTTTGGAGAAAAGCTCCAAGCAGCGGGCAGACGTGGCCTTTGGCTCCCCCTTGTGGGGGAAGGATGCCACCTTCCCTGTGTCGCTGCTATGCTTTGTTTATTGTTTCTTGGTTGGTTTGAGGTTGTTGCCTTTGCTCGACACTTTGGCCCTTTTTGACCCCCCCACCCCCGGCTGGTGGGGATTGAGCAAGTCGCTTGCATCTCGTTGACTTGGTGACGACATGGCTTGCTCTGCTTGTCTGCAGGTGCAGGCGGGCATGCTCGCGGGAGGGCACCTGCAGCATCCCCATCTCACAGCCTTGGGGCTGGAGCTGGAGCTGTGAGTGGGCCGCTGGTGCGCAGCTATCTGCGGTTTGCTCCTCCTGCCCTTGAGCCTCCTCCAGCGTGCATCCTCTTGAGCGGAGATGAGTGAGTCATGAGAGGGTGCCGGCAGCTGGAGCTCGAGCTGTCTACAGCATGTTCTCAGGCCAGCGCAGCAACGTGACGCGAGGCTGGGGCGGAGCCGAGGCTCCTATATGCAAATGACTCAGGCTGCTGCTGTGCATCTTGGGCGGCTTTTGACTTGAGCTCGGCCTGCCCTGTGGGGGGTCGGAGTGGGCGTCAGCCGCGTCGGGAGCGACCGGCGCCTCCCACTCGAGGAGCCTCCGTGCGGTCTGTGCCGAACGCCACCCCCCACCCCCTCCCTTTCGGGCACGAGACTCCGCGATGTTGGGGAGCTGCGTCGGAGGGGCGCTCGTCGGGACGGCGGGCCCCAACTCATACTTACCTGGCAGGGGAGATACCATGATCACTAAGGTGGTTCTCCCAGGGTGAGGCTCATCCATTGCACTCCGGGTGTGCTGACCCCTGCGATTTCCCCAAATGCGGGAAACTCGACTGCATAATTTGTGGTCGTGGGGGACTGCGTTCGCGCTTTCCCCTGATTTCCTATGGTCAAAGACAGAACACAAAAGATGCTCTGCTGAGCCGAAGCGATGCTTTGGAGAAAAGCTCCAAGCAGCGGGCAGACGTGGCCTTTGGCTCCCCCTTGTGGGGGAAGGATGCCACCTTCCCTGTGTCGCTGCTATGCTTTGTTTATTGTTTCTTGGTTGGTTTGAGGTTGTTGCCTTTGCTCGACACTTTGGCCCTTTTTGACCCCCCCACCCCCGGCTGGTGGGGATTGAGCAAGTCGCTTGCATCTCGTTGACTTGGTGACGACATGGCTTGCTCTGCTTGTCTGCAGGTGCAGGCGGGCATGCTCGCGGGAGGGCACCTGCAGCATCCCCATCTCACAGCCTTGGGGCTGGAGCTGGAGCTGTGAGTGGGCCGCTGGTGCGCAGCTATCTGCGGTTTGCTCCTCCTGCCCTTGAGCCTCCTCCAGCGTGCATCCTCTTGAGCGGAGATGAGTGAGTCATGAGAGGGTGCCGGCAGCTGGAGCTCGAGCTGTCTACAGCATGTTCTCAGGCCAGCGCAGCAACGTGACGCGAGGCTGGGGCGGAGCCGAGGCTCCTATATGCAAATGACTCAGGCTGCTGCTGTGCATCTTGGGCGGCTTTTGACTTGAGCTCGGCCTGCCCTGTGGGGGGTCGGAGTGGGCGTCAGCCGCGTCGGGAGCGACCGGCGCCTCCCACTCGAGGAGCCTCCGTGCGGTCTGTGCCGAACGCCACCCCCCACCCCCTCCCTTTCGGGCACGAGACTCCGCGATGTTGGGGAGCTGCGTCGGAGGGGCGCTCGTCGGGCCGGCGGGCCCCAACTCATACTTACCTGGCAGGGGAGATACCATGATCACTAAGGTGGTTCTCCCAGGGTGAGGCTCATCCATTGCACTCCGGGTGTGCTGACCCCTGCGATTTCCCCAAATGCGGGAAACTCGACTGCATAATTTGTGGTAGTGGGGGACTGCGTTCGCGCTTTCCCCTGATTTCCTATGGTCAAAGACAGAACACAAAAGATGCTCTGCTGAGCCGAAGCGATGCTTTGGAGAAAAGCTCCAAGCAGCGGGCAGACGTGGCCTTTGGCTCCCCCTTGTGGGGGAAGGATGCCACCTTCCCTGTGTCGCTGCTATGCTTTGTTTATTGTTTCTTGGTTGGTTTGAGGTTGTTGCCTTTGCTCGACACTTTGGCCCTTTTTGACCCCCCCACCCCCGGCTGGTGGGGATTGAGCAAGTCGCTTGCATCTCGTTGACTTGGTGACGACATGGCTTGCTCTGCTTGTCTGCAGGTGCAGGCGGGCATGCTCGCGGGAGGGCACCTGCAGCATCCCCATCTCACAGCCTTGGGGCTGGAGCTGGAGCTGTGAGTGGGCCGCTGGTGCGCAGCTATCTGCGGTTTGCTCCTCCTGCCCTTGAGCCTCCTCCAGCGTGCATCCTCTTGAGCGGAGATGAGTGAGTCATGAGAGGGTGCCGGCAGCTGGAGCTCGAGCTGTCTACAGCATGTTCTCAGGCCAGCGCAGCAACGTGACGCGAGGCTGGGGCGGAGCCGAGGCTCCTATATGCAAATGACTCAGGCTGCTGCTGTGCATCTTGGGCGGCTTTTGACTTGAGCTCGGCCTGCCCTGTGGGGGGTCGGAGTGGGCGTCAGCCGCGTCGGGAGCGACCGGCGCCTCCCACTCGAGGAGCCTCCGTGCGGTCTGTGCCGAACGCCACCCCCCACCCCCTCCCTTTCGGGCACGAGACTCCGCGATGTTGGGGAGCTGCGTCGGAGGGGCGCTCGTCGGGCCGGCGGGCCCCAACTCATACTTACCTGGCAGGGGAGATACCATGATCACTAAGGTGGTTCTCCCAGGGTGAGGCTCATCCATTGCACTCCGGGTGTGCTGACCCCTGCGATTTCCCCAAATGCGGGAAACTCGACTGCATAATTTGTGGTCGTGGGGGACTGCGTTCGCGCTTTCCCCTGATTTCCTATGGTCAAAGACAGAACACAAAAGATGCTCTGCTGAGCCGAAGCGATGCTTTGGAGAAAAGCTCCAAGCAGCGGGCAGACGTGGCCTTTGGCTCCCCCTTGTGGGGGAAGGATGCCACCTTCCCTGTGTCGCTGCTATGCTTTGTTTATTGTTTCTTGGTTGGTTTGAGGTTGTTGCCTTTGCTCGACACTTTGGCCCTTTTTGACCCCCCCACCCCCGGCTGGTGGGGATTGAGCAAGTCGCTTGCATCTCGTTGACTTGGTGACGACATGGCTTGCTCTGCTTGTCTGCAGGTGCAGGCGGGCATGCTCGCGGGAGGGCACCTGCAGCATCCCCATCTCACAGCCTTGGGGCTGGAGCTGGAGCTGTGAGTGGGCCGCTGGTGCGCAGCTATCTGCGGTTTGCTCCTCCTGCCCTTGAGCCTCCTCCAGCGTGCATCCTCTTGAGCGGAGATGAGTGAGTCATGAGAGGGTGCCGGCAGCTGGAGCTCGAGCTGTCTACAGCATGTTCTCAGGCCAGCGCAGCAACGTGACGCGAGGCTGGGGCGGAGCCGAGGCTCCTATATGCAAATGACTCAGGCTGCTGCTGTGCATCTTGGGCGGCTTTTGACTTGAGCTCGGCCTGCCCTGTGGGGGGTCGGAGTGGGCGTCAGCCGCGTCGGGAGCGACCGGCGCCTCCCACTCGAGGAGCCTCCGTGCGGTCTGTGCCGAACGCCACCCCCCACCCCCTCCCTTTCGGGCACGAGACTCCGCGATGTTGGGGAGCTGCGTCGGAGGGGCGCTCGTCGGGCCGGCGGGCCCCAACTCATACTTACCTGGCAGGGGAGATACCATGATCACTAAGGTGGTTCTCCCAGGGTGAGGCTCATCCATTGCACTCCGGGTGTGCTGACCCCTGCGATTTCCCCAAATGCGGGAAACTCGACTGCATAATTTGTGGTAGTGGGGGACTGCGTTCGCGCTTTCCCCTGATTTCCTATGGTCAAAGACAGAACACAAAAGATGCTCTGCTGAGCCGAAGCGATGCTTTGGAGAAAAGCTCCAAGCAGCGGGCAGACGTGGCCTTTGGCTCCCCCTTGTGGGGGAAGGATGCCACCTTCCCTGTGTCGCTGCTATGCTTTGTTTATTGTTTCTTGGTTGGTTTGAGGTTGTTGCCTTTGCTCGACACTTTGGCCCTTTTTGACCCCCCCACCCCCGGCTGGTGGGGATTGAGCAAGTCGCTTGCATCTCGTTGACTTGGTGACGACATGGCTTGCTCTGCTTGTCTGCAGGTGCAGGCGGGCATGCTCGCGGGAGGGCACCTGCAGCATCCCCATCTCACAGCCTTGGGGCTGGAGCTGGAGCTGTGAGTGGGCCGCTGGTGCGCAGCTATCTGCGGTTTGCTCCTCCTGCCCTTGAGCCTCCTCCAGCGTGCATCCTCTTGAGCGGAGATGAGTGAGTCATGAGAGGGTGCCGGCAGCTGGAGCTCGAGCTGTCTACAGCATGTTCTCAGGCCAGCGCAGCAACGTGACGCGAGGCTGGGGCGGAGCCGAGGCTCCTATATGCAAATGACTCAGGCTGCTGCTGTGCATCTTGGGCGGCTTTTGACTTGAGCTCGGCCTGCCCTGTGGGGGGTCGGAGTGGGCGTCAGCCGCGTCGGGAGCGACCGGCGCCTCCCACTCGAGGAGCCTCCGTGCGGTCTGTGCCGAACGCCACCCCCCACCCCCTCCCTTTCGGGCACGAGACTCCGCGATGTTGGGGAGCTGCGTCGGAGGGGCGCTCGTCGGGCCGGCGGGCCCCAACTCATACTTACCTGGCAGGGGAGATACCATGATCACTAAGGTGGTTCTCCCAGGGTGAGGCTCATCCATTGCACTCCGGGTGTGCTGACCCCTGCGATTTCCCCAAATGCGGGAAACTCGACTGCATAATTTGTGGTAGTGGGGGACTGCGTTCGCGCTTTCCCCTGATTTCCTATGGTCAAAGACAGAACACAAAAGATGCTCTGCTGAGCCGAAGCGATGCTTTGGAGAAAAGCTCCAAGCAGCGGGCAGACGTGGCCTTTGGCTCCCCCTTGTGGGGGAAGGATGCCACCTTCCCTGTGTCGCTGCTATGCTTTGTTTATTGTTTCTTGGTTGGTTTGAGGTTGTTGCCTTTGCTCGACACTTTGGCCCTTTTTGACCCCCCCACCCCCGGCTGGTGGGGATTGAGCAAGTCGCTTGCATCTCGTTGACTTGGTGACGACATGGCTTGCTCTGCTTGTCTGCAGGTGCAGGCGGGCATGCTCGCGGGAGGGCACCTGCAGCATCCCCATCTCACAGCCTTGGGGCTGGAGCTGGAGCTGTGAGTGGGCCGCTGGTGCGCAGCTATCTGCGGTTTGCTCCTCCTGCCCTTGAGCCTCCTCCAGCGTGCATCCTCTTGAGCGGAGATGAGTGAGTCATGAGAGGGTGCCGGCAGCTGGAGCTCGAGCTGTCTACAGCATGTTCTCAGGCCAGCGCAGCAACGTGACGCGAGGCTGGGGCGGAGCCGAGGCTCCTATATGCAAATGACTCAGGCTGCTGCTGTGCATCTTGGGCGGCTTTTGACTTGAGCTCGGCCTGCCCTGTGGGGGGTCGGAGTGGGCGTCAGCCGCGTCGGGAGCGACCGGCGCCTCCCACTCGAGGAGCCTCCGTGCGGTCTGTGCCGAACGCCACCCCCCACCCCCTCCCTTTCGGGCACGAGACTCCGCGATGTTGGGGAGCTGCGTCGGAGGGGCGCTCGTCGGGCCGGCGGGCCCCAACTCATACTTACCTGGCAGGGGAGATACCATGATCACTAAGGTGGTTCTCCCAGGGTGAGGCTCATCCATTGCACTCCGGGTGTGCTGACCCCTGCGATTTCCCCAAATGCGGGAAACTCGACTGCATAATTTGTGGTAGTGGGGGACTGCGTTCGCGCTTTCCCCTGATTTCCTATGGTCAAAGACAGAACACAAAAGATGCTCTGCTGAGCCGAAGCGATGCTTTGGAGAAAAGCTCCAAGCAGCGGGCAGACGTGGCCTTTGGCTCCCCCTTGTGGGGGAAGGATGCCACCTTCCCTGTGTCGCTGCTATGCTTTGTTTATTGTTTCTTGGTTGGTTTGAGGTTGTTGCCTTTGCTCGACACTTTGGCCCTTTTTGACCCCCCCACCCCCGGCTGGTGGGGATTGAGCAAGTCGCTTGCATCTCGTTGACTTGGTGACGACATGGCTTGCTCTGCTTGTCTGCAGGTGCAGGCGGGCATGCTCGCGGGAGGGCACCTGCAGCATCCCCATCTCACAGCCTTGGGGCTGGAGCTGGAGCTGTGAGTGGGCCGCTGGTGCGCAGCTATCTGCGGTTTGCTCCTCCTGCCCTTGAGCCTCCTCCAGCGTGCATCCTCTTGAGCGGAGATGAGTGAGTCATGAGAGGGTGCCGGCAGCTGGAGCTCGAGCTGTCTACAGCATGTTCTCAGGCCAGCGCAGCAACGTGACGCGAGGCTGGGGCGGAGCCGAGGCTCCTATATGCAAATGACTCAGGCTGCTGCTGTGCATCTTGGGCGGCTTTTGACTTGAGCTCGGCCTGCCCTGTGGGGGGTCGGAGTGGGCGTCAGCCGCGTCGGGAGCGACCGGCGCCTCCCACTCGAGGAGCCTCCGTGCGGTCTGTGCCGAACGCCACCCCCCACCCCCTCCCTTTCGGGCACGAGACTCCGCGATGTTGGGGAGCTGCGTCGGAGGGGCGCTCGTCGGGCCGGCGGGCCCCAACTCATACTTACCTGGCAGGGGAGATACCATGATCACTAAGGTGGTTCTCCCAGGGTGAGGCTCATCCATTGCACTCCGGGTGTGCTGACCCCTGCGATTTCCCCAAATGCGGGAAACTCGACTGCATAATTTGTGGTAGTGGGGGACTGCGTTCGCGCTTTCCCCTGATTTCCTATGGTCAAAGACAGAACACAAAAGATGCTCTGCTGAGCCGAAGCGATGCTTTGGAGAAAAGCTCCAAGCAGCGGGCAGACGTGGCCTTTGGCTCCCCCTTGTGGGGGAAGGATGCCACCTTCCCTGTGTCGCTGCTATGCTTTGTTTATTGTTTCTTGGTTGGTTTGAGGTTGTTGCCTTTGCTCGACACTTTGGCCCTTTTTGACCCCCCCACCCCCGGCTGGTGGGGATTGAGCAAGTCGCTTGCATCTCGTTGACTTGGTGACGACATGGCTTGCTCTGCTTGTCTGCAGGTGCAGGCGGGCATGCTCGCGGGAGGGCACCTGCAGCATCCCCATCTCACAGCCTTGGGGCTGGAGCTGGAGCTGTGAGTGGGCCGCTGGTGCGCAGCTATCTGCGGTTTGCTCCTCCTGCCCTTGAGCCTCCTCCAGCGTGCATCCTCTTGAGCGGAGATGAGTGAGTCATGAGAGGGTGCCGGCAGCTGGAGCTCGAGCTGTCTACAGCATGTTCTCAGGCCAGCGCAGCAACGTGACGCGAGGCTGGGGCGGAGCCGAGGCTCCTATATGCAAATGACTCAGGCTGCTGCTGTGCATCTTGGGCGGCTTTTGACTTGAGCTCGGCCTGCCCTGTGGGGGGTCGGAGTGGGCGTCAGCCGCGTCGGGAGCGACCGGCGCCTCCCACTCGAGGAGCCTCCGTGCGGTCTGTGCCGAACGCCACCCCCCACCCCCTCCCTTTCGGGCACGAGACTCCGCGATGTTGGGGAGCTGCGTCGGAGGGGCGCTCGTCGGGCCGGCGGGCCCCAACTCATACTTACCTGGCAGGGGAGATACCATGATCACTAAGGTGGTTCTCCCAGGGTGAGGCTCATCCATTGCACTCCGGGTGTGCTGACCCCTGCGATTTCCCCAAATGCGGGAAACTCGACTGCATAATTTGTGGTAGTGGGGGACTGCGTTCGCGCTTTCCCCTGATTTCCTATGGTCAAAGACAGAACACAAAAGATGCTCTGCTGAGCCGAAGCGATGCTTTGGAGAAAAGCTCCAAGCAGCGGGCAGACGTGGCCTTTGGCTCCCCCTTGTGGGGGAAGGATGCCACCTTCCCTGTGTCGCTGCTATGCTTTGTTTATTGTTTCTTGGTTGGTTTGAGGTTGTTGCCTTTGCTCGACACTTTGGCCCTTTTTGACCCCCCCACCCCCGGCTGGTGGGGATTGAGCAAGTCGCTTGCATCTCGTTGACTTGGTGACGACATGGCTTGCTCTGCTTGTCTGCAGGTGCAGGCGGGCATGCTCGCGGGAGGGCACCTGCAGCATCCCCATCTCACAGCCTTGGGGCTGGAGCTGGAGCTGTGAGTGGGCCGCTGGTGCGCAGCTATCTGCGGTTTGCTCCTCCTGCCCTTGAGCCTCCTCCAGCGTGCATCCTCTTGAGCGGAGATGAGTGAGTCATGAGAGGGTGCCGGCAGCTGGAGCTCGAGCTGTCTACAGCATGTTCTCAGGCCAGCGCAGCAACGTGACGCGAGGCTGGGGCGGAGCCGAGGCTCCTATATGCAAATGACTCAGGCTGCTGCTGTGCATCTTGGGCGGCTTTTGACTTGAGCTCGGCCTGCCCTGTGGGGGGTCGGAGTGGGCGTCAGCCGCGTCGGGAGCGACCGGCGCCTCCCACTCGAGGAGCCTCCGTGCGGTCTGTGCCGAACGCCACCCCCCACCCCCTCCCTTTCGGGCACGAGACTCCGCGATGTTGGGGAGCTGCGTCGGAGGGGCGCTCGTCGGGCCGGCGGGCCCCAACTCATACTTACCTGGCAGGGGAGATACCATGATCACTAAGGTGGTTCTCCCAGGGTGAGGCTCATCCATTGCACTCCGGGTGTGCTGACCCCTGCGATTTCCCCAAATGCGGGAAACTCGACTGCATAATTTGTGGTAGTGGGGGACTGCGTTCGCGCTTTCCCCTGATTTCCTATGGTCAAAGACAGAACACAAAAGATGCTCTGCTGAGCCGAAGCGATGCTTTGGAGAAAAGCTCCAAGCAGCGGGCAGACGTGGCCTTTGGCTCCCCCTTGTGGGGGAAGGATGCCACCTTCCCTGTGTCGCTGCTATGCTTTGTTTATTGTTTCTTGGTTGGTTTGAGGTTGTTGCCTTTGCTCGACACTTTGGCCCTTTTTGACCCCCCCACCCCCGGCTGGTGGGGATTGAGCAAGTCGCTTGCATCTCGTTGACTTGGTGACGACATGGCTTGCTCTGCTTGTCTGCAGGTGCAGGCGGGCATGCTCGCGGGAGGGCACCTGCAGCATCCCCATCTCACAGCCTTGGGGCTGGAGCTGGAGCTGTGAGTGGGCCGCTGGTGCGCAGCTATCTGCGGTTTGCTCCTCCTGCCCTTGAGCCTCCTCCAGCGTGCATCCTCTTGAGCGGAGATGAGTGAGTCATGAGAGGGTGCCGGCAGCTGGAGCTCGAGCTGTCTACAGCATGTTCTCAGGCCAGCGCAGCAACGTGACGCGAGGCTGGGGCGGAGCCGAGGCTCCTATATGCAAATGACTCAGGCTGCTGCTGTGCATCTTGGGCGGCTTTTGACTTGAGCTCGGCCTGCCCTGTGGGGGGTCGGAGTGGGCGTCAGCCGCGTCGGGAGCGACCGGCGCCTCCCACTCGAGGAGCCTCCGTGCGGTCTGTGCCGAACGCCACCCCCCACCCCCTCCCTTTCGGGCACGAGACTCCGCGATGTTGGGGAGCTGCGTCGGAGGGGCGCTCGTCGGGCCGGCGGGCCCCAACTCATACTTACCTGGCAGGGGAGATACCATGATCACTAAGGTGGTTCTCCCAGGGTGAGGCTCATCCATTGCACTCCGGGTGTGCTGACCCCTGCGATTTCCCCAAATGCGGGAAACTCGACTGCATAATTTGTGGTCGTGGGGGACTGCGTTCGCGCTTTCCCCTGATTTCCTATGGTCAAAGACAGAACACAAAAGATGCTCTGCTGAGCCGAAGCGATGCTTTGGAGAAAAGCTCCAAGCAGCGGGCAGACGTGGCCTTTGGCTCCCCCTTGTGGGGGAAGGATGCCACCTTCCCTGTGTCGCTGCTATGCTTTGTTTATTGTTTCTTGGTTGGTTTGAGGTTGTTGCCTTTGCTCGACACTTTGGCCCTTTTTGACCCCCCCACCCCCGGCTGGTGGGGATTGAGCAAGTCGCTTGCATCTCGTTGACTTGGTGACGACATGGCTTGCTCTGCTTGTCTGCAGGTGCAGGCGGGCATGCTCGCGGGAGGGCACCTGCAGCATCCCCATCTCACAGCCTTGGGGCTGGAGCTGGAGCTGTGAGTGGGCCGCTGGTGCGCAGCTATCTGCGGTTTGCTCCTCCTGCCCTTGAGCCTCCTCCAGCGTGCATCCTCTTGAGCGGAGATGAGTGAGTCATGAGAGGGTGCCGGCAGCTGGAGCTCGAGCTGTCTACAGCATGTTCTCAGGCCAGCGCAGCAACGTGACGCGAGGCTGGGGCGGAGCCGAGGCTCCTATATGCAAATGACTCAGGCTGCTGCTGTGCATCTTGGGCGGCTTTTGACTTGAGCTCGGCCTGCCCTGTGGGGGGTCGGAGTGGGCGTCAGCCGCGTCGGGAGCGACCGGCGCCTCCCACTCGAGGAGCCTCCGTGCGGTCTGTGCCGAACGCCACCCCCCACCCCCTCCCTTTCGGGCACGAGACTCCGCGATGTTGGGGAGCTGCGTCGGAGGGGCGCTCGTCGGGCCGGCGGGCCCCAACTCATACTTACCTGGCAGGGGAGATACCATGATCACTAAGGTGGTTCTCCCAGGGTGAGGCTCATCCATTGCACTCCGGGTGTGCTGACCCCTGCGATTTCCCCAAATGCGGGAAACTCGACTGCATAATTTGTGGTCGTGAGGGACTGCGTTCGCGCTTTCCCCTGATTTCCTATGGTCAAAGACAGAACACAAAAGATGCTCTGCTGAGCCGAAGCGATGCTTTGGAGAAAAGCTCCAAGCAGCGGGCAGACGTGGCCTTTGGCTCCCCCTTGTGGGGGAAGGATGCCACCTTCCCTGTGTCGCTGCTATGCTTTGTTTATTGTTTCTTGGTTGGTTTGAGGTTGTTGCCTTTGCTCGACACTTTGGCCCTTTTTGACCCCCCCACCCCCGGCTGGTGGGGATTGAGCAAGTCGCTTGCATCTCGTTGACTTGGTGACGACATGGCTTGCTCTGCTTGTCTGCAGGTGCAGGCGGGCATGCTCGCGGGAGGGCACCTGCAGCATCCCCATCTCACAGCCTTGGGGCTGGAGCTGGAGCTGTGAGTGGGCCGCTGGTGCGCAGCTATCTGCGGTTTGCTCCTCCTGCCCTTGAGCCTCCTCCAGCGTGCATCCTCTTGAGCGGAGATGAGTGAGTCATGAGAGGGTGCCGGCAGCTGGAGCTCGAGCTGTCTACAGCATGTTCTCAGGCCAGCGCAGCAACGTGACGCGAGGCTGGGGCGGAGCCGAGGCTCCTATATGCAAATGACTCAGGCTGCTGCTGTGCATCTTGGGCGGCTTTTGACTTGAGCTCGGCCTGCCCTGTGGGGGGTCGGAGTGGGCGTCAGCCGCGTCGGGAGCGACCGGCGCCTCCCACTCGAGGAGCCTCCGTGCGGTCTGTGCCGAACGCCACCCCCCACCCCCTCCCTTTCGGGCACGAGACTCCGCGATGTTGGGGAGCTGCGTCGGAGGGGCGCTCGTCGGGCCGGCGGGCCCCAACTCATACTTACCTGGCAGGGGAGATACCATGATCACTAAGGTGGTTCTCCCAGGGTGAGGCTCATCCATTGCACTCCGGGTGTGCTGACCCCTGCGATTTCCCCAAATGCGGGGAACTCGACTGCATAATTTGTGGTCGTGGGGGACTGCGTTCGCGCTTTCCCCTGATTTCCTATGGTCAAAGACAGAACACAAAAGATGCTCTGCTGAGCCGAAGCGATGCTTTGGAGAAAAGCTCCAAGCAGCGGGCAGACGTGGCCTTTGGCTCCCCCTTGTGGGGGAAGGATGCCACCTTCCCTGTGTCGCTGCTATGCTTTGTTTATTGTTTCTTGGTTGGTTTGAGGTTGTTGCCTTTGCTCGACACTTTGGCCCTTTTTGACCCCCCCACCCCCGGCTGGTGGGGATTGAGCAAGTCGCTTGCATCTCGTTGACTTGGTGACGACATGGCTTGCTCTGCTTGTCTGCAGGTGCAGGCGGGCATGCTCGCGGGAGGGCACCTGCAGCATCCCCATCTCACAGCCTTGGGGCTGGAGCTGGAGCTGTGAGTGGGCCGCTGGTGCGCAGCTATCTGCGGTTTGCTCCTCCTGCCCTTGAGCCTCCTCCAGCGTGCATCCTCTTGAGCGGAGATGAGTGAGTCATGAGAGGGTGCCGGCAGCTGGAGCTCGAGCTGTCTACAGCATGTTCTCAGGCCAGCGCAGCAACGTGACGCGAGGCTGGGGCGGAGCCGAGGCTCCTATATGCAAATGACTCAGGCTGCTGCTGTGCATCTTGGGCGGCTTTTGACTTGAGCTCGGCCTGCCCTGTGGGGGGTCGGAGTGGGCGTCAGCCGCGTCGGGAGCGACCGGCGCCTCCCACTCGAGGAGCCTCCGTGCGGTCTGTGCCGAACGCCACCCCCCACCCCCTCCCTTTCGGGCACGAGACTCCGCGATGTTGGGGAGCTGCGTCGGAGGGGCGCTCGTCGGGCCGGCGGGCCCCAACTCATACTTACCTGGCAGGGGAGATACCATGATCACTAAGGTGGTTCTCCCAGGGTGAGGCTCATCCATTGCACTCCGGGTGTGCTGACCCCTGCGATTTCCCCAAATGCGGGAAACTCGACTGCATAATTTGTGGTAGTGGGGGACTGCGTTCGCGCTTTCCCCTGATTTCCTATGGTCAAAGACAGAACACAAAAGATGCTCTGCTGAGCCGAAGCGATGCTTTGGAGAAAAGCTCCAAGCAGCGGGCAGACGTGGCCTTTGGCTCCCCCTTGTGGGGGAAGGATGCCACCTTCCCTGTGTCGCTGCTATGCTTTGTTTATTGTTTCTTGGTTGGTTTGAGGTTGTTGCCTTTGCTCGACACTTTGGCCCTTTTTGACCCCCCCACCCCCGGCTGGTGGGGATTGAGCAAGTCGCTTGCATCTCGTTGACTTGGTGACGACATGGCTTGCTCTGCTTGTCTGCAGGTGCAGGCGGGCATGCTCGCGGGAGGGCACCTGCAGCATCCCCATCTCACAGCCTTGGGGCTGGAGCTGGAGCTGTGAGTGGGCCGCTGGTGCGCAGCTATCTGCGGTTTGCTCCTCCTGCCCTTGAGCCTCCTCCAGCGTGCATCCTCTTGAGCGGAGATGAGTGAGTCATGAGAGGGTGCCGGCAGCTGGAGCTCGAGCTGTCTACAGCATGTTCTCAGGCCAGCGCAGCAACGTGACGCGAGGCTGGGGCGGAGCCGAGGCTCCTATATGCAAATGACTCAGGCTGCTGCTGTGCATCTTGGGCGGCTTTTGACTTGAGCTCGGCCTGCCCTGTGGGGGGTCGGAGTGGGCGTCAGCCGCGTCGGGAGCGACCGGCGCCTCCCACTCGAGGAGCCTCCGTGCGGTCTGTGCCGAACGCCACCCCCCACCCCCTCCCTTTCGGGCACGAGACTCCGCGATGTTGGGGAGCTGCGTCGGAGGGGCGCTCGTCGGGCCGGCGGGCCCCAACTCATACTTACCTGGCAGGGGAGATACCATGATCACTAAGGTGGTTCTCCCAGGGTGAGGCTCATCCATTGCACTCCGGGTGTGCTGACCCCTGCGATTTCCCCAAATGCGGGAAACTCGACTGCATAATTTGTGGTCGTGGGGGACTGCGTTCGCGCTTTCCCCTGATTTCCTATGGTCAAAGACAGAACACAAAAGATGCTCTGCTGAGCCGAAGCGATGCTTTGGAGAAAAGCTCCAAGCAGCGGGCAGACGTGGCCTTTGGCTCCCCCTTGTGGGGGAAGGATGCCACCTTCCCTGTGTCGCTGCTATGCTTTGTTTATTGTTTCTTGGTTGGTTTGAGGTTGTTGCCTTTGCTCGACACTTTGGCCCTTTTTGACCCCCCCACCCCCGGCTGGTGGGGATTGAGCAAGTCGCTTGCATCTCGTTGACTTGGTGACGACATGGCTTGCTCTGCTTGTCTGCAGGTGCAGGCGGGCATGCTCGCGGGAGGGCACCTGCAGCATCCCCATCTCACAGCCTTGGGGCTGGAGCTGGAGCTGTGAGTGGGCCGCTGGTGCGCAGCTATCTGCGGTTTGCTCCTCCTGCCCTTGAGCCTCCTCCAGCGTGCATCCTCTTGAGCGGAGATGAGTGAGTCATGAGAGGGTGCCGGCAGCTGGAGCTCGAGCTGTCTACAGCATGTTCTCAGGCCAGCGCAGCAACGTGACGCGAGGCTGGGGCGGAGCCGAGGCTCCTATATGCAAATGACTCAGGCTGCTGCTGTGCATCTTGGGCGGCTTTTGACTTGAGCTCGGCCTGCCCTGTGGGGGGTCGGAGTGGGCGTCAGCCGCGTCGGGAGCGACCGGCGCCTCCCACTCGAGGAGCCTCCGTGCGGTCTGTGCCGAACGCCACCCCCCACCCCCTCCCTTTCGGGCACGAGACTCCGCGATGTTGGGGAGCTGCGTCGGAGGGGCGCTCGTCGGGCCGGCGGGCCCCAACTCATACTTACCTGGCAGGGGAGATACCATGATCACTAAGGTGGTTCTCCCAGGGTGAGGCTCATCCATTGCACTCCGGGTGTGCTGACCCCTGCGATTTCCCCAAATGCGGGAAACTCGACTGCATAATTTGTGGTCGTGGGGGACTGCGTTCGCGCTTTCCCCTGATTTCCTATGGTCAAAGACAGAACACAAAAGATGCTCTGCTGAGCCGAAGCGATGCTTTGGAGAAAAGCTCCAAGCAGCGGGCAGACGTGGCCTTTGGCTCCCCCTTGTGGGGGAAGGATGCCACCTTCCCTGTGTCGCTGCTATGCTTTGTTTATTGTTTCTTGGTTGGTTTGAGGTTGTTGCCTTTGCTCGACACTTTGGCCCTTTTTGACCCCCCCACCCCCGGCTGGTGGGGATTGAGCAAGTCGCTTGCATCTCGTTGACTTGGTGACGACATGGCTTGCTCTGCTTGTCTGCAGGTGCAGGCGGGCATGCTCGCGGGAGGGCACCTGCAGCATCCCCATCTCACAGCCTTGGGGCTGGAGCTGGAGCTGTGAGTGGGCCGCTGGTGCGCAGCTATCTGCGGTTTGCTCCTCCTGCCCTTGAGCCTCCTCCAGCGTGCATCCTCTTGAGCGGAGATGAGTGAGTCATGAGAGGGTGCCGGCAGCTGGAGCTCGAGCTGTCTACAGCATGTTCTCAGGCCAGCGCAGCAACGTGACGCGAGGCTGGGGCGGAGCCGAGGCTCCTATATGCAAATGACTCAGGCTGCTGCTGTGCATCTTGGGCGGCTTTTGACTTGAGCTCGGCCTGCCCTGTGGGGGGTCGGAGTGGGCGTCAGCCGCGTCGGGAGCGACCGGCGCCTCCCACTCGAGGAGCCTCCGTGCGGTCTGTGCCGAACGCCACCCCCCACCCCCTCCCTTTCGGGCACGAGACTCCGCGATGTTGGGGAGCTGCGTCGGAGGGGCGCTCGTCGGGCCGGCGGGCCCCAACTCATACTTACCTGGCAGGGGAGATACCATGATCACTAAGGTGGTTCTCCCAGGGTGAGGCTCATCCATTGCACTCCGGGTGTGCTGACCCCTGCGATTTCCCCAAATGCGGGGAACTCGACTGCATAATTTGTGGTCGTGGGGGACTGCGTTCGCGCTTTCCCCTGATTTCCTATGGTCAAAGACAGAACACAAAAGATGCTCTGCTGAGCCGAAGCGATGCTTTGGAGAAAAGCTCCAAGCAGCGGGCAGACGTGGCCTTTGGCTCCCCCTTGTGGGGGAAGGATGCCACCTTCCCTGTGTCGCTGCTATGCTTTGTTTATTGTTTCTTGGTTGGTTTGAGGTTGTTGCCTTTGCTCGACACTTTGGCCCTTTTTGACCCCCCCACCCCCGGCTGGTGGGGATTGAGCAAGTCGCTTGCATCTCGTTGACTTGGTGACGACATGGCTTGCTCTGCTTGTCTGCAGGTGCAGGCGGGCATGCTCGCGGGAGGGCACCTGCAGCATCCCCATCTCACAGCCTTGGGGCTGGAGCTGGAGCTGTGAGTGGGCCGCTGGTGCGCAGCTATCTGCGGTTTGCTCCTCCTGCCCTTGAGCCTCCTCCAGCGTGCATCCTCTTGAGCGGAGATGAGTGAGTCATGAGAGGGTGCCGGCAGCTGGAGCTCGAGCTGTCTACAGCATGTTCTCAGGCCAGCGCAGCAACGTGACGCGAGGCTGGGGCGGAGCCGAGGCTCCTATATGCAAATGACTCAGGCTGCTGCTGTGCATCTTGGGCGGCTTTTGACTTGAGCTCGGCCTGCCCTGTGGGGGGTCGGAGTGGGCGTCAGCCGCGTCGGGAGCGACCGGCGCCTCCCACTCGAGGAGCCTCCGTGCGGTCTGTGCCGAACGCCACCCCCCACCCCCTCCCTTTCGGGCACGAGACTCCGCGATGTTGGGGAGCTGCGTCGGAGGGGCGCTCGTCGGGCCGGCGGGCCCCAACTCATACTTACCTGGCAGGGGAGATACCATGATCACTAAGGTGGTTCTCCCAGGGTGAGGCTCATCCATTGCACTCCGGGTGTGCTGACCCCTGCGATTTCCCCAAATGCGGGGAACTCGACTGCATAATTTGTGGTCGTGGGGGACTGCGTTCGCGCTTTCCCCTGATTTCCTATGGTCAAAGACAGAACACAAAAGATGCTCTGCTGAGCCGAAGCGATGCTTTGGAGAAAAGCTCCAAGCAGCGGGCAGACGTGGCCTTTGGCTCCCCCTTGTGGGGGAAGGATGCCACCTTCCCTGTGTCGCTGCTATGCTTTGTTTATTGTTTCTTGGTTGGTTTGAGGTTGTTGCCTTTGCTCGACACTTTGGCCCTTTTTGACCCCCCCACCCCCGGCTGGTGGGGATTGAGCAAGTCGCTTGCATCTCGTTGACTTGGTGACGACATGGCTTGCTCTGCTTGTCTGCAGGTGCAGGCGGGCATGCTCGCGGGAGGGCACCTGCAGCATCCCCATCTCACAGCCTTGGGGCTGGAGCTGGAGCTGTGAGTGGGCCGCTGGTGCGCAGCTATCTGCGGTTTGCTCCTCCTGCCCTTGAGCCTCCTCCAGCGTGCATCCTCTTGAGCGGAGATGAGTGAGTCATGAGAGGGTGCCGGCAGCTGGAGCTCGAGCTGTCTACAGCATGTTCTCAGGCCAGCGCAGCAACGTGACGCGAGGCTGGGGCGGAGCCGAGGCTCCTATATGCAAATGACTCAGGCTGCTGCTGTGCATCTTGGGCGGCTTTTGACTTGAGCTCGGCCTGCCCTGTGGGGGGTCGGAGTGGGCGTCAGCCGCGTCGGGAGCGACCGGCGCCTCCCACTCGAGGAGCCTCCGTGCGGTCTGTGCCGAACGCCACCCCCCACCCCCTCCCTTTCGGGCACGAGACTCCGCGATGTTGGGGAGCTGCGTCGGAGGGGCGCTCGTCGGGCCGGCGGGCCCCAACTCATACTTACCTGGCAGGGGAGATACCATGATCACTAAGGTGGTTCTCCCAGGGTGAGGCTCATCCATTGCACTCCGGGTGTGCTGACCCCTGCGATTTCCCCAAATGCGGGAAACTCGACTGCATAATTTGTGGTCGTGGGGGACTGCGTTCGCGCTTTCCCCTGATTTCCTATGGTCAAAGACAGAACACAAAAGATGCTCTGCTGAGCCGAAGCGATGCTTTGGAGAAAAGCTCCAAGCAGCGGGCAGACGTGGCCTTTGGCTCCCCCTTGTGGGGGAAGGATGCCACCTTCCCTGTGTCGCTGCTATGCTTTGTTTATTGTTTCTTGGTTGGTTTGAGGTTGTTGCCTTTGCTCGACACTTTGGCCCTTTTTGACCCCCCCACCCCCGGCTGGTGGGGATTGAGCAAGTCGCTTGCATCTCGTTGACTTGGTGACGACATGGCTTGCTCTGCTTGTCTGCAGGTGCAGGCGGGCATGCTCGCGGGAGGGCACCTGCAGCATCCCCATCTCACAGCCTTGGGGCTGGAGCTGGAGCTGTGAGTGGGCCGCTGGTGCGCAGCTATCTGCGGTTTGCTCCTCCTGCCCTTGAGCCTCCTCCAGCGTGCATCCTCTTGAGCGGAGATGAGTGAGTCATGAGAGGGTGCCGGCAGCTGGAGCTCGAGCTGTCTACAGCATGTTCTCAGGCCAGCGCAGCAACGTGACGCGAGGCTGGGGCGGAGCCGAGGCTCCTATATGCAAATGACTCAGGCTGCTGCTGTGCATCTTGGGCGGCTTTTGACTTGAGCTCGGCCTGCCCTGTGGGGGGTCGGAGTGGGCGTCAGCCGCGTCGGGAGCGACCGGCGCCTCCCACTCGAGGAGCCTCCGTGCGGTCTGTGCCGAACGCCACCCCCCACCCCCTCCCTTTCGGGCACGAGACTCCGCGATGTTGGGGAGCTGCGTCGGAGGGGCGCTCGTCGGGCCGGCGGGCCCCAACTCATACTTACCTGGCAGGGGAGATACCATGATCACTAAGGTGGTTCTCCCAGGGTGAGGCTCATCCATTGCACTCCGGGTGTGCTGACCCCTGCGATTTCCCCAAATGCGGGAAACTCGACTGCATAATTTGTGGTCGTGGGGGACTGCGTTCGCGCTTTCCCCTGATTTCCTATGGTCAAAGACAGAACACAAAAGATGCTCTGCTGAGCCGAAGCGATGCTTTGGAGAAAAGCTCCAAGCAGCGGGCAGACGTGGCCTTTGGCTCCCCCTTGTGGGGGAAGGATGCCACCTTCCCTGTGTCGCTGCTATGCTTTGTTTATTGTTTCTTGGTTGGTTTGAGGTTGTTGCCTTTGCTCGACACTTTGGCCCTTTTTGACCCCCCCACCCCCGGCTGGTGGGGATTGAGCAAGTCGCTTGCATCTCGTTGACTTGGTGACGACATGGCTTGCTCTGCTTGTCTGCAGGTGCAGGCGGGCATGCTCGCGGGAGGGCACCTGCAGCATCCCCATCTCACAGCCTTGGGGCTGGAGCTGGAGCTGTGAGTGGGCCGCTGGTGCGCAGCTATCTGCGGTTTGCTCCTCCTGCCCTTGAGCCTCCTCCAGCGTGCATCCTCTTGAGCGGAGATGAGTGAGTCATGAGAGGGTGCCGGCAGCTGGAGCTCGAGCTGTCTACAGCATGTTCTCAGGCCAGCGCAGCAACGTGACGCGAGGCTGGGGCGGAGCCGAGGCTCCTATATGCAAATGACTCAGGCTGCTGCTGTGCATCTTGGGCGGCTTTTGACTTGAGCTCGGCCTGCCCTGTGGGGGGTCGGAGTGGGCGTCAGCCGCGTCGGGAGCGACCGGCGCCTCCCACTCGAGGAGCCTCCGTGCGGTCTGTGCCGAACGCCACCCCCCACCCCCTCCCTTTCGGGCACGAGACTCCGCGATGTTGGGGAGCTGCGTCGGAGGGGCGCTCGTCGGGCCGGCGGGCCCCAACTCATACTTACCTGGCAGGGGAGATACCATGATCACTAAGGTGGTTCTCCCAGGGTGAGGCTCATCCATTGCACTCCGGGTGTGCTGACCCCTGCGATTTCCCCAAATGCGGGAAACTCGACTGCATAATTTGTGGTCGTGGGGGACTGCGTTCGCGCTTTCCCCTGATTTCCTATGGTCAAAGACAGAACACAAAAGATGCTCTGCTGAGCCGAAGCGATGCTTTGGAGAAAAGCTCCAAGCAGCGGGCAGACGTGGCCTTTGGCTCCCCCTTGTGGGGGAAGGATGCCACCTTCCCTGTGTCGCTGCTATGCTTTGTTTATTGTTTCTTGGTTGGTTTGAGGTTGTTGCCTTTGCTCGACACTTTGGCCCTTTTTGACCCCCCCACCCCCGGCTGGTGGGGATTGAGCAAGTCGCTTGCATCTCGTTGACTTGGTGACGACATGGCTTGCTCTGCTTGTCTGCAGGTGCAGGCGGGCATGCTCGCGGGAGGGCACCTGCAGCATCCCCATCTCACAGCCTTGGGGCTGGAGCTGGAGCTGTGAGTGGGCCGCTGGTGCGCAGCTATCTGCGGTTTGCTCCTCCTGCCCTTGAGCCTCCTCCAGCGTGCATCCTCTTGAGCGGAGATGAGTGAGTCATGAGAGGGTGCCGGCAGCTGGAGCTCGAGCTGTCTACAGCATGTTCTCAGGCCAGCGCAGCAACGTGACGCGAGGCTGGGGCGGAGCCGAGGCTCCTATATGCAAATGACTCAGGCTGCTGCTGTGCATCTTGGGCGGCTTTTGACTTGAGCTCGGCCTGCCCTGTGGGGGGTCGGAGTGGGCGTCAGCCGCGTCGGGAGCGACCGGCGCCTCCCACTCGAGGAGCCTCCGTGCGGTCTGTGCCGAACGCCACCCCCCACCCCCTCCCTTTCGGGCACGAGACTCCGCGATGTTGGGGAGCTGCGTCGGAGGGGCGCTCGTCGGGCCGGCGGGCCCCAACTCATACTTACCTGGCAGGGGAGATACCATGATCACTAAGGTGGTTCTCCCAGGGTGAGGCTCATCCATTGCACTCCGGGTGTGCTGACCCCTGCGATTTCCCCAAATGCGGGAAACTCGACTGCATAATTTGTGGTCGTGGGGGACTGCGTTCGCGCTTTCCCCTGATTTCCTATGGTCAAAGACAGAACACAAAAGATGCTCTGCTGAGCCGAAGCGATGCTTTGGAGAAAAGCTCCAAGCAGCGGGCAGACGTGGCCTTTGGCTCCCCCTTGTGGGGGAAGGATGCCACCTTCCCTGTGTCGCTGCTATGCTTTGTTTATTGTTTCTTGGTTGGTTTGAGGTTGTTGCCTTTGCTCGACACTTTGGCCCTTTTTGACCCCCCCACCCCCGGCTGGTGGGGATTGAGCAAGTCGCTTGCATCTCGTTGACTTGGTGACGACATGGCTTGCTCTGCTTGTCTGCAGGTGCAGGCGGGCATGCTCGCGGGAGGGCACCTGCAGCATCCCCATCTCACAGCCTTGGGGCTGGAGCTGGAGCTGTGAGTGGGCCGCTGGTGCGCAGCTATCTGCGGTTTGCTCCTCCTGCCCTTGAGCCTCCTCCAGCGTGCATCCTCTTGAGCGGAGATGAGTGAGTCATGAGAGGGTGCCGGCAGCTGGAGCTCGAGCTGTCTACAGCATGTTCTCAGGCCAGCGCAGCAACGTGACGCGAGGCTGGGGCGGAGCCGAGGCTCCTATATGCAAATGACTCAGGCTGCTGCTGTGCATCTTGGGCGGCTTTTGACTTGAGCTCGGCCTGCCCTGTGGGGGGTCGGAGTGGGCGTCAGCCGCGTCGGGAGCGACCGGCGCCTCCCACTCGAGGAGCCTCCGTGCGGTCTGTGCCGAACGCCACCCCCCACCCCCTCCCTTTCGGGCACGAGACTCCGCGATGTTGGGGAGCTGCGTCGGAGGGGCGCTCGTCGGGCCGGCGGGCCCCAACTCATACTTACCTGGCAGGGGAGATACCATGATCACTAAGGTGGTTCTCCCAGGGTGAGGCTCATCCATTGCACTCCGGGTGTGCTGACCCCTGCGATTTCCCCAAATGCGGGAAACTCGACTGCATAATTTGTGGTCGTGGGGGACTGCGTTCGCGCTTTCCCCTGATTTCCTATGGTCAAAGACAGAACACAAAAGATGCTCTGCTGAGCCGAAGCGATGCTTTGGAGAAAAGCTCCAAGCAGCGGGCAGACGTGGCCTTTGGCTCCCCCTTGTGGGGGAAGGATGCCACCTTCCCTGTGTCGCTGCTATGCTTTGTTTATTGTTTCTTGGTTGGTTTGAGGTTGTTGCCTTTGCTCGACACTTTGGCCCTTTTTGACCCCCCCACCCCCGGCTGGTGGGGATTGAGCAAGTCGCTTGCATCTCGTTGACTTGGTGACGACATGGCTTGCTCTGCTTGTCTGCAGGTGCAGGCGGGCATGCTCGCGGGAGGGCACCTGCAGCATCCCCATCTCACAGCCTTGGGGCTGGAGCTGGAGCTGTGAGTGGGCCGCTGGTGCGCAGCTATCTGCGGTTTGCTCCTCCTGCCCTTGAGCCTCCTCCAGCGTGCATCCTCTTGAGCGGAGATGAGTGAGTCATGAGAGGGTGCCGGCAGCTGGAGCTCGAGCTGTCTACAGCATGTTCTCAGGCCAGCGCAGCAACGTGACGCGAGGCTGGGGCGGAGCCGAGGCTCCTATATGCAAATGACTCAGGCTGCTGCTGTGCATCTTGGGCGGCTTTTGACTTGAGCTCGGCCTGCCCTGTGGGGGGTCGGAGTGGGCGTCAGCCGCGTCGGGAGCGACCGGCGCCTCCCACTCGAGGAGCCTCCGTGCGGTCTGTGCCGAACGCCACCCCCCACCCCCTCCCTTTCGGGCACGAGACTCCGCGATGTTGGGGAGCTGCGTCGGAGGGGCGCTCGTCGGGCCGGCGGGCCCCAACTCATACTTACCTGGCAGGGGAGATACCATGATCACTAAGGTGGTTCTCCCAGGGTGAGGCTCATCCATTGCACTCCGGGTGTGCTGACCCCTGCGATTTCCCCAAATGCGGGAAACTCGACTGCATAATTTGTGGTCGTGGGGGACTGCGTTCGCGCTTTCCCCTGATTTCCTATGGTCAAAGACAGAACACAAAAGATGCTCTGCTGAGCCGAAGCGATGCTTTGGAGAAAAGCTCCAAGCAGCGGGCAGACGTGGCCTTTGGCTCCCCCTTGTGGGGGAAGGATGCCACCTTCCCTGTGTCGCTGCTATGCTTTGTTTATTGTTTCTTGGTTGGTTTGAGGTTGTTGCCTTTGCTCGACACTTTGGCCCTTTTTGACCCCCCCACCCCCGGCTGGTGGGGATTGAGCAAGTCGCTTGCATCTCGTTGACTTGGTGACGACATGGCTTGCTCTGCTTGTCTGCAGGTGCAGGCGGGCATGCTCGCGGGAGGGCACCTGCAGCATCCCCATCTCACAGCCTTGGGGCTGGAGCTGGAGCTGTGAGTGGGCCGCTGGTGCGCAGCTATCTGCGGTTTGCTCCTCCTGCCCTTGAGCCTCCTCCAGCGTGCATCCTCTTGAGCGGAGATGAGTGAGTCATGAGAGGGTGCCGGCAGCTGGAGCTCGAGCTGTCTACAGCATGTTCTCAGGCCAGCGCAGCAACGTGACGCGAGGCTGGGGCGGAGCCGAGGCTCCTATATGCAAATGACTCAGGCTGCTGCTGTGCATCTTGGGCGGCTTTTGACTTGAGCTCGGCCTGCCCTGTGGGGGGTCGGAGTGGGCGTCAGCCGCGTCGGGAGCGACCGGCGCCTCCCACTCGAGGAGCCTCCGTGCGGTCTGTGCCGAACGCCACCCCCCACCCCCTCCCTTTCGGGCACGAGACTCCGCGATGTTGGGGAGCTGCGTCGGAGGGGCGCTCGTCGGGCCGGCGGGCCCCAACTCATACTTACCTGGCAGGGGAGATACCATGATCACTAAGGTGGTTCTCCCAGGGTGAGGCTCATCCATTGCACTCCGGGTGTGCTGACCCCTGCGATTTCCCCAAATGCGGGAAACTCGACTGCATAATTTGTGGTCGTGGGGGACTGCGTTCGCGCTTTCCCCTGATTTCCTATGGTCAAAGACAGAACACAAAAGATGCTCTGCTGAGCCGAAGCGATGCTTTGGAGAAAAGCTCCAAGCAGCGGGCAGACGTGGCCTTTGGCTCCCCCTTGTGGGGGAAGGATGCCACCTTCCCTGTGTCGCTGCTATGCTTTGTTTATTGTTTCTTGGTTGGTTTGAGGTTGTTGCCTTTGCTCGACACTTTGGCCCTTTTTGACCCCCCCACCCCCGGCTGGTGGGGATTGAGCAAGTCGCTTGCATCTCGTTGACTTGGTGACGACATGGCTTGCTCTGCTTGTCTGCAGGTGCAGGCGGGCATGCTCGCGGGAGGGCACCTGCAGCATCCCCATCTCACAGCCTTGGGGCTGGAGCTGGAGCTGTGAGTGGGCCGCTGGTGCGCAGCTATCTGCGGTTTGCTCCTCCTGCCCTTGAGCCTCCTCCAGCGTGCATCCTCTTGAGCGGAGATGAGTGAGTCATGAGAGGGTGCCGGCAGCTGGAGCTCGAGCTGTCTACAGCATGTTCTCAGGCCAGCGCAGCAACGTGACGCGAGGCTGGGGCGGAGCCGAGGCTCCTATATGCAAATGACTCAGGCTGCTGCTGTGCATCTTGGGCGGCTTTTGACTTGAGCTCGGCCTGCCCTGTGGGGGGTCGGAGTGGGCGTCAGCCGCGTCGGGAGCGACCGGCGCCTCCCACTCGAGGAGCCTCCGTGCGGTCTGTGCCGAACGCCACCCCCCACCCCCTCCCTTTCGGGCACGAGACTCCGCGATGTTGGGGAGCTGCGTCGGAGGGGCGCTCGTCGGGCCGGCGGGCCCCAACTCATACTTACCTGGCAGGGGAGATACCATGATCACTAAGGTGGTTCTCCCAGGGTGAGGCTCATCCATTGCACTCCGGGTGTGCTGACCCCTGCGATTTCCCCAAATGCGGGAAACTCGACTGCATAATTTGTGGTCGTGGGGGACTGCGTTCGCGCTTTCCCCTGATTTCCTATGGTCAAAGACAGAACACAAAAGATGCTCTGCTGAGCCGAAGCGATGCTTTGGAGAAAAGCTCCAAGCAGCGGGCAGACGTGGCCTTTGGCTCCCCCTTGTGGGGGAAGGATGCCACCTTCCCTGTGTCGCTGCTATGCTTTGTTTATTGTTTCTTGGTTGGTTTGAGGTTGTTGCCTTTGCTCGACACTTTGGCCCTTTTTGACCCCCCCACCCCCGGCTGGTGGGGATTGAGCAAGTCGCTTGCATCTCGTTGACTTGGTGACGACATGGCTTGCTCTGCTTGTCTGCAGGTGCAGGCGGGCATGCTCGCGGGAGGGCACCTGCAGCATCCCCATCTCACAGCCTTGGGGCTGGAGCTGGAGCTGTGAGTGGGCCGCTGGTGCGCAGCTATCTGCGGTTTGCTCCTCCTGCCCTTGAGCCTCCTCCAGCGTGCATCCTCTTGAGCGGAGATGAGTGAGTCATGAGAGGGTGCCGGCAGCTGGAGCTCGAGCTGTCTACAGCATGTTCTCAGGCCAGCGCAGCAACGTGACGCGAGGCTGGGGCGGAGCCGAGGCTCCTATATGCAAATGACTCAGGCTGCTGCTGTGCATCTTGGGCGGCTTTTGACTTGAGCTCGGCCTGCCCTGTGGGGGGTCGGA
The DNA here is from genome assembly GCF_032444005.1 of Ranitomeya imitator. NCBI lineage: Eukaryota > Metazoa > Chordata > Amphibia > Anura > Dendrobatidae > Ranitomeya > Ranitomeya imitator. The sequence continues at coordinate 76,276,404 of NC_091282.1, read as the reverse complement.
GTGGGCGTCAGCCGCGTCGGGAGCGACCGGCGCCTCCCACTCGAGGAGCCTCCGTGCGGTCTGTGCCGAACGCCACCCCCCACCCCCTCCCTTTCGGGCACGAGACTCCGCGATGTTGGGGAGCTGCGTCGGAGGGGCGCTCGTCGGGCCGGCGGGCCCCAACTCATACTTACCTGGCAGGGGAGATACCATGATCACTAAGGTGGTTCTCCCAGGGTGAGGCTCATCCATTGCACTCCGGGTGTGCTGACCCCTGCGATTTCCCCAAATGCGGGAAACTCGACTGCATAATTTGTGGTCGTGGGGGACTGCGTTCGCGCTTTCCCCTGATTTCCTATGGTCAAAGACAGAACACAAAAGATGCTCTGCTGAGCCGAAGCGATGCTTTGGAGAAAAGCTCCAAGCAGCGGGCAGACGTGGCCTTTGGCTCCCCCTTGTGGGGGAAGGATGCCACCTTCCCTGTGTCGCTGCTATGCTTTGTTTATTGTTTCTTGGTTGGTTTGAGGTTGTTGCCTTTGCTCGACACTTTGGCCCTTTTTGACCCCCCCACCCCCGGCTGGTGGGGATTGAGCAAGTCGCTTGCATCTCGTTGACTTGGTGACGACATGGCTTGCTCTGCTTGTCTGCAGGTGCAGGCGGGCATGCTCGCGGGAGGGCACCTGCAGCATCCCCATCTCACAGCCTTGGGGCTGGAGCTGGAGCTGTGAGTGGGCCGCTGGTGCGCAGCTATCTGCGGTTTGCTCCTCCTGCCCTTGAGCCTCCTCCAGCGTGCATCCTCTTGAGCGGAGATGAGTGAGTCATGAGAGGGTGCCGGCAGCTGGAGCTCGAGCTGTCTACAGCATGTTCTCAGGCCAGCGCAGCAACGTGACGCGAGGCTGGGGCGGAGCCGAGGCTCCTATATGCAAATGACTCAGGCTGCTGCTGTGCATCTTGGGCGGCTTTTGACTTGAGCTCGGCCTGCCCTGTGGGGGGTCGGATGTGGGCGTCAGCCGCGTCGGGAGCGACCGGCGCCTCCCACTCGAGGAGCCTCCGTGCGGTCTGTGCCGAACGCCACCCCCCACCCCCTCCCTTTCGGGCACGAGACTCCGCGATGTTGGGGAGCTGCGTCGGAGGGGCGCTCGTCGGGCCGGCGGGCCCCAACTCATACTTACCTGGCAGGGGAGATACCATGATCACTAAGGTGGTTCTCCCAGGGTGAGGCTCATCCATTGCACTCCGGGTGTGCTGACCCCTGCGATTTCCCCAAATGCGGGAAACTCGACTGCATAATTTGTGGTCGTGGGGGACTGCGTTCGCGCTTTCCCCTGATTTCCTATGGTCAAAGACAGAACACAAAAGATGCTCTGCTGAGCCGAAGCGATGCTTTGGAGAAAAGCTCCAAGCAGCGGGCAGACGTGGCCTTTGGCTCCCCCTTGTGGGGGAAGGATGCCACCTTCCCTGTGTCGCTGCTATGCTTTGTTTATTGTTTCTTGGTTGGTTTGAGGTTGTTGCCTTTGCTCGACACTTTGGCCCTTTTTGACCCCCCCACCCCCGGCTGGTGGGGATTGAGCAAGTCGCTTGCATCTCGTTGACTTGGTGACGACATGGCTTGCTCTGCTTGTCTGCAGGTGCAGGCGGGCATGCTCGCGGGAGGGCACCTGCAGCATCCCCATCTCACAGCCTTGGGGCTGGAGCTGGAGCTGTGAGTGGGCCGCTGGTGCGCAGCTATCTGCGGTTTGCTCCTCCTGCCCTTGAGCCTCCTCCAGCGTGCATCCTCTTGAGCGGAGATGAGTGAGTCATGAGAGGGTGCCGGCAGCTGGAGCTCGAGCTGTCTACAGCATGTTCTCAGGCCAGCGCAGCAACGTGACGCGAGGCTGGGGCGGAGCCGAGGCTCCTATATGCAAATGACTCAGGCTGCTGCTGTGCATCTTGGGCGGCTTTTGACTTGAGCTCGGCCTGCCCTGTGGGGGGTCGGAGTGGGCGTCAGCCGCGTCGGGAGCGACCGGCGCCTCCCACTCGAGGAGCCTCCGTGCGGTCTGTGCCGAACGCCACCCCCCACCCCCTCCCTTTCGGGCACGAGACTCCGCGATGTTGGGGAGCTGCGTCGGAGGGGCGCTCGTCGGGCCGGCGGGCCCCAACTCATACTTACCTGGCAGGGGAGATACCATGATCACTAAGGTGGTTCTCCCAGGGTGAGGCTCATCCATTGCACTCCGGGTGTGCTGACCCCTGCGATTTCCCCAAATGCGGGAAACTCGACTGCATAATTTGTGGTCGTGGGGGACTGCGTTCGCGCTTTCCCCTGATTTCCTATGGTCAAAGACAGAACACAAAAGATGCTCTGCTGAGCCGAAGCGATGCTTTGGAGAAAAGCTCCAAGCAGCGGGCAGACGTGGCCTTTGGCTCCCCCTTGTGGGGGAAGGATGCCACCTT